>NC_090659.1:59222124-59525249 GCF_013368605.1 Nyctibius grandis | reverse complement strand
TTCCCACTACCCATCATGCAACTGATGCTACATGGAGTAAATGGATTGCATTAATTACACAGAGGGCTCGAATAGGAAACCCTAATCACCCAGGAATCTTAGAAGTGATCATGGACTGGCCAGAAGGCAAAGACTTCAGAATGCCACCAGAAAAGGAGGTGACACGTGCTGAAGAAGCCCCACCATATAATGAACTACCAGAGGATGAGAAGCAGTATGCCCTGTTCACCGATGGATCCTGCCGTCTTGTAGGAAAGCATCGAAAGTGGAAAGCTGCTGTATGGAGTCCCATACGACGAGTCACAAAAGCCACAGAAGGACAAGGTGAATCAAGTCAATTTGCAGAGGTAAAAGCCATCCAGCTGGCTTTAGACATTGCTGAACGAGAAAAGTGGCCAAGGCTGTATCTTTATACTGACTCATGGATGGTGGCAAATACCTTGTGGGGGTGGTTAAAACAATGGAAGCGAAACAGCTGGTAGCGCAAAGGTAAACCTATTTGGGCTGCTGAACTGTGGCAAGATATTGCTGCTCGGCTAGAGAAACTAGTCGTGAAGGTACGTCATGTAGATACTCACGTACCTAAAAGTCGGGCAACTGAGGAACATCGGAACAACCAACAAGCGGATCAAGCTGCTAAAGTGTTCCAAATAGATTTGGACTGGGAACATAAAGGTGAACTATTTTTAACTCGGTGGGCTCATGACACTTCAGGTCATCAAGGGAGAGATGCAACATACAGATGGGCTCGTGACCGAGGGGGGGACTTAACCATGGACTCTATTGCACAGGTTATCCATGATTGTGAAACGTACACCGCAATTAAACAAGCCAAACGGTTAAAACCTTTGTGGTATGGGGGGCAGTGGTTGAAATATAAATATGGGGAGACCTAACAAATTGACTACATCACACTCCCTCAAACCCGCCAGGGTAAACGCTATGTGCTTACCAGGGTAGAGGTGACCACTGGATGGTTGGAAACATACTCTGTGTTCCATACCACTGCCCGGAACACTATTCTGGGCCTCAAAAAGCAAATCTTGTGGCAACACGGCACACCAGAGAGAATTGAGTCGGACAATGGCACTCATTTCAAAAACAGTCTCATAGACAACTGGGCCAAAGAGCATGGCATCGAATGGGTATATCACATCCCCTATCATGCACCAGCCTCTGGGAAAATTGAACGATATAATGGGCTGTTAAAAACTACCCTGAAAGCAATGGGGGGTGGAACCTTTAAAAACTGGAATAAACATCTGACACAAACTACCTGGTTAGTTAACACCAGAGGATCTATCAATCGAGCTGGCCCTGCTCAATCAGACCTTCTACATGCAGTAGAAGGAGATAAAGTCCCTGTGGTGCATGAAAGGAATCTATTGGGAAAAACTGTCTGGATTCTTCCTGTAACGGGCAAAGGTAAACCCATTTGTGGGATTGCTTTTGCTCAGGGACCTGGATGTACGTGGTGGGTGATGTTGCAAGATGGTGAAGTCCGATGTGTCCCTGAAGGTGATCTGGTTCTGGGTGAGACTACTTAAGTCTGAACTGTATGTTGTTGCTGCATAAGTGTCTTTCAGGTTAAGACAGTGATGATGAGACCGGAACTAACTTCATCAAGTGGCATCCAGTAACCTCCTCGAATCTGACATCTTTAACCTACAACCCGTGGGCACGAACCATGACGAAAGAGAGACTGCTAACCAGAGAGACTGCTGAGAGACTGCGACTGCTAACCAGATGGAAACCCACAATCCTGAACCAAATGAACTTAATGAACTTTTTGTATAGAGATGAATCATAAACTAGTGATATGTGTATATATATTTGAAAATGAAAAGGTAGTGGTGATCTGAGTATGACGTGAATGGTATGGAATAAGGGGTGGAATGTCCTGGTTTGGCCCAAACCAGGCCAATTAGTCTTAGAGAAACCAAGGTCACTGCTAAATTCCTCACTGCTTATGAGTGAAGAGCCGAAGGGGACTCACACCTACAGGGAGGAGCAGACAGGGCAGGTGACCCAAGATTGACCAACGAGGTATTCCATCCCATACATGTCATTCTCACTTTCCTATTTATCACTAACCCACTGCCTCCTGGAGGCGGGGTCCAGGAGGGAGGGGCCCTCCTGTCTCCCACTGATTGATACCAGCTTTGCCAATTTTCCAGTTAAAAGCCTACAGGTGTGAGGGCAGGGAGCTACTGCATTTTCCCCTCTGCCTGTGCTGGGGGGAGCTACTGCATTTTTCCCTCTGCCCGTGCTGGGGGGAGCAACTCTGCCTGAGGAGGTTTTCCAAGCTCTCTATCTTAGTTTTGTATATATTTGTATATATTTGATTATTTCTATTCTTCTTATTATACTCCTTTTCATTACTATAGTTTATTAAAACTGTTTTAACTTTCCAGCCCATAAGTCTCTCTCCCTTTTCCCTTTCCCTTCAGGTGGGGGGGAAGGGTTAACAGAGAGCGTCTGCCACAGGTTTAGTAGCCAGCCCAGCTTTAAACCGTAACACAAGGGTTTCCTGCCGGCAGCCAGCCAGCAACCATATACCCAAGAGGGGCTTTGATGCATTTCAGCAAAAACATGGGAGCTAAGTGGAGCTGATAATCTGCCCTTCTGCATGACTCTCTAGAAGTTACCTGGATACTCACTAACTCAAAAAACAACATGGGATCTTAATAAATAAACAATGAAATAAGCCTTGTACCATTTATAAGTAATGAAAATGGAATGTGCCTGATAATGTGAACCCATCAGTAAACTATAATGCTTTAAAAGGTCACTGACAGAGTCAAGAGGCCACAAATTTGAACTTTTATTCTTGTCTGTTTGTAAGAGAATGTAGGTCTCGTAATATCAGCTTGCATGTTTGGAGCAACCTTGTCTTTCTGTAGCGAATAAAGCAACATTGGCTTTCCAAGGAAAAAAGAAGAGACAAGTCAATATTAGCATTTCTGCAATCATCATGAGCTCTCCTGTGGAATAATGAATAAAGCATAAATCAGCAAATGATATTAAAAAAAAGATATCCAGATTTTTACTCGATTTTTTAAAAATGTGCAAATAAAATATCTTCTCATGTTTTGCAAAGGGACTTCAGGTCACTCACTAAAACGCTAATTTCATACTTCAAGACACGTACATATGCTCATTCTGAATCTGATACATGGAAGAAGCAGTGGGTTTTCATGTCTTCGTGAAAGAAAGACACTTCATTAACTGTCTTCTTCTGAATCTGATTGGTCTGTGTGCAATGGAGCTTATATTCTGGCATTTGCTAAGGGCAGCAGAAATCTGCAGATGAAATATAAAGACCAAAAATATAAATAAGGAACATTGTGGGAGCATGCGATTATATAATCATTTAGCAGCAGAAATAAATAACATAAATGTATAAGACATTCATCTTTCTGTTACCTAGTAGCCTGAATTTTGTTGTAAAATTGAAATCTGAGACAGAAAATTGGATAAATTTGTATGTGAACCTTTGTTTAAAAGGCATGACTAGGTTTGTGGAGGGGAGTGCCATTTTGGAAGAAATAGGAAGCATTTTACAACATTTTATCTGATTTCTAGAGGTCTGTTTGAAAATAGTTTCTTTTCATATGTTAAATATTTTAATAGAAGGCCTCAGGAGAAAATAGAATATGTTTATTTACTTCTCACTTTTAAAAATAACTTTAAAGTAGCAATTGAAAGAACTATTCAAATTCAACTATTGTAGAGGGGTAAGTAGAGATATAGCCAGATATGGGTTTCAGGATGCATTTTCCCTATTTTTATACCTAGGAAGTAAAAGACCAATTCTCCCCTCACACAACTTCTTTGTTGAAAATAAATATGAATATTCTGTATGCAAGTAGTCATTCTTTCAGTCATTCTGCTGAGAAAAAAAGGTTTTCAATAGGCTTTGCTGGCTGTAGCAATAGCAGAGCTATTGTTGTGTTAAAACGGGAAACAAAAATCACTATTCAATAATTTTTAAACAGGATCACTAGCGACAAAGAATGTCGAATAGCCATTAAATTTCTGAAAATAAAAACCATCTGTCCATTACGCTTTCACTGAATCTAGCTCAACGTGTCATTTTAAAGTGTTCTGTCAAGCTACATCAGTCACTGCTCATTACCCTACACTCCCACAACATCCAGAGACATGGTGGGCACTGCCAGGAATTGTGCCTGCCCTGGCCCAACCTTTCTACACCTTTTTGAATGACCAACTTCCCATCAACATTTTTAGTTCATGCTAAATTAGAGGCCTGATTCTGTAAATCTTACAAATACATTTCAATTTTAAGGGCTTTAATAAACTCCTACTCTCTCATTTTCCAGGCAAACTCCCATCGACTTCCCAGGAGTCTTTCCTGACTGACAACTGACTAAGCACAGAGTAAAAGCTTCGGGGTTTAGTCCACCATTTTCAGTGTGACTAATAAGAACTATTTACCTGAATAAGGGAAGGAAATACACAACATCAGGTCATGATTCTGTAGCCATTTGTCACCAGACCTACAGTTTACAGCTTTGGGTAACTCCAGTGACAACAGTAATACACTTCTTTAAGAGAGTCTCTCATCATTCTAATTTCAAATGCTGTTGTTTTCATCTTAAAATCCGTCCTATTTTTAAAAAATGTTAAGGAAGAGACACACTTTTCTGTCTTCTTTTCAGAGAAAAAAAAGTGGCTATTGTGTCAAAAGGCCTGAAATGTCTTGCAAGGTGAAAGGGAAACAAGTTCCAATGAAAAATGTTTTGTTAGAAAGGTCTAATTGCTACAAGCAAGAAGTATTCTTGTTGCAACATTTTGGTATTTCTGCAACATTTCTCTGCTTTAAGCAGAGATAGAGGTATTCTCCCTGCTTGTGTACAGCAAGGAAGTTTCCTTGCTTCTGATGGAATTTGAATGGACGAATGAATTAAGGAAAACAAATGTACATGTGAATACATTGAAATGAAGATTGATTTGATTATATAAGTCATATACACCTCTCAGCTTTCCCTTTTTTTTAAAAAAAAAGCTGTTTTGGCAAAGTTGTTTCAGGTTTTTGGCTCATAAAGTCATACATTTCTGCTATACTTTTCCTGGGAAGAGAAATGCCGCAATGAATGTAAAAGATAGATAGATATTCCAAATGTTATCTATTTGTCCAGAGCTTGTAATTTTAAGTTAGATAATAGTGAGAACAGAGTTATTTTAACAGAATGTAGGAGTAACTACTTTTAAATTGGATGCCAGGTTGTTCTGTCAACTTCAACTGTCTCTAATGATATTAGTTAAAACTCAGGTTGCTGCATTTTTCACTGCCAATTTGAGCACCATTGACTAGCCTTGATTAGCCCAGAACACATTAGGTCTTTTTTTATTGGTATTATTTAGAAACCAGCAAGATTTAGAAAGTCTAAATTTTTTCAGTGTGAATTATTTTAGACTAGGAAGTACTTGAAAGGTCTAATACCAACTCCAGATAAGAAGTCAGTGTGGTCTTTTCAGTAAAGAAGAAAAAATTGTAAGCTTGAATAACGTATCTGACAATCTGTGTATACAGGAAAGTGTCTTCCACATATTATGTTTACAGAAGCAACTGTAGGAATTTAAGGATGATTAAAATGTGTTAGAAACTGTGGTTGGTACATATTATAATGTCAGCTATCTGAAAAAAAAAATGCTGACAATTTGCAGGAAAAACCTTCCTGTTCTAAGGTTGGAGGCACTGAAATGTCTCTCTCTTTTGTTGTCGTTTTTCTCTTTTCATTGTTTTGTTGATATATTTCAAATCCTTGAATAAAATTTAGTTACTTCTGTTATTTCTTTTTGCCAAGTGTAAGGATCTGCAAGTTCAAACACTACGAATTCAATAAAAATAATGTTAGACAATGGAACCTAATGATGGCTGTATTAGCCACAGGTTTTTTCATTCTTTTCCCTGTCCTTTTTATATGCAGTACTATTAATCTCTATTTTCAATATAAATAAAAGCACTATCGCCTTATGACTTCAAATATAGTTAACCAGGATAAAGACTAGGAAAGGAGTACTGTGTGTTTAGAAGACTCAATCAGCACAGTGCAATAAAGTAATGAGAATTACTTTTAGTCATAGATCAGCAGCCAGTAATATTTGAGAAGCCACCAAAAAAATGCTTGGAAACTCTTTATTTAGTGTCTTTTAAATATTTGACCATTCCAACCATTTGTTGAAAATATCTCTTTATGAAGTATGCAAAGGATATCTCTTTATAAAGGAGCATAGCTCAGTAGTGAGAATGCGAGATTCTTTTAGTCTGCCCTTCATATCTTCTAATTTCTGGCAAACTCACCTATTCAACAAGAAACAACTGTCTTTTACACAAAATGATAAAAAAAAGGTCAAAAATGGGCTTTCAGACTGCAAAAACCCATTATGGTAATTTAGTCTGACCATCCACATAAAACAAATTGGATGATCCATAATTATCTTAATCATAACTTCTGTTTGAACTATAAGATATATTGCTCAAATGAGAGGTCTGTGACCAATTTGAGAACAAGCGGTGATGCAGAAGCAACTGTATCCACACGCAAGTTCTGCTCATGATTGATTGTCCACACTGTTACAACCTGCATATTAACTCTCATTTGAATTTGCATAATTTCAGCTTCTAAATACAAATCTCAAGACACGGTTGCAACACTACCTTTGATTTCCCATCTTGACACTTCAGAATACAGCTGGCCAGACTATTCATTCTGAACAGTCATTAGGTATGCCTCTTTTCACTGTTTATAGGTGAGCATTGATCATGATTTTTATGGATTTGTAGTAATTGCTCAACATATAAGAACCCTGGACTTATCTGAGCTGGATGTTATTGTGCAAATGCAGGTCTCAGAGTGTTTTTCCTCACTTCACCATTCAATTGCAGCATCTCCATGTCTCACTGTGTGATTGGTGACATCATTAGCTATTTTACCAAAGATGTGACATGCATAAATGCTGTAACTCCTGCCTCAATGAGCTTATGAATGAGTCTCTGATGGGAATGTAACTGTGGGGCTCAAAAAAAAATAGACCAGAGGAAACACCAGTAAGATACAGGACATAATCGGATGGGTTATCTCTATAGGTAAATTAAAATGAATATGCAGAACACAACGCTGTTTCAGAATTTTACATATTGATAGGTAGGTTTTGCAAGAATAAAAACTAGGTGTTTTGGTTAGCATAGAGAAAACACTATGATTTGGGAAGTGTGGAAGAAAGCATAGAAATCATTTTCAAACCAGCCAAAAAGAGACAGGATGAAAGCTGACATCTTCAGTGTGGACTGTGCAAGGGTGAGATGAAAAGAGACTGTCCATAAAAAACACCACACAATATACAGCAAAGATAGACACGTATACAGATTTCCTACTGACAGTGCCTGTATCTCATAGTTAGGGAGGCCCATAGAGGGAGTGTGAAGTGGCTACATTCCTAATTTAGGCATCTCGATAATCCCGTAACTACACAAGATGTATTCAGAACATTGTGCCTTTTAATAATGCAGGGCTAGCCTCAATTTCACCCTGCAGGCAGGCAGACACAGACATATAAAGATCAGTTAAGACATCAGCACACGATGTGCCCTTTGGCTGTGCTCAGAGGCTGATCCCTGTCCCCAGGTTTTGTCCCACACTATGGGCAGATTGTGCTGCCTTTTGAGGCTGAAACACACTAAATGTGTCACTGGGACAGGGAGCTTGCTATTATGTCAGCATCATCCTTAAGTTACACCACCTCTCTTTGCCGCTGCTGCCTGTGCTGGGTGATGTATCTGAGGTTCTTTGAAAGCCACTGGCATTCACACTTGCTCTTTTTCTCGTCTCAGAATATCCACATCCTTAATTCACACAACCAAGTGGTACACATTGTCCGGGTGAGAACAGCCTGAGTGTGGCTTTCCATTGTTTGCTCAGAAATACTGCCTTCACGCATGAATTTCCACCTCTGTTCCAATAAAGGCACTTCTCCAGGTGAATTAAAATTGATTGCATGAATATTCATAGGCAAAGGAAAAACATTTGTCTACACATAACAGGATTGCACATACTTGTTTGCAAATAGATTTTCCTAAATGTTAACCCAGTTCCTCTTGAGAAGACAAAATCATCACTCTCTTTTTTTCTCTCTTCTTTCTCTCTTCTATAATATAAATCTGCTTATCTTACATTCTTTCTATGTGTTTCCACTGACGTGTCCCCCTTCACTCTAGTCATCACTGCGTTATGCCATGCCATACTGACAGTATGGGAGGCATAAAATTGTTCTTATGCTCCTCTTTCATACAGGAAACTGATGTTAAATGACTTGTCCAAGGATGTTCTGAATGTCTGGAGCAAAACAGGGAATTAAACTCAAATCTCCCACTTCCCCTGTCAGTGACATCTCCACCAATTTATTATTGCATCTGCTATCTTTGACAGGAACTCTGCTTTCTCCCTGACACTTTATTCTGCCAAGGGAAAATAAATTAAGTGGATTTTCAGCCTCCTATCCTACCAAAGCCAAAGTTATCAAACTCTACTCTTTTCTGCTGAGCAGTCTTTTTCCAGAGCCAGCAAGCCAGAGTTATTGTACTGGGCAGTAAGAACAGTGTGCAGGCATAGTGGTGTGCATAGGAAATATCAGATGATGTATGTATTGCAAGGGAGGCAAGAGGTCCTGAGATTTAAGTTTAGGGGGTGTGGCTACAGAAATGGCCAGAGGTAATTAAACCAAGAGAAAAGGGGATGTGGCACTCGGCTGACAGGGCAGCCTCTATATAGGAAACTAAAACATCAATTGACTATGAGCAGGAGTCACTGGAAATCAGGTTTCGTCCCTTGTGGTGTACATAGAACTGTTTGTTAAAAAGTGAGGTGCTTGCATGCTCTTCTGAGACACTGATTAACTGGGGGTGCTGATCTAGCGCTGATGCATTATTTCTATGAAGAGGAAAGAGAGCTAATAATACGTATTCTAAATGCAAATAAATGCGTTAGCTTTTTTTTTTTACTTTCTTTCCCCAAAGTCAGTGCTGGTCAAGTAAGGAACAGTTTACCCTTAACCTGTAATTCACTGCATTTTCCTTTTTTTTTTCCAGACCATTGGCTTATAGCAAGGTCTGATAGCTATCACAAACTTGTTTCTGACATCTTACTAGTCTTCCCTGTGACTGCAAAAAGGAAGTTTCTTTTAAAGGAAGGAGAGGGTGTTCTCCAATACCCACAGCTTGTTCACACTATAGAAGTAGGTTAGGGCAAAAAATAAGAAATATGTTTCTCGGTTATTTTAAGAGCAGGTTTGAAGCTGCATGTATGCAAGGAAATAGTGGTAACCTGTATTGTCAATAATGACACACTCAGAACCATATAAAAGAACTGTTTTAAAGTCACAACATAACTATGTGTGTAAAAAGTTACAATATCTTATTACACTATTTTTGAATATATTTTTTTATAAAATTGCAGAAACAGAATTCACCATTATAAATAAATTAGTCACTGAATCCCTGGTTCTTTTATAATAAACCCATTAAACATCCCAAGAAGATTTCTTGCCCCAAATGGAGTGCTCCTTAGGATCTCTGACAAGTGACAGGAATTTACAGATTGATACCTGATAGCTTTTATTCACAGCAGAATCCATTTTTCCCATGAGCAGTTCCAGATAGTAGTTCCAGGAATAGTTTGCAGGACAGACAGAAACATCTTACACAAATGGCAGTGCTTAATCCAAAAGAGTAAAATAGCAGGATTGTGTTTCATTTTTCCTCACCTATAAATTCTTCAAATTATAAAAAGTCATTTAAATTGAGCCCAAAAAAATTAAGTGATCAATATTATTTAAGGTTTCAGGAAAATATTTTTGAATTTCATAAACACAAAATCTAAACCATATACAAAACTTGCCTCTCTTAGCTCTTATCTTCTTTGATCACTGACTGATTTATTTTTAACATGATGGGCTTAATAGTACATAAATTGTTTATACAAGCTAATATGAATTCAGCTACATGGGCTCCAATGAACAGATGTTTTTTACTCTGCAATGTTGATGAGAATGCTCATCAATAAATGGATAGATTTATTCCTGAAAGTACATTTTGGCATTTGTTTTATTAAAAATATTTAAAGCAAGAATTTATTTTAATTTGGGGGATTTTTTGTTTGTTAATTTGTGTGGTTTAGATTCCACACAAAAGTCTGGTTCCCTTTTTCTTGTACTAAATGAAATTGTTTCAAATGTGTCTGCCATGCAATGACAAGACTATTGCAATATGCTTCTAATGAAGGATCTTAAATCCTTTCAATAACTTTCTGACAGGTATTTTTTTTTGGTTGGTTGGACAGGGTTTTTGTTATTGTTTCTCATTTTTTTACCTGTTCAGTATAAATTGTCAGGCAAACCAGAAACAAACAAACAAACCAACCTGAACCTATGAAATAATAATCCCATATGAAAAAAACTACAATAATATAGGGGAGGAAAAAAAAGACAAACAGTGCTTTTTTAAAGATAATTTTACAAGAGGTCACCTCGACATTCTTCTTTACTTGACTGAAATAGGTCTGTTTAGAATGTACTATGGAAAACGCCTGACCTGTAACTAAACCAAACATGCTGTAAATATAGAGGGATCTTTATTAATGTAAATCGCAAGCCGAATATTTTGTTGCACAGGGGTCAGTTGGAAACACTGTAATCTAATTACTCTTCAGTTTCATTTATGTGCACAGACATTTGCTCCTGTAACAGGGAAGACTTTCTTTTGGCAGCAGCCACGATGTGGAAGCCTCCAGTATTTGCAGGCTGATAATAGGACTAATGTGCTGGCGCCCTGACAGAGGGCACAGGAGGGCATGCTATTAGATAAGTGTTTCTGCTACATTACCCAGACAGCATTGCCCTTCACAGAATGTTCCAGCCATTGTGCAGTTTGATATCACATAGCTATAGAATGCTAATGCCAACATAATTATGTATTTTGGCTTCCTTTTTTGGCAATAGTCTGTACTTAAGCAAAATTTAGTACCATCTTATATGCTCCTACAGCTGGATAATTAAAGGGCATTTGAGTTTTCAGAACAGGAACTAATGATATGAAGATCAGTGGCTATTTAAAGAGCTATTCGCTGTGCTTAGGGAGTCCTGGCAATTAGGTCTGTTTTCAGGCACAAAATATGTTTGGTAACAAAAGGATGACAGTTAGGTGCAATTTAGACAAATTCGTTTCTCCCAGGTTAATGTGTGTGTCACAGAGGCTTCCTTGCATTTTCCCTCGGCAAAGAAAACTCTTGCTTTTAAGTAGAAATTGCAGGTGCATAGCTTTAGTTTGAATGTGTGACAACCATTATGTGGTAGAGCTCCAGGAATCTCAGAATTAAGACTGCATTTTCACAAAATGACACAGACGGGTAGCAAAGGAACGATGAGACACTTGCTCCTGTCCCAAAGGAATATGATGTTCTCACTGATCAATCTAAGGAAGTCTCTGTGCAGTACAGGATAGCTTAAAAAGAGATAAATGTGCAAAGAAGGTGAAAGTATTAACTTGATTTATGGACCAGCTCTCTGACTTGTCCTCATGGGCACCCAGATAGAAAGTTATTTTCAATTCTTATCTGTTGCTGAGTATCAGCATAGAGATGTCCGTAGAGCACAGCCGGGAACTGCAGGTATGTTAACGTGCTCTGAGCAAAACATGGTCACTGGAAGCTAACTCAACCCTGGTAGCTGTCTTGGCCATGAGCGTGTAAATGAAAGCCTAGGTCAGATTCTTGTGTCGAACTAAGTGGTAACTCAAGGACCAGGACTTCACCCACCATGCACTTACAATGGTTTTAAGATTAATTTAAAAACATTAAATTACCATTAATTTAGCAGCACATGGTGCTTCTGCATGAGGATTGCTGTGTTCTAAAAGAGGAACAGAGGCCATTTGTGTTTTGAGTCTGCTTCTCCCCACACGACGGCAAGGGCGAGATGTGTCGGCATCATATTGCTTGCGAGCATGTGGCATCCACGGCTGCTCTCAGTGATGAGGAGGAGGTGCCTGGCAGTTCCCCTCAAGCCTCACTCCTGAGCCTTGTGAGCTTCCCGGGGAGCCTCTCCGTAGCCTTAGAAGGTTCCTGGCTTCAAATGAGCTAAGTAAGCTCTGGATGACAGCCCATCACACAAAGCAGCTGCTCCTTCCCGCTCCCCTCGGAGGCTGGCTCCTGACCCCAAATTCCTGCGGCATTCTGACCCCGTGGTGTTTACACGGAGGGAGGGCCGGGAGCGCAGGCGCCGGGGCACAGCCATGACCCACTCTGCCTCCTTGCCACCCTCATCAGCCAGAAGGGTGGCTCAGAGCAGGCTGCGATCAGGACAGGTTTTGCCACAAAATTGTTTGCCTGATTACAAAAGAAGTCATTATGCTCAGCTTCTCAAGGGCTCGGCATCTATTTCGAATATAAATAGATAACATACTCCCCCCCTGCCCCCAGCCTCCATCCTACAGCACACGGAGGTTCAAGTGGCAAAGCATTTCCAGGCAGAAGGGTTTGTATATCCTGGGTTGGGATCCACGTACCCATGGCTGCACTCCACACAGAGGCCTGGTTGCAGCAGATCTTAAAGTAGCTCTTTCTCAGCCAGAGCTATTACAATTAGCATGTTATAGCTGGGTCCTCAGCTGTTCTGTCCTGCAGAGAAGCATCTACAATGATTGCACTTCTGCCTTCTTCTTCATTCTTATGCTACACGACTTTTGATACACAGCTTATCAGAAACAGTAAGGTGAAACTCATCATGATAATAGGTACCTAACCAAAAATTCTTTAATTCTCATACCTAAAGGCTATTAGTGCTATGCCCAGCTTGTTTGGCACTGATAGATGGAGGAAAAATTATGTGGTCAGCTCTAAGAATCAACAATAAAGCATTTTATAATTATATATTTATAACAGGAAGCCACGCTCACAAATTCCCCTTGAAAGGGGAAAATCAGTGAGCGATTTACCCATTCTATGATGGGTAAGAATTCCCAGGAAAGCAAAGCAGAAATGGAAACAAAGTCACCAGCAGGTAAACTCTAAAGAAATACTGTTTCTGAATATTGTTATATTAATGATCATTTGCATCATGCTTAATAGCAGTCATCATTAAAAATGGAAATGCGTCAATTATTGTATACATCCATTTACTCACCTATGCTTCTGAGAACATTAAAAAATGAAGGATAATTAATTGGGGACCAAACAGTAACTAATTTTTAAAGTTTCACCTTGTGATTTTCAAAAGAAGACACACTCCCATGTATCTGTGGGCTGAAGGGTGAAAGGAGCTCCGCACCGTGACAAGTTGCTTCTATCCCAGCAGCCACAGGAGGGTCTCCTGTTTCCTTCCAACACCTCTCCCACTCCTGTTCTTCCCTGCTCCTCTCTCCCAGTAAACTGGTAGCACGTACAACACTTTGAGCAGATGGGTAGTAAATACAGAGCTCGAGATTATGTCTGACAATTAAAATAAAAGTGCCTGACTCGACATTACGAGTTATATTATCTAAAGACCTCAGCTCGGGCTTCTATTTTAAATGCCTACATTTTCTAAGTGTGAACATTTTTTTCCCAACTAACCTTTTAAGAAAGTGCAGTGTTTAGAGATACCTACGTTTCGGAGTGCCAAACTTGATACCATATAAGGGTCTGTTTTACGGAGGGAGCCAAGAGCTCTCCCTCTCAAGGCAGGCCCCTCGCAGCAGCCCCAGGGTGGGCACCAGCTCCCCGGTCCCTGACCAGCATTCCAGCCCCCGGCTCACACTTTACGTGCTCCAGCAGCTGGGTGCACACAAGTGTTAGGCAGTACACCTGCAAAACCAGCTCGGTCCCTATAAATGTTACAAGTGCAAATTCTAACACTTGTGTGTCCCACTCCTGCTGCTGCTGCACTTCCAGCGGGGAGGTTTGAGCGTAAAAAATTGCTGTAGCAGGTTTATGAGTGAATGCTCAACCCAGTGCCAAAAATCCTGCCATAATGCCATTTATTAGAGCTCCACGCCTTGATCCATTCTACACCAATGCTAATAGTGCTCACGCTGAATATGCCTTAAGCAAGGGAGGCTTGTAAGCTTTTTTCCAGATCTCATGAGGTAGAAGGTATCACCGCCGACAGAGATTTTGCATTTGCTTTGTGTTTACTGAAACAAGAACTCTGTTAACCCTTGGCAGAAATCAATAAGATTCTCCCCAAAACCAATGAAATGTGACACACGTAACTCCAAAAACTCTTAGTGGTATTTCTAATGAGGTTATGCCACCACATTTTAGGTTTCTGAGCTGCTTTGTCTTGTTTTCTTTACTGACTTCATGTTGTTCTAATGCTATTTGCAGAAGACAACGTTAGAAAAATTTAAAGGCTATATGACTTAAAAGTTACATGATATAGTTTTCCTGGCCTGGTAGCCATAAACAGAACTGAGAACAGGAATAAGCCTTTTATGAAAGTCGAATTCATACCTGCCAGCCAGCTGAGACGGGAGCAGTTTGTTCCCAGATTTATTTTTTTAATTGGATACAGTTTGAGCAGATGCCTGTAAAGAGCCATTACGTACATAGTAGCTACTTAGAAGGACCCCGTGAAGTATTGGAGTGCTGCTACAAACAGAAATTTAAAGGGCTAAAGTCACACTTTTAACAGAAACAATGGCTGCAAAAGGCAAATATGTTTCTCCATACCATTCTTTCCTTTTTTTAAGTGAAAGTGAAATCTCGAACACAGACTATAATCAATATCAGCAATATTCAATTTCCTCCTCTGCCAAATGCTGAGCCACTGAACGCATCTGGGAAGAATTCAGCACCAGATAGCCTCTTCCACTAGAAACGTCTTTTCACTTCCTTTTCTGCTGTATCAATACTATTTCATCATTCCATCTACAATAGTAGTAGCTAACCCCCATTGCCTTGGTCCAGCCTATGTAAGTTTCTTTGCCCTCTTCAGCCTTCTTATTCTTAGCTCTCTTTCTCTCTGGTTGGACCTTGGTAACTTCTCAATGAGAAGTTCAGCATAGACCTGCTGCCACGGCTTTCCTCCTCTTCAAACTCTTTTTTCTAGCTCTCTTGTTGCTCTGCATGCTCTCATGTCCTGACTTCTCCTTGCTGTTCACAGTTCTTACCTCAGTTTTCTGTTCTTCACCTCCTAACAGGGTTCAGATCACCCTGGCTCCTGTCTTCTACCTGCATTCCAGTTGTTCTTACCAGTGCCCTCAATGATATCTCTGTGTCTCAAGAAGTCTCCAGCTGAAGGAATCACCTGCATATTCTAACACCTTACTGCTTTCAGTAGTTGTTTCATCATAACCTTCTCCTTGACTTTTGGACCCCTGTGCTATTTTCTCCTGATTCTCTTCTTTACTCAAATGTTATTGCTTCCCTCCCACCTTCTCTAGGTACTCCATAGAGCTTTACTATGAACTATCATTTAAATTTAGTCTGTTGGCTATTGTTCCTCACCTAATTGTAAAGATGTTAATTCATATTCCACCTCCATAGTAAAATGCCCCCAACACAGTTATCTCATTTGAAACCTGATTATATTTTTAAAAATGTACGAAAAAAGGTTTGCAGACTTTTCGCTTGATGGTTTTTGCATGTTTTGATTGCATGTTTGGCCCAATCTTATCACATCAAAATTAGGACACAGTCAGGGACTGTCTCAGCTGGGAGGCAGAAACCAATACGTGAGAGCTAATAAGAAGCAGCTTCTTAAAACTGCCTCCTACCTGCTGCTGAGTCTGTAAGCACTATTACTCTGTTTCATTTTGAAGTCTAACAGCTCTAAAGAGCCAATTATTTAAGCTAATCCGTTTGCCTTTCCTCTGGATCAGAAGGGACAGAAGGAAAGGCTCACATCCAAACTTAGCACTCCCAGGCTCCGTGGGGGTAGATAAGTGCCATCGGGAATGTGCCACCATTCCCAGCCAGCCCTCACCCACAAGGTTTCATTTCCATGGGCACACAGGAGCAGGCTGGAAAAGGCTGGTATGGAGATCTGGCTTTGGTGCAGAGTTAGGAGTTAGGATATGGCCAGAGCACACACCCTGGCTCAGAAACATGGAAATGCTCTCAGATCTGGTAATGCAGGTGTAACTGCATCCATGAAATAGTCTCAGCTGAGGTGCAGGGACTCTTGGCAACCCCAGGATTTCAGCTGTTATTTTCCACCTCTCCCTCCATTTTTCTTTCGCCATTTGAGGGGCTTCCAGCTATGCTGCACCACGAAGAGGGTTCCCCCTTGGTCAGGTTAGCCAGCTCCCTTCTGATCACCAACTTCCCATACGAAGAATTAAGAGAATAAATGGTCAGAAGGGAAGGATACACACTGAAGGTCATCCTGGATATACCTAACTATTTAAGCACCCAGGGAACGACAGGGTCACTTGATGATCATCAGTTATTACAATATTTAAAGAAGGTCAGAGAAGCCCTGGAATATCTGCTTCACTGACTGAAACATGTTAACAGTCTGAAACCCAATATTATGAGAGGGCAGTCAGGACTTGCGTGACTTTCACAGTTGAATCCTGCCAAAGTGAACCAGACAGCAGTTTAAATAAAAAGAGGAGAGAAGAGAAATTCAAACATAGTCTTCTTCTGGGAAACAATAAGCTTACTTTACTACAGTTTGTGCAAGTGACCTAGTAGAACATTTCTATATTGCAGAGTAAGATGTTATGTCATAAAAACAGTCAGAAAAAGAAAAAAAGGAAAAGGGACTAAGTTTTGCCTGGGGTAAACAGTTACTACTGAAGCTGTGACATTTTATACTATGACTTTGGTCAAGGTTTCTCGTGATCAAAAAAAACCCAGCACCAAAAACTTGGGCTGAAAAAGAACCATGCACAACTGGGAGTCTAATACATCAATATAAAGACGATCTACAGAGCACTCAGATTTATTCTGTAGGGAGCAACCTTTGCTGGCCGGGGCACGGGCTGCATGACCTAAAATGCCTTTTCCATCTATTTCGGCGACGGGCAGTTATTTTAGCAGCTTCGTTTCTTTTCTCCTCTGCCGGGTTAATACTGTTAGCGGTGGATGTGCCAGAGGAAACCGGGGCTCCCAGACGAGTTGTAAAAATAGCCTGGTGCATTCAGAGTACGTGAGCGAGCACCTCGGAGCGGGATGGCAGGAGGGGTTTGGGGCAGGCTGGCAGGAGGGGTTTGGGGCTGGCTGCCGGCTCCCCCGGCGGCAGCAGCGCTGGGGGCTGCCGTTCCCCGTCCGCCGGGCGAGGGGCGGCCCCGGAGGCGCCCGGACGGGTGTTCGCTCCCAGTCACAGGCTGCCGCCCTGCTCGGTTTGCCTTGCTTGCCTTGCTCCCGTTCATTATTTCCCGTTTGTTTGTTCTGCGGCATTGCTGGATGTCCCTCTGGGGAATCTGAGGAATCGCATTAAGAGCTCCCTGTCTTATACCGGGAGACAAGCTCTGTACTCCCAGAGGCCGGTCGCCGTCGCGCCCCCGGGGCCGGCCGGGGCTCGGGGACTGGCACGGACACCACTGCCCAGCCGGCGCTGGAAACAGTTCGCTTTAACTCTTTCCTTGCGGAAGGCTTCTCGGCCACAGAGGAAGTGGCCAGCCCTCTCCTCCGGTCCGATTACTGGCTGAGGCAGTACTGGCAAAACTAGGCAGGACTGCTTTCAAGGCAGTTGAATCGGAGTGATTGCCCAAAGGCACAATCTTAAAAAAGAGGGGTTCAGCTGTAAGCCAGTGCTCAGACCCTGCCACCACCCCAAGTCTCCTTCCAGCTTTGAAAAGACGACAGTTTTTTTCATGCACTGATTGTGGTACAAAGCCGAAGGGAATAAAACCTGCAAACCTCTCTCCGTCCAATGCCACTCAACAGCCAGAATAAATCAAGGCTGGACTTTTTCCTGTTGTAAATCTGCTTATCTCCCTTCAAGCACCCGAACTTATACTTAAGAGAAGTGTATATATGAGCTAGTATGCCAGACTATACCGTCTCATCCTTTATACATTGCTTTTATCAGGATATACAAGGTTATGTGAGCAGTTTACACACACACACGTAAACATTCAGCAATGCAACTACAAGCTGGAGTGTGTAATGCAAACAGATGAGCCACCAGCAGAACTGGCAGAATGCAAATATCTGTTTTAGCTGTTGGCTCTTTTCTGAAGTACCAGTAGCACATCAGTCACCCAGCTGAAGCAATGCGAAAGAAGTGCATGATTCACCTCAGCTGCATTTCTCATGTGTCACAGATTCTTCCCTATCTGAAATCAGAGGGCCAAAGTATTCCAGGAATCCTTCTGCAGGGGCTGTCCTTGCAGAAGCACACAAGTATCTCTGTCTGGGCTGTGAAATAAGCTCCCTGCTTTACCTGTGGATTTCCTTTGAACATCCCGCACCTGAAAACTACTGAATTCTCTGCGACAGCTTGCAATGCTTTTAAAGGCACAAGAGAAAAGATCCTTCAAAATATCCTAACCCTACCAGCTGTTTTTTTTTTTAAAAAAAAAGGGGGCTGAAGTATCAGGAGATGTTTCCACATAAAACAGAGTTCATCTTAGTGTATAATTTGCACAAAGCTAAAATGGCTTGCTTGTTTACAAACTTATTTTATTTGACAACACAAATGACACAAAACAGAAAGCCCATTGCAAAAACCAGCAATGTTGTGTAATGACAGTGTGATCAAGACCCCCGCCAGCTCAAAACGCTGTGCAGGGAGGACACTGTCTACATGCAGAGCCTCTCCACTCCTCAAGCCCTCCTTGGAACAAGAGCCCTGAAGATGTTTTGCCTTGTTCCTAAATTGTATATTTAGACAGCATAAAGCATGGCATAATAAGGGAAGCTTACTCCAGTTTCAGCTGTGCTGAAGGACATGCCAATTCCCAAGCTGAGTGAACAGATACTCTTTACTATTACAGGAGATCAGGAAGACTGCTGATTTGCAGCCCTTTCCCACTGCAACCTTAAGCAAACACAGTGTAATTAGATCAATAATGATCAAAGTTACTTTGGGCAGAGAGGACTTTCAGTTCCTTTAATGGTGACGAATCCACTGCCTCAGAAGGAAAAACAACAACAAAACAGCAAAGAGAAAGTCAGGGGATTTTTGCCAGCCCTAATCATTTAAAATAGTTTTGTTGTTCTCTTTACTTCAAAACGCTGGGTACCGTCACAATAGCTCTTTGATATCGGACACTGATATTGATCTGGGTGCATCTGTCTCGCTCAGCAGCTGATAATGACAGCACACGTGATTTCCTGTTATTGAAGCCCCACAGACATTTCTGGAGCCAGAGTTTGGCAGATCCAGGGATCCTTTCCCATCAGCAGCCCAGCGTCCAGTGCTCTCATTGCCTTTCAGCCGATGTAAGGAGGATACGCTGCAGCCCTGCTGAGTTGTAAACAACTTGTTTACCTCCTTCTCGGTGTAATCTGTCCCTGCTTCTGTCGGCTCCTGTGGCATCAACAGAGCATTAAAACACCCCAAGCTCATAGGCTGATGTGCAGAAAACAACCCAAGGAGCCTTTCCAGGCTCTTGCTTTCTAGGGCACAGGAGGTTATTTATACCTGTGGTTTCCAGTCGGCTGAAGCAGCCTGGCTTTTGCATGTGGTTAGCTTTGAAGAAAACTAGTTTTTGACGTTCATTCTACTGGTGTGAAAATGTAAGCAGTGTGAGCCTGATGCTGCTCTTCCTGCAAAGCTCCATTGGGGTCAGGCACAAAGAGACACTGTCTTTTTCATACGCTGTTTACATTTGAATAGAAAAGGGGAAAGGTGTGAGTGATTTACAGATCCCGAAATGCCAGGGGAGCGCCCTTCAATTCTGCAGCAGAAGGCTGGGTCCAGGGGTAAAACCCCTACACATTTTAACCAGCATGCAAAAGGAGGAGAATCTGAAAACATTTGGCAAGTCTTGAGTCTGTCCCCTCCGTGCTCCTAACCGGGATTTCGGTACAACTGCACAAGACACTGACCCAGAAACAACTTCCCTGGGGTTCAGTGCAGCAGGCAGTGAATAGGAGCGACAGGCTCCCTGTAGGAATGCGCCCACTTTGTATGCGAGGTGCAGAGCAGCTCACGAGCACCCTCAGAGAGCGTGATCCTGCTCCTGTTGAAATCGAGGGCAAACTTCTGAGCAGTTTTGGGGATTTTAAGAAATGGTGGATGGATACTCATGCAGCACAGATTCGAGGCTGGCCGTAGTTCACAACGTGCCTCTGAGGCACCACAGTACCCGTGCAGGGGGGCACTTTCCCTGTCAGCCTCCCATCTGCAGAGTACGGAGGATCAATAACAGACATCTGCTTTTGGAGATGGTCTTTACTAGTGGTTTTGAATTACTTTTGCAAACTTGTTCTGGAAAGTGATTACTCTTAATATAAGAATACCTTTCCTTCTGTTTTACACTACCTGGCTGTTCAGTTTGGTGAAAAACTTGAAATGCTATAGAAAAAAAAAAGCAAGCAGTTACTTTTAGTGCTCATGCTTGAAAACAGAAACTTGGTTTTGATAAATACCAGCTTCTGTCACCCTCAGGCACAACAGTGTCAAGAGTTTTTGATATTTAAATTGAATTGGAGCTGTTGTAAGATCATGACAGTGTATTTAGCAGAATAACCTGAACAGGGTAACAATCCAGGCAACCTCATATAGGCATTGCCTCATCTCAGGCAGGTGCCCCTGGGAGAGGGTGGGTGTTGGGCAGGAGGGTGAGGAAGCATCTAATCTGCCTGAACAGAGTTACCCAGATTCTCTGGTCTGTCAAAAAGGAGAGGTGGAAACCAGCAGAGAAAGTGCCAGTGTCCCTCGCCTCAGCACGTCCCTGGTACTACCTATGTAGGCAACTTGGGGTGCTCAAGAGGGTGGTCCAGACAGTTGTTAGGCATCTGCCTCTTCTGTTGATGAAGAGCTTGTACTGGATGAATATTATTTTTACCTCTTCTCTTGAAGTTCAGCCACTATTTTGGCAGGTATGCAACCAAAAAGGACAACCATTGAAGGCCTTTTCCCAGTGCTAGGGAGCTTGGCTGTGAATAAGAATAGATTTAAATCCTTGTCTCCACTTATTTTTTGTCCTGCGTTCAAGCAATATGTGCAAAAGGTGGTACCTCCTGATGATTTCAGTCATCTGGAGAGAGCTCTCGGGAAAAATGGGTACATAGCTGACTAAATCTGGCCCACAACAGGCATGTCACTGACAGGACAGGACTCACCTGCCCAAAACAGGCAAATTAAGGTAGACCCTAGTGAAATGAGGCCCTAGATCAGCCTTGGAAAGGAATGGACTGGACTGCTGCCTGGGCATTAGATGAGTTTTAGACAGCATAGAAAAGGTTTGACTAGAAGTGTGAGAAACATAAGTTCCCATGTTTTCTTTCATATACGTTCATTTAAAGCCTGCTCATAATAATTGGCATTGAAACAGTGATTGAGGTCTGCTTCAAACTCAACTAATTCCCCACTGTATGGCCTGAATTACACAGTCATCTTCTGTGTCTTACCTGGCCCATATAAGAGGAAGTTATTACCTTCCTCTGATTGCAGTTTATATAATAGACTGACCTACGACTGGCAATGTGATGTATGTAGTTCTTCAGAAGAACTAAACATGGCTGGCAAACTGTTTTCACATTTCCTTTTTCCTGTTTTCATTATGATCATATACTCATGAAAATATTACAGAAAACAGTGTGAGGCTAAAGGTAGAAAAGTACAGACAGTAATAACATTTTCAGAAAGTTCAGTCATATGATTCCTAAAGGTATTCTGCAGCTAGCTTCTAGATAGTAAATCGTTATTTAGTCAGACTAAGAATAGTGAAAAAAAGAATTACCCTCTTTGTTCTAAGTAATAACTTACATTCTTTTGCTCCATGCTAAGTCTGCTTCTTTAAAAGAAATGAAACACATCCAGCTCTTAAGTTTTGTTTTTCATTGTGGTTTGTAGTGATATGGTTAGGAGAAGTACATAATAAATTAATGATAGGAAATTGCAGAATAGGTCAAGGTCACTTGGTGCATAAATCGGAGGTCTAGGAGTAGTACAGCTCATGCTATCTGGTTTATACCACTTTATTGATTTTTTCACTTGGAGGAAAAAAAAGAGAGAAGGTCTTCAATAGATTTTTATATCCTCAGTCTATTCTAAATCCGCCTTTGTTCTTATCTTCCTGATGTTCCCACACTTTCAAGGCAATAGCGAAGTCCTGCTAAACTGCAGTGCTGTCATAACACAATGGCTCAAAAAACAATGGCCATTTTAATCTCATAAAAAACATTTGCCAGAAAAAATCAGAGAGACTTGTATCCCACAAAGCCAAGAGGGAATGGACAGGGAAATCTCCTTTAACCTTTCATCTGACTGAGAAGCAGAAGCCCAGTATCACCTGCTTTCTCTGCCTTTCATTATCCTTACAAAGAAAATTGCAGTGTGGTGTAGAAGTTTCATTACCACAACTGCAGGTAGAGCTTAGCAATAATGCTATATAGTGAACTGTTCTAGATACAACTGAAAAATAATTCACAATGAGGTCAAGGTAGAAACAGACCCCTGTGAGTTGGTTACAGTTTCTGAAGGGAACGAAAACAACCTTGTCACTGACCATTGCTGGATAGGAGTAAACCTTTATACCTCTGCAGCAGTCTGTGACTCTTGGAGGGGACAGCTAGCATCAGGGACCTGATGCCAAATGAGTGCCAGCGAGGATGCTTGGTTACAGGGGAAAGAGCAGAGACCATCTAAGGAAAATCACTAGGCAGTTTCCTCAAGGATTCAACCATTAAAGGATGAATTGATGTATATTTAAATAATAGATTTATTTGAAAAGGTTTTTGGTACTAAATGGTTAGCAGGGAGGGTGTTGGTGTGATCACTTGTCTGAAAGGATGGCATCAAACCCTAGTCTATCCACATGCTAATGTTAAATAACTTTTTTACTTAGCTCATATAAGCAAATAAAGGGCTTTATTGGTCTGCAGGAAACTAATGAAAACAGTTGAATGGCAAACTACTTTTTCATTAGATTGGATAACTTTTTTCTATTCTTTTTATCTCCTTTTTAGAGAAATGGAAGTAAAGTACATAGATAGCCTGTCCTGGAGTTTAGAAAGCTTTCAAGCATTAGCATTTTTATTTCTGCTTGTTTTCTATAATATAAGCTTAATTTCTCTGTCTGTTCTTAAATACTTTTGTTCAAGCTTGTTGAACAGTATAATTAAATGCTTCTTGAGCTGAAGGGAAGGGCAGCATGTGAGACTACTTTCTAACACTATTAGCAGCGCGCCAGAATCATCGTAGTGCTGAGAGCCAAAAAAACATGTGCTCCAGTACTGGAGTTTCTGGAAAATATTTGAGTGTAGGAGATAGCACCATCTCATCAGCCATGCCATTTTCACAACACAGGATGAAGGGGACTGGGGATGAACTGGGTGACACTGTAGTCCAGCAGCGTCTGTGCTAGCTGCCACTGCTGCCGGTGTTCCTTCTAGGAGTGGGGAATAGGAGTTACCTTGGCACAGCAGCCCCACTGTTACTTACAATAAATGGTATCAAGAAAGGAACAAGAACCTGTGCATAGCCTGGCAGGCAAAGTTTGTCTGTCCCTGACTCTCTGGGAAGGAATGGCTTTTTGTATCTGTCTAGTTGTCTGGTGACATCAGGGTGGCATTTCTGTGAGAAATAGCTGTCAGAGGTACTAAACATGGGAAGATGGTCCACAGTTGACCAGTGGTCAGAGGTGCCTAAGGCCCAGAAATCAGCCTTAATAAGCACTTGTAGAGTGGTGCTCCTTGGTAGTTGGGTCGCACCTCAAAAGGTACTGAAACTGGAGATGAAGAAAAGGAACCAAACCAGAAAATACAGCTGATAAGGTCTGGCAATGATAACAAAGCAGTATTTAAATAGTAGACTGTGATGATAATGAAACCATGCTCATTTGGGAAAGCATAATGCTTTATATAAAGCACCTAAGTAGCTACTACGAACATTTGAACAATACAGGTCACAATTCCTGAATGTTCAAGTGAAACAGTGAGTGTATTCAGTTTGTACAAAATAAGTTGTCAAATTCACAGACAATCATTTAGGTGACTCAGAATCATTAAAAATAGTATCAATACTTTTATAAAAGAATTTTGTATTAAAATAGGAGGGTTTTATATTTCTCATTCATTGGGTTTACAGCCTTCCCTGACAAGATCAGCAAATACTACAAGAAAAATCTTGTAAACCTGACTAAGAGAAAAAAATTATAAAGATTAGAGAAGAATTATTTTATTGTCATTTATTGCTTTATTCACATTAAGTAATCAATAAATGCAGGAACACATGGCATATGAAGTTAACAGAGTTCTTAGTACTTTGTTTAACTGGCTATTATTTGAAAAAAATAATTTGAAATGGCTTGGAAGTTCTGGCATATGGATTTTAGATATGCTGAAATGTTGTAAGTGCAGGTTAATCTAATAACAAATGACTAATATATCAAGAGAGAATGAAGTGTCCTTTGGGTAGTTTCTGGATTAGTAGGAGGTGAGACAGTCAACAGGTGGGTGGTGTGGGAACATTCATATATATTTAGTTGATACCACACGGGACAAAGCCTGACAGGAGCCTTGAAGTTTAGCCTGCAAAACTTGACAACGAAGGTGTGCCATTGTTCAGGTTTGTTGTTGATTTGACTTTGGTGAATTCAGACTTCAAGGAGAGAACACAAAAACTGTCATACCTGAGGACAGATTTACCTAGCACACCACCAGTCCACAGCAGGGACCAACAGCAGATGCTCAAGAGCATTCATAGCTGGTTTCACTTTATCTCACAACTTTCTCCTCCCATCCAGTAACTACAAAATACCACAAAGGACGCACAATGGAGAAACTGCCAG
Organism: Nyctibius grandis; assembly: GCF_013368605.1. Classification (NCBI taxonomy): domain Eukaryota; kingdom Metazoa; phylum Chordata; class Aves; order Nyctibiiformes; family Nyctibiidae; genus Nyctibius; species Nyctibius grandis. Next base: position 59,500,339 of record NC_090659.1, on the reverse strand, counting down.
TGGAGGAGAGCCATATAGGACCATCCAGAGACATCTGCATGGTTTTTAAAGTTGTGCAGATGTATTGGCAGAGTACTATGTTTAAGCTAAGCGAAGAGTCCCTCAGTACCACTGATGATGGTTGAAGGAACTCCATACAGTACTAGATTGTGTGATCCAAACTGTGGATACAGTAGAGTAATACAGGATCATGCTGACTGGTTAATTGGGGTTTTATAGGCTAGGCTGACTTCCTCAGATAAAATAGAAACAAACTTTTCCAATCCCTGGAGCCTAATACAAACTTAGACTTAATAACTGAACATCTTTGGCTAATGGCTCACCATCCTGCACAATACTATTCTCTCAATGTCTTTACTAGTGAGGAAACAACTGTCTGTCCCCTTCTGCAGACAAGTTTTCTCCTACACAAAAATGTCTCCAAAACTCTTTATTCTTGCTCTAAAACCTTGTCCTCAAAAACTGCTTGTGCATTTTTGCATTATACAACCTGCTGCTAAAATATATGTATTATGTCAGGCTCTATCAAATGAATGGCTTGAGATCTAACTACGCTTCTTCAGCTTGCTCTGTCCCTTTCTCAGGGACATGAGGGGACACCCCCTCAGCAGCAGTGGTGGAGCATTTTGGTAGCTAAGCCTTGTTCACTGCTTCATGGTTAGGGCACCTCCATAAGAAACAGAAGGTATAAAATTCATTTCTTTCTGTCTAAATCCTCTGGCCACACAGCTATAAAAGACAGGCACAACCAGATAAACTCCCCAATGAGAGCATCTGCTCTTCTTTCTGACAAAGCCACTGCACATGGCATAGTTAGTGTGATTTGGGAATCTCTCGTGATAGAGGCAGGGGGTTGTGAATTTCAGCCGGGCTTGGGCAGGATCTGGGCAAAAGATAGTCCATTCAACTGAGCTAATACCTTGGGGTAATCACAACAGCCAAACTTCAGGCACAACTGCTGGCAAAAGGAGCAGATGCAGGTGCTAAGGTAGCAGTCTGCCTAAGTCTCTTAGCCCTGAAAGAGTAAATTCTGACTAATCAACAGCTTACCTCTATACTGTTAAATGCATCTGCTGCTGCAAATGATCATACCTCCAAAACAAGGGCTGCAAAGAGGCACACGTTCCTGCTAGTGAAAGCGTGTTCTTTTGTAGAGGAGATTGATGCATTCTCGCTGCTTAGTGTTTGCCCTGGGTTGTCTCCTATGCACTCTTGTTCCTAACGCCCAGCAGAAGCAGAGCCTGAGGAAAACATGAACCCAGCCTGCACTAAGATGGGTCTGTCCAAGACAGAGACCACAGTGGGACTGACATTTATGCAGTGTGACGGTCAAGCACCAGGGGATGAACTGAGCAGCTAAATTAGCTGATAACATAGACACAACCTCACTTTAGGTCTTTTTTTTCTTCGTCATGTCAGGGCCATAAGCTTTAGTCTATAAAAACCACATATCCTCAATGCTTATTTATGCAGGTGACATTTCAGTAGAAAATACCATAGCCTTTTCTGGATTAAATTTTATTGAGGTTATCAAAAAGTGAGATGTTAGCTTCATGACTTCTAGTTTCTCTCTTCATCTGGGAAGGGTCAAAGTACTCAAGATTACTTGGAGAACAACATTATTTCAACCACTTTTTCTTTGGCTGATAAACAGAATGACTGCAAAAACTTAACAGGGGAAAAATGCCTTTGATATCAAATCAGTTTTAAGACTGATGTAACTACATTGACTTCTCTGGAGTTAGTCCAGGGCCTCATCCTAGTCTGAATTAAGTGCAATAACTCTCACATCATGAGTGTTTTGTTTGGAAGAAGAATCTAATCCTAGTTTCATTTAACTGATGTCGACTGTGCAGATTCTACTCCAGAAACTGTGGAAGACGCTTAGTGCAATTATACAATCTTTTAGATAGGAATTATTATTTTTGGATTATTTTCTTTTTTAAAAATATTCTCTTTAGACAGGAGAGGTTTTTAAGGTTAGCAGGAGTTTGGCAAACCACTGCATCTATCTACACATTGCTCAGACATAACTACACTGTGCATTATAATTTTGGTGCAAAACTGCCACAAGAAAAAGCAGTTGGGTTGTGGTGTGGGTGCTGTCCTATACAGTTAAAGGCTTTCACCAAAGCTGATTTAGGATGGGGAGATCAAACAGATCCAGTATGTCTTCATGTGAAACACACCCAAGGTGTAGCTCTGGGCTGAAATATGGCAGTGTAAAATTGACATTGTGCTATTACCTCTTTTGCTCAGTTTATTAGTAAAAAATGGCATTTCCACCTTCTGATTTTCCAAATGAGATCTGGGACGACTAAGTCAAATCTTGACATTTTGATCTTCCCATGTAATCACTCATAAAATTCCTATTGTGAAAATTTTAGTTAAACCTTTATACTGGAGTCTTTATTTGAGTCATGGAAATTTGCTCCTGTAATACCAGATGTACAAGAAAATAGGTCCACTGAGAACAAAGGTACTGTTCTAAGTCTTTAATTCAAAACAGAGCCAGAAGTAAAGGGGTTTTTAACTACAATTTTTTTACTTTCTGTACAAGTTAAAAAATGCAAGCACTAGAAATATGAAAGCTTGTTTTTTCTGCATTCTTCATCTACTCTCTCATATTACCAGACTATTTTTGCAATAGGTATTGTAACTATAGCAACATTCTTTAATGGATAAATATCACATTAGCAACTGGGCTTAGACGGCTTTTGCAGAAATAAGCTCTAGTAGAATAATTTGTCAATTTACCTTCTCCTTATATATGCATGTGTTGTAGTAGAAGAATTCAGGACTCAAAGTCATTATGTGTCATTTTATCTCCATAATAAGTACATTTTATTTGTTTTCAGTGTTCACAGCTATATTTCTGTGACATTATTAAAAAGCATATGCTATACTATGGGGGAGGAAAAGAGGAAAAAATTTGCTTTATTTATTGAGTCTTCATTTACAAACTGTTTTTGTCCTATATTTTGTCCTATTTGAAAGTCACTTTTTTACCAGCTTAAATAAATATGAATCAGTTTTACCTGGAAATTTTTTAGCTACTTAAATATCACAGATAACAAGTGCTAAAATATTTACTTTCTGCAGATTATGCAAGCTAAGTGGCTGCTTTTGCTGCCATTGATGTTAATGGGAGTTTTGCCACAGACACGAGTGGGAACAGGATCTGGCCTTCAGGAGCTCGAAAATGTAATCAAAGTAAATATGTGTTCTTCTTTTTCAAATAAAGCTGTGATTAAGCTAAGATTGTTTCTGTGCTGATAGGAGTCTTCAAAGGAAGTCAGAGCAGCGATTTTTCAAGTGGCTGGTTTTACTTGATTCTAAAAGCATCTGGGGTGCAAATTCTGCAACAATTTTTAAATGCTGAATGGACTGAGACCACGACAGCAAGGAATTTCATTAAACAGCCACAGGACAGGAGTCTCAGATCAACCTGCTGCAGAATCTGAAAGAAGGAAGATAATATGACAGTATTTAAAGGGGGCTTATAAGAAAGATGGAAACAAACATTTTAGCAGGGCCTGTTGCAATAGGACAAGGGGTAATGGTTTTAAACTAAAAGAGGGTAGACTTAGACTAGATATAAGGAAGACATTTTTTATTATAAGGATGGTGAAACACTGGAACAGGTTGCCCAGAGTGGTGGTAGATGCCCCATCCCTGGAAACGTTCTAGGTCAGATTGGACGAGACTCTGAGCAACCTGATCTAGTTGAAGATGTCCCTGCTCACTGCAGGGGGGAGTTAGACTAGATGACCTTTAAAGGTCCCTTCCAACCCAAATAATTCTATGATTCTATGAAGTGATGCCTCTGGCAATCAGTGGTGTGGTGCTAAATACAATAATGGGTGAACCCATCCCTGATGTTCTGAGCTGGACAGTGGAAAGTGCATAAATAATATTGCATCAAAACTTTAATAAAGATGTCTTTATTTACACTTAACTTCTCCATCAGTGAAAATGGCCTGTCAGATACTGAATCTAGCCCACACTTTGCTATTTTCCAATGGAAGTATTTCCAGATGTTACATGGGAAAACATGCCGGTGGAATTTTGGCTCTTATGAGAAGTAAATATCAAAATCTTTGTTTTCAGGTAAAAGGGATGTGATTTGGTTACAATGGAAAGCTTTCTTAATATATATTGTACCCCACAGTTCTCAATGATGTGTTTTATGACCATGAAGTCTCCATGGAACATGGATGAGGCTGACCTGAAAGTGCCCATGTTTAATTAGGCTGGCTATGACAAATTGTCTCTCAGATTCTTTTACAGACCTGTTACATGTAGCATGAGCAAATACGAGCCAATTTCTATCACTGCAGGCTGTGCCACAAAACCTCTAATTAGGAAATACAGTGCTAACAGCTTCTAACTTAGGCAAGGAGGGAAGGAGTGGAGGAGTGGCTAGATGAGGATCATAGGCCAGGCAAGAATTGAGAAGTGGCATGAGGTTGTGCTGAGTCAGTATATTCCCACAGCAAATTAAAACAGACATTTTACCTTTTCTCTTAGGGAGGTTCTGAGTCACAAAGAACCTACTCATATATTTCATCTATTGTGTATCATATTTCTTGGAGGAGGATGAAAAGAAAAGAGAAAGATGAGAGGTAATTTGGAAGAGAGGAACCATATCAAAATATTTCCTCCACAAGCTTAACATCTAACCCATCTCTTTTTGCTACTCTATTGACTTAATTTCTTACCAGATATTAAGATAGAAGAAAATATTCTTGTGCAGAAATACTTACTGGGAGTAAGGGTGGCAGGAGGCTCGTGTGGCAATCCTATAGCTCAAAAAACTCCATTTGGATCCTGAGTTGTTATCTATCCATCAACCTTACAGAGAGGGATTGGGCTTCAAGTATCCAGAGTAGATGTTGTGAAGAAGGAAAAAAAAAATCTGTTCTTTGTGTGTGTGGATGTTTGGGGGAAAAGGTGTAGCCTAAAATTGAAAGTCAAAGTGAGTATATGTGGTATTCATCACCACATGATATGTCTGTTATTGACAAGATATTATTCATTGGCAGTTTAGCTGGTACAGAAAACTGAATGGGCATAATATAATTTCTCTAGTTTCTTGGGAGTTCGACTTAGTTCGATTTAGTATTACACAATATTCTGATTAAAAATTAGCACTTCGTAAAATATGCATGTATGAAATGAATTAAAAACCAGCTGAGACATCACAGGGAACATAGGGGGAAAATATTAATGAGCAGAATTGCTTATCTCTTGCTGATCAATTTTCAGCCTAGTTTCTCTTTTAATATTTTTATTAATGACTTGGAATCAAATACTAAATTCCAACCTGTGAAAAAAAATACAGGTGGAATAATGGTTGATTAAATACTAATTTACAACAGGTTGCAGTTACAGAACAACCTGGTTTGCTTATGAGGTGGAGACAAGCAAACAGCGAGGACTTCAACACTCTTCCAAGACTACAGAACAACAGAGGGCCTAAGATCTTCCTTCTTCTTTGCACTTACATTCATAAAGTTAGAAAGAATTCCAGGGAAACATCCAGTCATTATTCCCAGTCCCTTGGTAGGAAGAATTATATGTGTAGGTAGCTGGCAGGTGTAGTGGAGTAATGGAGTCCTTTCTAGGCTCCTGTCCAGCTCCCAGAGTTGCTCCACAGGTAGTCTCTTCTCCAGCCTTTATCATTTCAAGAGACTCTTCCTTCCCAGGTGCACAACTTGTCCTTGCTGAATTGTACAAAGTTCCTGTTGGTCCATCCTTCCAGTCTGTCTAGGTCCCTCTGGATGGCAGCTATACCATTGGGCATATTGACTGGTCCCCTTGATTTAATGTGATCTGCAGACTTAATGAGAGTGCCCTCTGTCACCTCCTTCAGGTCATTGATAATGATGTTAAACATCACAGGTCCAAGGACAGACCCCTGCAATACCTACCTTGTTGTATCCTCTAGGGAGAGTATGGCCCATCAGCCATGATCCTCTGAACCAGACCATTACTTTTAGGGGGTTTCCTGCCAGCGGAGTGATCTCAGTGCAGGGTCAACAAGCTGCAGAGCCAGTCTAAGTGAGGGGACGTCAGCTTGCACCCGGGATGGAGGAGAAGGGGAGCCCAGGGCCAGTGATCTAGCCGGTCCTGTCAGCTTAACTATGTGAACCTGACCTTATGCAGCACAACGCTGTGTTACACTGACTAAGACATTTGGCTTTTGACCATCAGTCTGACTGATTTTTCAAAAAGACTTCCCATTTTGCTTCACCACTGAAGGTGATGGAGGCCAAGCCTTAGCTGGGGTAAACATTGAGATAATCAGATCACTTGGAGCAACTCATGAGCCAAAGAAACCAAATGAAGCAGGAGATGCAATCTGAAATGCCATGAAGGGCCAAATTCAAAGAGCTGCCAAGTATCATTGGATATCCAAAGAGGCCACCAGTGGTTTAAGGTATCAATCACAAAAAATGAAAAGCTTTTATATATAAATGTCTATATAAACTTCTATATATGCATGTATAGATGCATCTCTGTATGAATGCATATAAATTTGTATACATGTATTTAACATATATGTTATTTAGTGGGATTATTTTCTAAGGTTGGTTTGGTTTGCCTAGCATTTTGGTACTCTTCTTTCTGCAAAGCTTTTATTGTGTTTGTATATGCGGGTAATAATGGTTAGTGAGTCTTCAAGATTATAAAAGGTGAAAGCTTTTAAAGACTAAGAAACCCATCATAACGGTGTTTTAAACTATTGTTGATTACCGGAAATTTAAGCTGATCTCTTTGTTTACATTAACTAAAAATGAAAATACAGTGCTCTATAAAATGTGAAATAACATAAGAAAGGGAGAGAAAACAGTTGGGATGTCTGCATGACAGGAAAATCATGAATAGCAGAGTGTGAGAGGGTGGGGAGAAACAGGGGAATGATTACTGTTTTCCAGCCTGGAATACCACTAAAATAATCCAAATTAGAATTAAGGAGCCACTTCTTATATATGTGACTTTTCATTATGCTAAAAAATCTCTTTCCCTTGTTGAAAAAAATAATGTGCTTTTTCAGTGGACATGATGTGAGGGTGGTTACTAACCATTCCTATTCCCCTTCAGCGTGCAGATATATACATTGATTATTCCTGCTGGTTTTACTAGCAGTGATGTGCATAAAACCCCATACATCACCCTGCAATGCTATCCTGAAAAATGTTTTTATTACTGATACACTATAGAATATTTAGTGAATTCTCTTACACCTGCTGTCTTTGGTGTTGTCCTCATTCATAGGGGATTTTTAAATCCATTAAAAGGAATCCTTTGGTCAAAGAAGCACAAGTGCAATTGTGATCTTCATAAACAGTATGAACAAACAGTTAAAAAAGGCCTGAAAAAAGAGAAAGGCACTTAGAGACACAGTCAGCCAGGGAACCTTGCATACGCTCAGTAAATTTATTAACACATTTATTTAGCAAACATTTTTGAATATTCTCTAAAACAAAATAATAAACATTTTTATCACTTGACAAAATAACTTGGGAAAAAGACTGATTTGCTGCCTTGCCTTTTTTACTCATGATTCATTTTGAACCCTTGAAATACTGCCTTATGTAGTCCAAATTCTTCTTTCTCTCTTTTTTCCTTTCCTTCTTCCTTTCTCTCTTTTCTTTCTCTCTTTTTCTTCTTTCTCTTTCTTTTCTCTCTTCCTCCCTTTCTCCCTCTCTTCCTTCAGGACCAGCAAGCAGAGCCAATCTGTACCATGCTAATTGTCATGCAGGCACTGCAGTCGTTTCCCTGGTTTTGCTCACTGTCCCTGCCACAGCTTGGTTCTCCCAGCAGCCTGGTGCTGCATGAATAGCTTGGCCTATGGGGACCTTTCTGTCTGGGACAGTACCATTTTGTCCAGACAGGGAGAGACAGGGTTTTTTTTGTTCTTTAGAAAATAAAAAAAAAAAAAAAGGAAGAAAAAAAAAGAGACGACAGACCTTGCTGCAGCCCTTTGCTTAGGATTCCTCCTCAGGAATTCTAATTCCAGCTGCCTGCTCCAAAGAGACTCGTGGCAGTGATTATTCCAGTTGTAAATCATCATTCGATAGCTTTGTGTTCACACACCAGTTCTGTAGGGATTTTTTTTTTTACTTTCATATATTGTACTGCACTGTTTGCTTGCAAATCATAATCTAACACAGCAGTTGTGAGGAGAGATCAGAATTAGTAAATACTTTGTTTAAAAATAATTGCTGATTTGAGAAGTACCTTTGAGAAGTTACGAACAGCACTGCTGTCAGTAATAGCACTTATTCATATAGTGAATTAATACATTTGTGTTTTACCTATATGGAAGGCCATTTTACTTATCCACTGTTCCCTTTCTCCAGGAACATTCCCATCTGCAGTTTTACAGCTATGTTGTGACCATTTGTGTGAGAACAATTTTGTTTTACAAGCAGCTTGTTTCTTAAAAATAATTGTCAAAATATGTCCCCTAATTTCTGAAAAGCAAGACCCAAAGGTGGGTTAGAACTCGTTGGTTTGCTCGATAAGAATTTAACACAGAACACTCCCTAAACTCTTTGCTTTGTTGCAGGGCTGGATCCAGACGTCTGAGCTCAGAGTCTTCATAATTACTATTTCTTAAGCACCTACACTTTGTTCCAGCTATATAAAATGGACACCAAGAGCTTCATCATGGGGATGTTTTGCCTAATCAGAATGTTAAAGTTGCAATTTTTTGTAACCAAAAGTTATTTTCTTGAATTAAAGTCTTTCATCTCCATAATTACCATACATATATCCTTGATGTACTTCATGGTCTTCATTTGCCTATAATCAAATATCCATAAAACTAAAAATAAAATTCTGTGCTAAGCACTTCTGCCAACTGCATTTCACTGATTAAAACTCAAAGAGTAGATAATTCTTGTGTTGCTATTTATTAAACTGAAAAAGATCACTGCGCATTGAAGAGTCCACTGGTGTGTATGTATATATATAGTAATAGAAGTAATAGGTTTTTCTGAATAGCAGTGCAATGCACCACACGTCTGATAGAAAAATGTCACCGGTAAACCTAGTTAGGCCACTATAACGTAAGAGCACGCTCGGGGAGGCAAATATATTTCTCATCCTCATGTGGACAATATTTTAAAGCCTATTGAACTGAGCTAAGCATTCTTGGAGAAGGAAGTGGTTGTACTCTTTCCTCCTTCCCTTTCACCCTCTCTTCCCCATTAGCACTGTCCACTTTGGGGTCCACATTCCTAGGGGAGGGAAGCAGCCGAGCTACCCCACAGTCCATCCCCACCCATCCCTCCTGTTCAAGGCTGCACCCACCTCTGTATTAAAGTGCTGCCTCTTTAGACAGAGACAGACATGCTCTTCTTCCCTATTGACTGGCCAAGATCTTTTATTAGAGCTAAGCCTACACATGCAAGCTGCCAGGGTTCCAAAATATCAGCTCTGTTTACCTGATGGGCCAGCCAGAACTGGAGTTCAGTGAAGGTAAACTATATAAAAAACTTGGAGGCTTTTGGCCTTAAATGACACACCAGAGGTCACAGAGGCGGTCTGTAGCAGAATAAGTATGGGCATAGATATCTTCAAAGTGTGGGGCTCCCTAATTGCTGGGGTGTCCTGCTTCCCACAGGGATGGTAAGTTTATTTTACCCAGAAGTCTGATGGTTCTTTGCACCAAAGAGAATTATCTGCACTGGTGCCTCATTACAGTCTGTCTTTTCTTCACTCTTTCTTCACTGTGCAGATACCGTTATGCTTTTGACTTGTTTTTACAACTTGTATACAGGAAACCATGAGTCTTGGGAGCCTGACCTTGGGAGAGAGTCTCCATGCACAAGGTATTCCCTGGGGAATCCTCTGTCTACTCTGCAGTCACTTGCCTGGCTTATGCGTTGCTTTGTCTATGCAGCAGCAGAAAAGCTTCACAGACCAGAGAAACCTGCAGTCTAGGTTTTTTTCTAGTACAACAATGTGTGTGTAAAAATGAAATATTGCCTAGGAGAAGACAGCATTGGGAAAGCAACCAAAGATCTGGGTGTACAGTACCTGACACCTGCTGATGACAATGCAAGCATTCAGTGGTTGATAATATTAGTTTATACACCTATTTACTTTTCCATTTGACAGAAAATTATAATGGCTTTTTCAGGTAGTAGCTACCCTTTCTAGGAGAGCACTTATGTCTCCAGGAGCCCCTTACAGTTCCTTAAAGATTCGTGTGCTAACAATAGCTTTCCAGATTCCAAAGCAAGATATTACAGTATAATAATCCCAGACAACTGCAGACATCATTATTTTAGCTGGTTTTCGATATACAGAAATGGCAAAAAAAAAAATTTCCAAGCATGCCCTTCTTGCACTCCAGTCCACTCCCCATACTGTAGGTAGGTCGTTATTTGCACTTCAAACATGGACATGGGCCCAAACTTGTCACGCAATGATGCTGTTTGGTGGCAAACCCAAACAGGTCTTGAGGCAACATTCAGGTCATCCCATCTAAGAAATCTCAGGACTTTGTTGCCTTTAAGCATGAACCTACTTGGCTCATGGACCAGCAGGACCTTCCAGTGCTTTCCTAGTGTTTCTTCATGCTCCTCCTTCTGCTTTTGGGTCTATGGGGAGCTGTCACAATTTCAGAGTCTGTTGGACAATGCCAGTTTCTGGCACTGCATCTGGGAGCATGCTGAACTCAAATTGGTTTTGTAGCCCCGCAGCCTATTAACTAGAAGTGGAAGTGACATGGTAACTGTCGCTGATATTTCTATTTTCTGTATCATATAGAGAGAAACAAAACATGAGAAAAAGGAAAGTGATTGCTGCTGTTCTTGACCACCTCTCCACACTAACTGCTGACTCGATGCACATTCACTATGGTCTGAAATAGACTGTCACACACTGGTGCCAGCTGTGAGGTGAAGTCCTCACCCACACTGTGCCACAAATCTATTAATGAGGTGATTACCAGTAAACAGAGTGGCTCATTTCTTCCATGTCTGTGTTCAAAGAGAGTGATGTGGTGTGCAGAGAGAGAAATTTAGGACAGACTGGCAGCATGCAGTCCAGCAGCTCCCCATGGGAAGAGAGGGGAAAAATAAGGCAGAGTTTGGAAAAGAAAGCACGTGCACTACTACGTACACAAATAATACCTCAGAAATATAAATCTGGTAATAGCATCAGCAAAAGTGTACTGTTACCCACCTCTATCCTCTCTTTCCTGAGTAAATCCAGACTTTAAGTGATTCTTGTAACTTTGAGTTTCATGAAGAGAGTCAGTGGTGGGATGCTGACCATGATGCCCATAGGCATAAAGCCGCTGAGTTAAGAAGAGCTCTTGACTGATTCAGTAAGAGAATCACAGAATCACTGAAGGGTTGATATTGGAAGGGACCTCTGAAGGTCATCTTGTCCAACCCTCCTACTCAAGCAAGGCCACCTAGAGCCCATTGCCCAGGACCATGTCCAGATATGTTTGTTATCTCCAAGCATGGAGACTCCATAACCTCTTTGGGTAGCCTGTGCCAGTGCTTAGTCACCTTCACAGTGAGAGTTTCCTGATGTTCAGAGGCCACCTCCTGAGTTTCAGGTGGTGCCCATTGCCTCTGGTTCTGTCACTGGGCATCACTGAAAAACACCTGGCTCTGTCCTCTTTGCTCCCTCTCTTCAGGTATTTTTACACATTGACAACATTCTCCCAAATCTTCTCTTCTCCAGACTGAACAGTCCCAGCTCTCTCAGCCTTTCCTCATAAGAGAGTAGGCAAGTGTAGAGTCTTGCATCTGGGCAAGAACAACCCCATGTACCAGTACAAGTTGGGGGCAGAGCTGTTGGAGAGCAGCGTAGGGGAAAGGGACCTGGGGGTCCTAGTGGACAGCAGGATGACCATGAGCCAGCAGTGTGCCCTTGTGGCCAAGATGGCCAGTGACATCCTGGGGTGTATTAGAAGGGATGTGGTTAGTAGGTCAAGAGAGGTTCTCCTCCCCCTCTACTCTGCCCTCGTGAGGCCGCATCTGGAATATTGTGTCCAGTTCTGGGCCCCTCAGTTCAAGGACAGGGAACTGCTAGAGAGAGTCCAGCGCAGAGCCACGAAGATGATTAAGGGAGTGGAACATCTCCCTTATGAGGAGAGGCTGAGGGAGCTGGGTCTCTTTAGCTTGGAGAAGAGGAGACTGAGGGGTGACCTCATTAATGTTTATAAATATGTAAAGGGCAAGTGTCATGAGGATGGAGCCAGGCTCTTCTCAGTGACATCCCTTGACAGGACAAGGGGCAATGGGTGCAAGCTGGAACACAGGAGGTTCCACATAAATATGAGGAAAAACTTCTTTAAAGTGGGGGTAACCGAACACTGGAACAGGCTGCCCAGAGAGGTTGTGGAGTCTCCTTCTCTGGAGACATTCAAAACCCGCCCAGACGCGTTCCTGTGTGATATGATCTAGGTAATCCTGCTCCGGCAGGGGAATTGGACTAGATGATCTTTCGAGGTCACTTCCAGTCCCTAACATTCTGTGATTCTGTGATTCTGTGAACAGAGATGCTCCAGTCCCTTAAACATCTTTGTGGCCCTTCATTGGACTGTCTCCATTATGTCCATGTCTCTCTCGTACTGAGGAGCCCAGAACTGGACACAGTACTACAGGTGTGGCCCTACTAGTGCTGAGCAGAGGGGAAGGATCACCGCCCTCCACCTGCTAGCATTACTTTGTCTAACGCAGCCCAGGATACCATTCGCCTTCTTTGCCGTAAGGGCACATAGCTGGCTCAAGTTCAACTTGATGTCCACTGGGACCCCAAGGGCCTTTTCTGCCAAACTGCTTTACAGCTGGGTGACCCCCAATATGTACTAATGCCTGGGGCTGTTTCTTCCCAGGTGCAGGACTTTGCACTTCATGAGGTACCTGTCAGCCCATTTCTCCAGCCTGATGAGGTCCCTCAGGATGGCAGCATAACCCTCTTGCATATCAGCCACTCCTCCCATTTTTGTGCAATCTGCAAAGTCGCTGAGGGTACGATCTGCCCCATCATCCAGATCATTAATGGAGATGTTAAACAGGACTGGAGCTGGTGTTGACTCCTGGGGTACATCGCTAGTTACTGGTCTCTGGATATCACTGTTGTGAGTGCAGTGTTGACTTCTGACCTACACTCTGCAATGGCTGTGCAAATTCCTATGTAAACATAGTTAACCTGAGTTTTGAAGTACTCTACACACATCATAGCGGTGTATAAACAGTTGTGGTGCAAAATGAACCTAAAGTTCACTATGCTCCAGGTCCCTCCTTTTCCCTTATCCCCCTTTCCACAACAAGCCCAGGCAAACTCACTTTATGATGGAGTTGGCTACAATGAATTCCAACTGCCTGCTTTCCTATTGTGCCGCTGTCAATGGAAAACCTCCCCCTTCCCTTTTTCTTTAATAGCAGATCTTTCACCTGACCCTGCAAAGCAGCTAGTCTTTTTTCTGTTGTTTCCTGCCCTGTCTTCTTCTTCATGGAGAAAACAGCACAAAACTAATTCAAAAAGGTTGCTGGTAAGCAAAGATCCCATAGATCTTTGCAAGTAGTTGAAAGGGAATTGCAGTCTTCAAGGAAACGGCCTGGACACTGATTTGTCCTCTTTTTTTTTTTCTTTTCCTTCTACTGGTTCAGGAAAAATATGCCAATGAGAATGATGGTATATTTGTCAAATTACTATCTTTAGTCCTTTATCCAGTTGTGTCTACTATTTCTTGTGCTGTTCGTGGTTACAGTAACATTCTGCTGGTACAAATGTAGTCAGTTTTCAGAAATAGGCTTTCAGCTTTAGCAACTTCTTTTTCTCAGGCTACTAAACCTGTCTGAATGATACTTTTCCCATGAAAGCTGCTAGAAATTCTAAATGAGGAAAATTCAGCATGTCGCTCTAATTGCATATTGAATAACTGTCCTAGGTCTAATAAGTGCAAGTTTCTTTCAGGATCCTGAAAATTTGTTTATCATCTGTCTTTTAAAAGGAAAAGTAAATAAACATGACCTGTGAGGAAAGTGTGAGTTCAAAGCAATTCTGGGTCACCTCTTGAAATCAGCATCTTGTTTCAATTTTGCTTTAAATGACAAGTTTAATATCTCAGTTTACATCAGTGTACAAATAATGGATATTTTAGTACAAGTCTGTTTGTAAACTAGCCTTGAGACATGAATTCTCATACAGAACTGCAATGCAGACTCGGTAACTGTTTTGCATTCAAAAGTCCTATCTACTAGAGCAGAGGTATTCATGCCTATAAGCTTTGCTGTCAGCTGCAGTGCCTCTTCATAATGTCAGTCAAAAATAACCAGTAATACAAGAAGTTACTGATTAGTCTTACTGCAATGTATTCTTTGATGGCCATGGGCCAGTTTCAGTGCAGGGCATGCAGATGTTGCTTCCCCACTGTAATGTGCTCACCTAACCCTGCTACATGGCAGTTTGAAAATTCCAAGTCTTGAATTTTATTCGCCTACCATTTGCTGACATACCTCCATTCACTGGAGTCACATAGCGTCACAACAGTGTTTTCTTTCCACAAATAAAAATGTGTGTTACATGCCTTCTTCCAGCTGAAGTTATCAACTATTTAACAGTGAATTATGGAGAAGTATTTGAGAGTTCAAGCAGCATTCCCATCATATGTTCACGAAGGAGAATACACCTTTGTATTTATTGCTGCGAAATAAACTCCCAAACCTAGATATTTCAACCACAAGTGTCAAAATACTTGCAATAAATAATGGGGGGAAGTAGCAAACTGTAACAAAACACAGAGCAACACCCCTACTACCCTGTAATTCCATAACGGTGATGCTAATCACATTTATTACTGTAACCTTCTTGCTAGAAATTAGAGCCTAATCACTACAGCTATGTAAATCTTTATTTTATTTTGATAACACAATACTGGGCTGGTGCAATATAGAAAATTATCATTCTTGGTTTGTATTTGATACAAGGAGAGAACTTAATAACACCACTTCAGTTTTTCCTATGGGAAGCAAAATGTTAAAGCTAAAGAAGCTATGGACATGATGGACTGCTTTAAGACCAGGGCAGTTTTCTGGTTTTAATTAAAAAAAGAAATCTCTCTCTTTTCTCATACCCCAAGGAAATTTGCATATTAAAAAGCTACAGAAATGAGGTTTATATTTATTCTTTATGGCTATGACGTGGGGGAGAGGGCCATTATTGTTCAGGATTGACATCAGCCTTAAGACTGCAGACTGCAGGCCTCTACAATAGAATTAGACTTTCGTGTTGCATAATGAGATTCATTATAATTGACATGCATAATTCCAATCATGTTCTGTGTTGATTCAGCGTTTTGTTGTCAAGACAGCCTGTTATTACATGCTAAACTAACCTTACTCACATAAAACAATTAAAACAGAACATCTTCAAAGGTTGTTATTTTGGGGTTTTCTTTTTCTTAGGTGAATGCAAGGTACCCCTTCTCTCCCCACCCCCACCTCCCCTGCAGTGTTTTCTCAGTGAAGCCAGAAAATCCAGTGTGTAGCACAGACCAGTATTTCCTCAGTGAGAAAAACTATTCTCAAAAGATGTTCCCACAAGACAGTTTCATGAATGTTCTCTCTACATTGTAGTGTAGGAAACAACACTATAATAAATATATAAATTAATAAAGGCAGAAATGGTTCTCCATTATTCCCAGAGTTGAGAAGCATGTCAATTAGTAAAGACAATCAAGGCAGTTAATGTTCATAAAGTGCCAATCAAGGTCACTCAGGGGTACTAATTCACTAAAATATGGCAAAATCAGAAGACTTGACCTTTTCTGCTTTTTTTTGAGAATAAATAATGAAAAGTTGGCCGCACAGTAACACAAGTTTTTGCTACTCATTTATTTGAAATTATATTGGTGGTTTTACACGAGTTTTTCTTGGACAGTTTCTCACCAGTAGAACTGACAGTAATTGATACTAGATTTAAAAGGAGACTAAGACGCCTAAACAGACAGTTCATAGAATCACAGAATCAAGGAATGATTGAGGTTGGAAGGGACCTCTGGAGGTCATCTAGTCCAAACCCCCTGCTCAAGCAGAGCCCCCTAGAGCCCATTGACCAGGACCATGTCCAGACAAGTTTTCGTTATCTCCAATCATGGAGACTCCACAACATCTTTGGGCAACCTGTGCCGGTGCTTGGTCACCCTCACAGTGAAAGTGTTTCCTGGTGTTCAGAGGGAACCTCCTGAGTTTCAGGTGGTGCCCATTGCCTCTGGTCCTGTCCCATATTTCAGTACCCACCAGGACACTCACAAGAAACTCATTCACCTCATCTGTAAAACCGATGGAGTGGACATTCATCTGGCCAAAGACAGCTATGATGGAGACATCAACATCTGAGTTTGTCAGCACCCTTCATAGTTAATAGAGAAAAATAGGTATTTCTAGGAAGCCATTCATCTCATTTTAAAAAAAAAGACATCTAAAATAAGTCAGATGAATCACATTGCAAAATGCCCATTAGCTCCAGTAACTTTCAGGAAAGTCTAAGCTGACTTATTGTAGCAGTAGACATCTGTTTGGGAGCACTGTCTGGTATTCTTTCAAGACCATATGTACACTGGCAAGGTCATGGGAACAAGTGAACAATTAGGGATGTTCAAATATTGCCAGACAAGCAACCTAATTTTCCCTACTATTTGGCAGGATTCACAAATTAGATGTTCTCTCATTTGTCCCATATCCCACACATGCAGACTGCTCTGGTCATAGCAGAGCACACACCTTGTCTCAAAAGCGTAAATGTGCACGTAGTTGTCACTGTGCCTGTCACTTAGGAATAAAGGGAAATCAGTCTGGCAGCAGGAGGATCATATGCCAGTACTTACTTTTCCCACAAAACAGTTGAAAGTATTTCCTTTTGCTGAGCTACAAATGAAAATTGGCTTGAAGGGAAATGCCAGTGTCACACAAAGTTCCATCAACAGCTCTGGCAGCTCTGGAGAGGCGTACTAGAGAGATTTCAGTGAGACTCATATTGACCATCACTACAAAATGAAAATGTAACTGCCAATAAGGCAGTCTGTCTGATTGCCAGTTAGGCAAATTAATAATCCACTGCCTCCCCTTGCCATGGGTGTACTACCAAGAAATAACATCCAGGTCTGAAGGAACGGCTGTGAGGAGGCAGATCAGGGGCAGGGTTTTCAGTTCAAAGCTGGAGTGAGACTCAGGCCTGGAGAGGAGGGGGGGAAGGATGAAGCAAAGGCAGGCAGGAAGGGGCTGGTACCTGCTAGAGGTAAGTTTTCATAAACCTCTTGCAAAAGGCAGAGGATGGTACTTGCTAGCAGCCAGTTCAACTTAACCGAGGCAGACTGCCTCCTGCGCAGCTCTGGTGCTTGCTGAAGTGACTTCTCTATAGTTGCTAAAAGAGCAACCCCTTAGCAGTTTGCTATGGGTTGGGGAGACTCTCTGAATCCCACATGGGCTGGGATTTAGTACAAATTCAGACAGTCAGACTTAGCCACCTAAGTGCCCACTATAGTCAGTGGAGATCCAGAGCTTGATTTAGTTGCCCTTTGTAATTTATAAGGTATTTGAACCATCCTTATGTTATGATAAGGGCTTACTGCATGGTCTTCTGAAGTGGCAGCTGGAGGCTAGAAGAAATACATTAGGGCATCTCATGTGGCAGTAGGTGCCTATATTTAGAGAGGTGACTACCACTTCAGGTTGTCATTGACTGTAGTCTGAGATGGTACCTGGTGGACAAACACACAACATGTTTTGCAAGATCCTAAATGAAGGTGTCTACAATTAAGCTAAACTCACATTTAAGGCACCTCTTTTCAAATTGCCTCTTCTTGTTTTTTAATGAGACTTCTAGAAAAATATTTTTTTTTTGAGATCCTCATCTCTGTGCCAAATCTGATAAAATCAGCCAATGGATGCTAAAGTTAACACAGTGTGAATAGGGTATTTCCTAGGTATTACAGTAACTCCCACCAGAGAGCACACAGAGAGTTATGATGTAGTTTTCAATCATTCCACAAAATCTAAGATGTCCTGCCCCTTTCTGACTGTGGCAGACTGTTCAAGAAGTCTGGAAACCCATGTAACTTGTGATCATCTCTGTCTGAGTAATGCCACAGGTATAAATTATTTTCTCAAGAGCACAGCTACTGCTGCCACAAAGATGTTTGGAAGCCTGGAAAAAAATAAATAGCAGGATAAATAATAAAAATAACTGTAAATTCACAGTCAGAACTGAAAAAAGGAAAAATATTTTTATGAGCTTGACAATACATTGGTGATAAAATGATGTCATCCAATTATTAGGTAACGCAGGCAACCATAGTAACTTGTGGACTCTAAGACAACTGAATGTTATGTTACTACAGGTACACAAGGAGCTGCTCCTTCTAGTTTTGTCTGACACAAGATTTCCTGTGTAGCAAAGAAAGTAGTCCAGGTAGTCATTTTTCTTCACAAACGGTACCACTCACTTCTGCATCAGGCTAGATTAAACTTCTTGGCTATCATTTAAGATATACAAAAATGTTTATCATCTTTAAGCTTTCTTGTGTATGAAATGAGACAAGTAAGTACAATTTTTCATTGTCACTTACTTAAAAAAACAGGAAAACTTTTTTTTTAGCAAAAAGGTATACAAATTAATCAAAAAATGATGCACAGAAGAAACATTAAAAGGGTTAAATTGCTGAGATAAGTTCATCTTCAGTAAACTAGCCATGCCTTGGTGACACCCAGATTTGTAATATGAATTGCTACACACAGAAAATTTATATGTCTCTGAAGCTTTGTAGAAAAAGAAATTAGTAAAAAGATAGTCTTATTTAGAAAAAAGCCATCAGAAAATTCACCATCATTAGGTAGGTTTGGTAAGACTAGAAAAATATCCTTGGGGGGGGGGAGAGAAAGGCAAGGGGGGGAAGAAATTATGCACATTTCTTGCTATAGCTAGCTGAGGTACTCTGGCACCCTAAGGTGAATGTTATACCTATTTATGAAATCATTATCTTTGCCAACTAATATTAACTAGAGTCCGTATTAGCAAACAGCTGCAAGTATTTACATCTATATTTTTATCTATTAGATTAACAAATCAAGGTTTTAAGCACCTTTGTTGATTCATTATTTTTCAGTTTCAACTCTGAGTAAAACAATTTTAAACCTCCATGTTCAACTTGTCATCACAAATCCATTCCTGTGTTTATATTTTTTGCTTTAATACAGATCTTGAAATTCACAGTTTGCATCCTTATTCTAATTAAATCTTCTCAAACACTAGTGAAGAGTTTGCACTAATGTGAAAACCTGCTAGCAGATTAATAGTAGAAAAGTGTGAACAAATGCCTTGACTGACAAAAATCATCTTCTTCTGCTGACTGTGATCTATATCTGTGTGCATATATGTGAGTAGCATTCTCTGTTGACAATGTTTTCTCCTTTGCTTCCAGTGCTACTCCTATCAATCAATGGCAGTTCTTCAGAGAGAGTCTAAGTTAGACTCATTAGCTGAATTATACATATAATCATGCATATGCAATAAAGCTTTTTAAATCATTCTCATAAACTTACATTTCCAGTATACTAGTGAAGTCTTATGCTATGGAGTCCCCTGTTACAGTAGCATAAATGCTATGACACACACTGAAATAAGCAAGAGTCCCTTACACTGTGAAATACTGGAAAAAAAATTTTTTTTCCTATTTGGTTTTGAGTAAATATCAGAGCTTTCCACAGGCACAGTGTACATTAATAAACGAGTCCTGCACTGCATTTTTGCTTGAGGACTCCTTTACACCAATGTGGTAGTGCAATGAAATATTCCAGTGGGAGTAAAGTACAGCTACATTCACTTTAAGGCCTCTTTGTACTCAGAGAGGGGACAGTTCAGAATCTGGCTTTCAGTGAACAGACACCTCAGTTCTGCAAGGTGATGGATGCCCTTAAAAGGTGCTAATGGAAATTTAGGCCACATAGTACCCTATAGGTTTTGTTTTCATCTAAACACATGCCATTTATGAAGACGTAGTTTAGGAACACAAGAAATTTTGTCTGACTGACAAGGAGCTTTCTGCAAGAGGTAGTATGCATGACTTGGAATCTTCAAACCAAAAATGTCTATCTGTAAACACATAAAACCATATATACACAAAAAAAGTACTATGCATTCCTTTCCTGCTGAACACACAAATGGGTTTTAAGGCCTTAGGATTGTCCTTTCCCCAATGACTCTCTAAAATATGAACAGCATTCATTGCTGCTTGATGATAATAGTGACCTTATAATAGTTTCCATGGAAAGAACCCTGAGATCATAAACAGTGACAAAGTGAGTTTGTTAGTTACCAAACATACACATTCCAAAGGTACATGACATTTAATTCTAATCTATTTTTAGAAATCATAGGAAAATGAAGACAAATTAACTTTTTCCAGCAGAAGCACTTACATTGCATTTCCAAATACAATTACAGAGAAGAACTTCTGATTGACTATTATTAGAAATCAAGTCATTTCTATTACACACTCTAAGCTCTTCTCCAAAACAGGGTGTTTAAAAGGAAGCATTTATGACGGGACTCAGTGAACTGAGTGTCTGAGTCAGATGACCTAAATTCCTCTAAGCCCCTGTCCCTAATATTTTGTGTTAGATGACACTAGGCTGATACTCATTCAGCACCTTACTTAGGCTTTCTGAACTCCACTTCATACTACGGTCCAATGTGTCCTCACATACAGAGTCCAGAAAGCATAGCAGTGGGTCTGGGACTCTCATCTTTGACGTAAAGAGGTATTTGCCATTTATTGCAGGGTCTCTGATCCCTATATTGTGACCTTCTAGAGCAGTCTGCTCTGCTCCACAAAGACTACCTGGAGCAAAAGAACTGTTTCCATTTAAGATGAAACCTGGGCACAAGCGAGAAGAGTTTTCTTCCATGCACCTGTCCTTATAGGCAGTGGGAACATATTGAATACAAGTCTGATTCTCCCCTTTCCCTTCACTGCGGAGTTCTCCAGCTATTTCTCCAACAAATTCTCACATCTCCCAAGATCCTGTCAGTAGCATCTGATAAAGACTGACAGCAACAACTGAGCTGATCCAGCTCTTTGCTTTAGAACACAAAGCAAATACCTTTTATACCCAGAGAAGCAGACCTCTGTTTTGTCATGACCTTTCTTTGCATCCACAGACAAATCTCTCTGATTTTGTTGTTTGTACACTTAGAAGTTTTGCCAGTTTAACTGTACTTGTTAGAAGCATGGGGTGAAAAAATCAATCCTTTACTGACATGTCTATAGGGTGAAATACTCTTATATTGAAGCAAATACACCAGCAAAAATTCCTTTAACAAAGATAGGTTATTCCATTTTGAGGGCTCTGTTAAAGCTATCTCTGCAGAAGAATCCTTTTGCCTCTGTGAACAGCTTCCTCTAGGAGTGGTGGAGGAAGGTAATGCTTAGGAGACTTATGCCATGCAAACCTTAGGAAGAACTGACAAGCCCACCATTTCTTCCCTACTGGATGGAAGGTAATAATTTTCAGCTTGATAGGCTTTTGTAAGGCTAAATAAGGAGGAGGAGAACATTTTAGATAATGAGACACTTAGCAACTACAGTGAAAAGGTCCATATAATTATCCGGAGAGCAGGAACTATCATGGAGAGGAATGTTTAGTGGGTAAAACCTGAAAATAAGTTTTATGAAGGCAAAACCACATGGGGTATGTATGTATTTTAATAACTGTATATAATCTGCAGCCTCTATATAATGCACAAAAGCACCGACAATCCAGCAAACCCAGTACTAGTTCTGAAACGCAAAGAGAAAGTTTAACAGGGAAGGCACATCCCCTGTGAATTATAGAATTGTGCACAGCTGGGGAAACTAGAAAAATTTACATTATGATATAGCAGCAGAGAATCAAGAGCTGCTAAGTAAGATCAGAACAGGTTATAGGAAAAGACAGACATAGGGTTTCAACCTCCCCTGAGTGAAAGTTGGAGAGCTTCTCTGCCACCTTTCTGTTCCTTCCACCTGTATGTGGGATATGGAAACTCCTCCCGTATCCTTCCTGTGGTGCCCAAGAATGCCCTGTATTTTTCCCCTAACACTCAGAAAATCCCACTTGTGCTACTATATCCAGGCAGTGCTTCTTTCAGGCTTGTGTCCTACCTCAGATGATGTTTGGTAGTAGAGACTTCAAAGGAAAGCTCTAACACTCTTTAATGGAAAGACAGGGATAAAGTGCTTCCGCCTAGTTTTTGCCAGATAGGGGCTGGTTTCTGTAGATTAGTGTTTTGGTGTAGTCATATTTGTATAAGGGACAATGCAGACAGATTTGTTTGTGTTTCAGAGGGTATTCAGCTCACACAATGATAGCTGTTGTACTGTAACCTAAAATGCTTTACAGTAGGATGATACACTATGATTGCAGAATGCTTTGTTGCTAGTATTAATAAACACATTGTATTTAATTTCGAAAACAGACACTGTAAATAGGCTGTTTGAATTAACTGCTTGATTTTTCCAAGAGTAGGTTTATTTCTCATCTGTGGATGCCTCTTTCACTACAATGATATTCTTAATACATTCAAATGAGCTTGACGTGCACAGCAGAAGAGCTCATAAAAGAAAGGAAAGTTGTTTTTTTGGAGCAGTAGAAGCCCTACAACGTTTGGCTGTTAGCTTGTTTTATAAATAGTGCAGTAAACCCTGATGCTCACTCTTCTCTGAAACATCTATAATTAAAGGGTGATGGGCCAGATCGTGAATGCCTTATTCAAAGTGAGACTGCTCATGGTACAAAGTACTCTCCAGAGTGAGTAAGTGCATCATAATTTGGGCTGCTGTTGTCAGAGTTTAGTAATAGACTGCTATATAAACAGGTCCTTGGAAAGTACCAAAGTGTTCAAGCCATTGTAATTGCATTAATATAGCTGACAATAATCTGTGGGGAATATTCTGGCGTCTTCCGGTA
The DNA here is from genome assembly GCF_013368605.1 of Nyctibius grandis. NCBI lineage: Eukaryota > Metazoa > Chordata > Aves > Nyctibiiformes > Nyctibiidae > Nyctibius > Nyctibius grandis. Next base: position 59,477,351 of record NC_090659.1, on the reverse strand, counting down.
AATTCTGATTGCATCTACTCAAAGGTAACTCTTGTAAGTCTGAGTTGGCATTGAGAAGTGTGTGTGGCTTGCATTAGCGTTTCTACTCAGAGGCAGCTGTGCAGACACAAAAAGCCCTTTGTGTTGCTCATAAACCTGAGAATCCAAAGTCTTAATATATTGACATCCTTCTGATGAAGATGAGAGACAGTGACTTGTAGAGCCTTTTGTTGCTGTTGGACTACTTTGTTGCATGTATGTTTACTAGGCATTAAATTTTCAAGGTATTTATATTCCTAAGGATGTAGAGAGGTGCCTTACAAGATTTGCAACAGACACTTTATTTCTATTGAATGTGTGGGATTTGATCTACAGAGAAACTGAAAATTATCTCTTTCCATGTGGATCTTGAGAGCTTGACTCTACAAAGCTCTTTTTCTTGAATTGTTTTGTCTCTTCTAGCTTCCTCATTAAAAAAAAAAGAATATTGATACTTTCTTTGCACATTGCAAATATTTGCAATATTTCAAGGTTATTGCAATAGATAATAGAATTTCATAATAAACATTTAGCTTTCAAGAGCTAATGATTAATATTCTTTTTAAAAATCCTAATAAAATTACAATCCATTGGACACATTCATGGTAATTCTCTGTCCTTCTCTGCCTTTGAATTATGTGCTCTGAAGCCTCGTTTGGCTGCACATCTCTCTGATCCATTGGTCTCTCTGGCACATGTTTTGGTACTCTTCCTTTTCTTTAGCCTTTCACATAAATGGAATGCCACAGCACAGTTGCCCTAGTTCATCACAATAGTTTTGAGTGTCTGATTTGCAAGTAGCTTAAGTCCACCCACTCCCATACCTGTAAGGTCAAGGATCATGTGGCAGCAGATGCAGTCACTAAACATGCAAAGATCCCAAAATCTACCTTTAGCTAACACTTTACTTAAGCTGGTATAGGAAATATGTCGATCTAAACAATGCAGTAAAATACTTGCATGCATTTGCTTATCCTAGTTTCATCAGTATTCTTAAAAATAATTTACACAAATTCTGTGCTCAGTCAGGAATTTATAATCCCTCTTCCTTTCTGTGACTCCTTTCCTTAATTACGGCATGTATCTGCCTCCACTTTGCAATCTGTTTCCTTCCTCCTCAGCCAATGTAAAAATTTACCTCTGCTATAAACATATCCCTTCCATTTTTATGAATCTTTTCTTCACTTCTCTATTCCTGATCTCTCTTGCTCTCAGTCTATCGTGTGCCGCATTTTGTGTGTCCCAGTACTAGTATCTTGAATGTTTGTTCTTCTAGATGAACTGTGCATGTCACTAAGTTACAGAGCTCTAGTCCATAGGCCCGAGGCTAACTGGTCAGTCTCACTTCTTTACTGGTTAGGGTTATCTCATCCAGAGAGAATGGTCACATCTTCAATGTATGGCTTATCCTTTGGTCTTCTCTTGCCCCTCTGGCCTGCAATAAAATTTTGCTATTAAGAGGGGGGAGGTTCTGTTGAAACTCACTAAAATAACATGAAGGTTTTGCTGTAGACCACTGGAACAGTGTTTTTATAGCATGAAACCAAGAGTATGTGCACCAGCTTTGGAATGCATGAGAGCACATGAGAAGACACAAAGCCCAACAGTGTTAGAAGATGATGTAAGGCAAGGAAGACAAACCTGTGGTAGTCTTGTCCACACTCATTTCCAGGAGCAGTCTTGGAAGTTAATGGAGCTGAAGACCGTGTCCAGGCACTGTGTGAGCAGCTGGTTGGAGACAGTGGGAACAGAACAGAGCTAGGAAAAAAAGCCCACAAATAAACAATGTGGAAGATCAGTGGTCCAATATTTGCATTCACCCTCAGACCCTCTTTTGTTTAACAACAAAAATGTACCCAAACAACGCAAATCCTCACATCCTGCTTTCACATTTATGTAACTTCATTAGCTTCAAATGAGGCACTCTTCATTTAAATTCACACAAAAGAGATTAAGACATAGAGGTCTCAGTCAGCAGAGTTACTTTAATATTTATGTATTAGTTTAACAGTAATAGTTGTCCAATGACCATCCACCCTGTAGCCAAAATAAATTTTAAAAAATTCCTTTCTACATACTCTATTAGATGGATAAACTCACTTGCTCATAATGACATTTTGGATGCTCAAGTGTAACCAATAACTGAATTTCACTTCTGTCAGCAGCAGTGACTATTTTGGATTTTTTTTTTTAAGAAGTGTTTTCTGAGATCCCACCTCGGTTCTTAATACTACACAGCAGAGCATCCCCATGGCTTACATATCTGCTAGTATATTTAGCACAGCTAACAACGACCAAAACACCTCCTGGTAATTGTTCCAGGCCCATAGTAACACTCTGCTGTTCCCAGAAACTTTTTGGAAGAATATTAGTTGGCTTAGACAAAAACAATATCAGGGGCTGTATTTAGCAGTACAGAAGATTTCATTTCTGTGCCCAGAAAAATTCACTGATACTGTTTAATTTCTTGGTATAGATGTAGTTATGGTGAAACTGGATGAGTGATATGCAGTTGTATTAAGTTTACACATTTAAAAAACCTAATTAAAATTACAAGTGTAAAAAAGACTTTTAAAATTCATAAAGCTTTTATATTGTACATGTGATGGATGAACAATGCTATCGATCTGTGGACTCTGAATACCTGATTGTATAGAGTGTCTCTTGGCCCCCCATTAGTTTATGTATATAATTAATGCAAAGGAGCTATCTGTTACCTGACTAGCTTATCTTCCATAATGAAAAAGAAACATCCATGCTGCTTGTATTTCCATTTTCATAATTATTTCCATTCTAATGCCCCCTTACAAACCATTTATATAACTCCAGAAATTATGTCTTTTGGAAGCTGTATCTTCCAGGCCTGTTGTCTCCTTGAAGATCATTTCACTTTTATCTATCATCTTTCAAGAAAGAAAAAGAGCTTGCATATTGTGAAGGTAAGAAAGAAGAGTAGGCTATTCTAATTAAACAAATAAAGTCAAGCAGATCTACACAATAAAAAGCTATGGAGCATTGTGAGTTCAAGTTTTTCATAGTGAAGACTTTTGATGAATAGGTCTTTTGAATGTTATGAGAAATTTATGAAGTAGATTCTGAAAATAGCATACCTGGCATGCACAGTGGGCTCTCCATTTTGTCTCACCCAGTTACTCTTGTACAAAAAGCCTTTTCTTTGGCATTTCCTGACTTTTGACTGCACAAAAGTGTAGTCTTCCCATTCACATAATAGAATCTTCTTGAGACTCCAGAAAGGTCCAGTGAGTTGCATAACTGATCAGCATCTTCAGTGTGTTAATTATGTGCTCTGCTATGACTACAGTCATATATTCAGCATATAACATGTATTCATGACATACAACTACATCATTTGGTAATTGGGAATGTTCAACACATGATCCATCTCAAAATGGAGAACTGGCATTTGTGTCAGTTCTTGTATAAAATAGTGCTGGGTGGCTTGTGAAATGCAAAACACCCAAGCAAAAAGGGCTAAACGTTCCTCTAAGAGTTTATAGTTTTCTCTATCTTCTTTCCTTCTTTCTCTTTCTTTCTCTCTCTCTTTCTCTCTCTCTTTCTTTCTTTCTCACCTATTTTTACTTGAAATCTGTAAAGATGACACTTAAAATAACCAATAACAGAGGGCTGATGAATCACCACTGTAGAAAGTCCGTATTTGATTTTCTTCCAGGCAAAGCTTCTAAGCTAGCCATTTAAACCTGTGCAAACATAAAATAAAATTGGACAATTTTTATGTGGATTACATGATCATCTCCACTATCAAAAGCTCTTTTTTGTCTGTTTTGAAAGATGAGTTGATATTGGATTACTACTTAAAACATCCTACATCTAGTGAGACAAATCTATTCCAAACTATAAATAGCTTGGAGAAAATCTTGCCCTGTTTTCAGGCTTGCTAAAATTGCAATAATCTTGGTTCATGCTTTGACTAACTGGCAAACATAGGTTATGAATTGGTAAGTGTATGCACTGTTCAATGACAATGAGAACAGCTGAGAAACTCTTTCACTGTGAATCTATGAATGAATGTAGAAATTCAAAGCCCCAGCAGTAGCTCTGTGAGTTGTTATGGTCATCAAGCTATTAAAAGGTTTTAGCAAGTGGATTCTGCCCTTATATCACTTTTATTCTGTTACCTCTTAGCACATCAGAGATGCAGGAGAGAAAAGAAAAACAGCTTACTGGAGAAACTGTAAAAAAAATATAGGTATAGAGTCCTCTGAGAAAAACTTCTCTGTTCTTACAGAACAAAAAATGAACTCCCCTTACAAGTGGCAAGTAGATCCCCACTTTCCACAGATCAGAAGCAAACAGGAACAGTGAAGAAGTCAGAACCAATGCTACAAATAACAACTTTCCCACCAGGTTTTTGGTTGGGATTTTTTTTTTTCAGATTTTCAGGAGGAAGTGGTAAATTTGTCAGCCTGTTCATTATGCTGCAGTAATTAAAAACAAACAAACAAAAAGCCAAGAAAACCTTTAAACTAAACTGGTTTTTTTTAACTTCTAGGTCACAGTGCTTTTTCCTTTTTTTTCAAGGACCTAATTTCATGGGACACTTTTATATCTCAGTGTGATTATATATGAATGAAGCCCCTGTCACATGGAAAGGACAAGGTTAATACAGATTAAAAATAGACACAACAATAATCTTTTTAGAAAGGAATAATGACATTCATATTCATAATGGTAAATTTTAATCAAATAGCACAAAAAGGCCCAGGAACACAAAGGCTAAATAGCTAGTGGAGAACTCCTTACTCAGTTATTCTTGGTAATAATAATGACAGCATTCATCATTTGATTTTAAATGTCAGAATGAAACGAGTTCACACAGCCATCTTCAGGGGGAAAAAAAAAGTAAAAGGAATGGACCGAGTTTCATTTGAGGCCCTTAAAAAGTGGAGGGGAAAAAGGGAAGGGAAGGGGACAAAGACCTTTGGAAAGAGAGAAGTCAGAGAACAAGAATGCATTGCCATGAAAAGCGTTCTTAGGGACATTTGGAGTGAAAGTCTGACATCCTCTGAAATACGCTGCATGTTTTGCAATGGTGAAAGACCTCTGTTACATCCACCTGGTGTCACTGGATTTTCAGGTGGTTGCATGGGGAAAATTGAAAGCAGATCTTAACCGTTATGTAGCAGGCTGCATTTTTTAATATTTGTTTTCACTGGGGCTAGTGTTCTTTCCCATAGTATTTATAGTGACCAGAGGAGAGGTTCAGTGCAAGCTGAGGTTTTACTATTGTTTTGGTTTTAGCTGCCAGGAAAAAACTGACCTCTTATGGCCTTCAGCAAGTCTGGCTTGTGTTTAGATGGATGATCAACTACATTTCAATTTAAGTGAAAATAGCTTTATGCAGAAGTACGTTGAGGGCCAGTGTCCTGGACATGCAGGGAAGGAAGAACCGAACAGTCCCTTCTTCATCCTATTACATGGTCAGCATAAAAGGGGATAATGAGAACAGTCCTTGCCTTCAAGAGAGGAAAGATTGTTTCCCCTGTGGAGTGCCTCAGCAGAAAAATGGTGTGGGGAGCTAGTGCAATAAAAAAAGCAATTGCTCTTTTTATTCTGTCTTTCAGCAGGCACTGTGCCTGGTTTACTGAGGAGGGGAGTGTATGCCACATTCATTAGGAGACTGCAGGAAAGAAACACCCAGCACATATGGGAAATCTGAAGGGGCATTGTGCTTCCCTCATGAGCAACATCTCCTGATAATCCCTCAAGGACAGTGCCCATTCTGCACCTCCTAATCAGGTGGCATCCACCTGAAAAGCAGCTGAGTTTGTTGTGAAGTGCTAAATACATAAAACAGTACATAAAAAAATATATAAAACTAAGGTATTTTTGTATAAGCCTGAGCAGAAGTCTTGATTTGCCTTTCTTTGTGCATGTTGTCTACTAACTTACTGTAAGAAAAGACACAAGTCACTGTGCAACAAACAAACCAAAAATGACAAAATCTTTCACAGAGGACCTCAAAAAGAAAAATAACCAAACCCTGTCACTATGTTAGCTCAGACTGAGATATAAGCAAACGTTAGGAGACAAAGAAGTGAAGTGTATTCGCCTCTAAAAATGAAAAGGAATATTTAACTAATACACTGCCAGATTCCTGTTAGTGTTCCTGAATGTCTGATCAGAGCATGTGTTCAGGTCATAGCTATACAGTCCCATCAACAGCTGAAACATCGTTGGCATAGTCTGTTAGCTCATGATCACGTTTTTGTGGACAACAAGGTAATCTGGAATGTAGACAGTGTGGTGAATATATTCATGCACACAAACATATGAGCAGTGTTGAGAACGCAGGAAAATTTTTTCCATAACTGCAGTCTCACAAACTCTTTCATGAGGAACCAAAATGGATTCTTCAGGCAGGCAAACTTTCTTGCAAACAATCATCTCATTTCTCTTAAGATATTTGAAGGCAAAACGGTACTACAGGCATAGAGGGTTAAAATATAAAAAAACCTTCTTGTTCAGATTCAAGCAAAGGAAAAAATACAAAAATAAAAGAACTCACCAAAACCCACTGTTTATTTCGTTGCAGCTTTAAAATTAACCTAATTATTTTGTATTTTGCAAAAAACAAAGAAAAACTGAATGCTTACCAAGGCCACATGCTTTGTTGCCAAGCTTTAGTCTCCAGTCAAACTTTATGGCAAATTTATAAGCCATGTAATATGTTAGGTTTTAGCAGGTCTGCTGACACAGCCTTTTGCTATGGTGCTCACAACAGCAGTAAATAAGTCTTGCACTTTTGATTTATGGTAGCATAAGAGCTTGATCCACATTCCGTCAAACTCTATGGGAGTCTCTCCATTGACTTCAATGGAAGCTGAATCAGGCATATAAATGAGATGGGAGACAGGCTTGGAGAGCTTAATTCAGAGCTGAGACTGACGAGGATCCAAATAGATGGGAAGGTGTTTCACATATTCTTTCCCCTTTTCAGCCTACAACAGGTCATCTGTAAACTGAGCATGAGAATTTGATGTACGTTTGAGGCTTGTATTTGTGTGCATGGTGCATGAATCAGCCCTGGCCTCTGCTTTTAAATGCTTGCTGGGATTTTGTAGGCAGGAAGTAATTTCATTGTAAAAACTGGTATCAAAGGATTCCTACCATCCTCTAAAGTATATCGGGACCATGAAGGAAGGGTAAAACTGTGGTAGTGTAGGTCGTGAATGAATCACAATTGCCAACACAGTCCTTCAGCAGCTCAGCTTCTCTGTGAAATCTGGGTCGAGGTTAAGAAGGATGTCAAGATAATTGACGCCGCTGTCATCACAGGATGCAGAGGCAAAAAAAGTAGAAACCGAGTCATCAAACAGCAGACTTCTCTTGTCATGTCAGGTGCTAAAACTCAACTGCCTGATGTGAAGGAGACCTGTTCTCACAGAAATAATGAAGAGGCTAAGAGATACGAGTAGGTTGACCAGTTACTTCTATGCAGTCAAATTCCAGTTAGGAATTTGTAAAGCTAAGATTGCCCGTCACTGAAACTGCAAAAATGAGTTGACTGGTAAAAATCACAGAGTAAATTGTTTCCTCCTTCTTCTAACTTTTGCATCCCAAGCTAGACAAGCACAGAGGTTATATAATTGATGCTCCAGGGTAAAAGTATCACCCCTCTGTTAAGTTGACCAGGAAATTCAAAGCGCTTTAAAAAGCCTATAAATTCTATACAACCTTCACACCAAATGTTACAATGGAATACATTTGTTACCTCTTGCAGTTAGGCTCTTACAACTAAGTTTAATCTCATACATTTTCTGTGTCATCAAATACAAGTTTCCTTGCTATTATTCACCTATACTTTTGTCAGAGCACTCTGACATTCTGTTGCTGCATTTGATTTTAAAATTATTATGGTTGTTCAGGCTTTGTGGTTAAAATGCCACTTGGGCTAAAATTTGTATCATAAAGCTGCAGCCATTTAAAAGGCCATACAATGACCATGACAGCATGGGTTTCTTTACTTTCTGACAAATAGGTTTCCCATCAAATTCACACCAACTACAGATGAGGTTGTGCAAATGGAAGATAATGGCATGCATGTGATGGGTGAGAAATTAAGATGGGCACAATGAAAGCCAATCCCGTATTTCACACCTAACTTCATAGAATCACAGAATGGTTTGGGTTGGAAGGGACCTTCAAAGATCATCTAGTTCAACCACTCTGCCACAGGCAGGATCATCTGTCACCAAATCCGGTTGCTCAAAGCCCTGTCCATTTCAGCACAAGCAAATACTGTGCAAAATTCGAACAGAATGGATCTGACTCTTAGATTGAAAAAGAAAAAGGCTCAATTCCAACTTTAAAAGTCTATAACCAGGTTGTTGTCTGTCTAGTTTTATTTGCCAAAGAAATTCATCTAAAATTACAACTGGGTGGAAGTCTGCTACAGAAGACTCCATACACTACCTGAAAACAAAAAAAAAAGTCATGCTAGGAAAATAGCTGTTTAAAGATTTTACACAAATGGAATTTTTTTTCAATGAAAGTATGCACTTCAGCTTACTAATTGCATACATCTTTTTGTGTGCATTTGGAGGCTATGATTTTAACAGCTTTCCACTAATTTACCTTTTTTATAACCAGATGAAAGGTATATTTTTCTGTTCTACGAAATGAGCACCCAGTTGCTGGCCAAAAGCTATGTCTATTAAATTTAACTAATAACAGCAGGTGCTTTGGTAGATAGAGTATCCTGGGAATAACTCCAGGAATACAGAGCTTCACACTCACCTTTTTTTTTTTTTTGAAGCAAATTTATTTACATGTAAGATTCTCATAGGAATGCAAATGACTGTTCCATCACTTTGCCTCCACCATTATTTTTCTTCAATCTGATGAGTGCCTAATAAAATATTAACTTAGTTTGTGCCTAGGGTAAAATATACAATAGGGACATGACAGTGATCTATGAAATCAACCTAAGGTTCCTATTCTTATGCGAGGAAGAGTGCAGACATAGCAATTCTTTAGGCTTTTCTTCAGATGACTAATGAAGAATCATCTTTCGCTTTAATTCAGTCATGAATGTTGTCCACTATTATTGGTATTGGACTGTTTTCAAAAGCAAAGAAGAGCAAAAAAATACATGCCATCTTAATCCAGTATAAACTAAATGATCATGTTTATTATTTACTTAGATTACAATTAGATATCCATATTTCCATGATTAATATTAAGAAGCTACCTCTTTATGCTTGACTGATTTCCAGATGTGTTCAACAACCAAATCTCGTGCTGGAGAGAACAGAAGCTGAGAGTTCTCTGCACCTCTGGAAATACCAAGACACTTTTGCTTGAGAGTCTCAAGGTGCATGGATTTAACTGCCTGCTTGCAAAAATGTGAACATTATGCCTAGCAACTACAAGAAGCTGACCAGCTGCAAAGCACCTATGTATTTTTACCAATCAATACCTTTGATTACCCTTTCCCACATTCATTACCTTGTGGCAAAACCAAGATGCTCTCAGGCATTAGGTAGATACCACAGGTGGCAAAAATAACACTAGAATTTGGGCATTCGTGGTTTCTGGTCCTCCACTCAGACTAGTAGGAAATATCTTTTTAGAGGAGAAGAAGAATATCAGCTGTAGACTTCAGAACTCAGTTAGAAGGCTATTCTGAATTAAGATACAGATGTCTCCGTTCCCATTACTTGATCAAATTCTGCAGGTAGGCATCCAGTCGGAACCAACGCATAATTTGATGTTATTGTTGGTTTCACTCCCATCCATACACAAAATTCCCTCAACTTCCAGGATACTTTTATTCCAATTTTCATTATGTGTTCAGTATGTGAATCAAAACTGGGGTATGGCTTTCACTCAGCCTGATGACTCTAACCCTTACTGTCCTCTCATGCTTCCTATAGCTTCATTCACGTGCTTAGGGAGACAGTGAGATCCACTGGCAGAAGACCACAGGGAGGTTGAGTGTATGCCCAGAAGATCAGCAGGATGTGACCTCCACTGTCCCAGGGGACCACTGCACCAATGAGACAGCAACGACCTTACAGGTGGTGCTTCCCCTGGGCTGGGCTCAAGTAGGTGCCACTCTCCAGCTGCCTTTGTAGGACGTGCTGCTGCACAGGGGTCTGAACCTCGTCCCTTTCTTGTTCTAATTCTACCACAACCTTCAACAACCAACTTGCTCTCTCCTCCCTCTAGTCTTCACTTTGCGCTGTGATGATGCTTTCCGTAAGCTAGAGCTTTATGTGGACTATTGGAGAAAGGAGGGCATTTTCATTTGCCTGTACAGGACAAGATGTCACATAACTATGAACCTATCTATATTAATGCCTGAGAAGGAAGTACTATAGAAGGCTACATAACAGCCTTGGAATTTGGCCATATGTTCATCCACACAATCTTTGGCCCAGACTCAACTTCATCTCTTGCAGAGATGAAAACTAGTAGCTGCAGAGCAGTACCCAGCAACTCACTCCAACAGTTCCGTCCAGGAAGTATAGAAAATTATACTGAGTTCTAAGTACAAAGGACATTTGAAGTAGCAATATATAATAATCCATTCAAGTAGCTCTAAACTGTAATTTAGCCATGAGTAACAGGTCTTACTTCTGCAAAAGTATGAGTGGACCATGCAGCGAAGCCCTCAGCTTTACATCAACTATCAAATATTGTTAATAGCACTTTTTATCACATTTGGATTCTATTAATACAAACCCACCACCACTCTATTCTGAATCTTTAATAAAGCAATCAGCAAAGTAGATTTCTTTAGCTGCAAAAAACTTGTTAATATAAGCAAATATTTTCTTTTTAATGAAGACAGACATGTTAATTTCCAATGACATGACTGTGTCATGGAACAAATTAAATAAATGACTGTATTCAAATTTGCCCCCAAAAGAAGACGTCAGCTTTTGTTTAGCCCAAGGAGGAGCACGCCAATCAGTCCCTCTAGGCAAGTAGTGAACTCTTTAATGTAATCGTTGAGCAATTGTTCACCTTAGTAATCCTATTACTAAAGAATCATTTAGTCCACCCACAGTGACACCACATCAGTGGTCTTCTTATGCAAAAAATTGTTGATGGGTGTGAGCAGGATTTTCATGCTCTGGTCCTTTGATATCTATATTTCATGTATGGGGAAGGAATCTTTCCTGTTAAGCAGCCCACACACATATGAGTGCCCAAGCATGCAAAGCCCACGGGTGAGTCAATCAAAATGGCCGTTAAAGCACAGTCATCATCTGTTTCATGCAATTGTCTTTCTTATGGATGATGAGACAACAATATTTAGTCTAAAATGCTACAGCACAGTAGAAACCGTCAGTATTTCCTAACAATTTTTAGATTTCTGGATGATTGTCAGAAACCTTATGGACAGAATATACCACTGAATATATACTTAAACAGCCAGCAACAAAATTGACTGATCCTGTTTAGACCTGCATGCATTGCTAATATGTGTGTTGCTGGAAAGATGTTTCTTTGCACAGAGTAACAAGCAAGTGGGAAGTGGGGAGTGGGGAGTGGGGACTGAGTCTGATACAGTTTTGTGTGGATCATCTGCACCTGAAAATGTTTTCCGTCTATAAATATTACAACTGTTCTTTTATTTATGAAACTTGCTGCCTACATGATTCTGTTTTACACATGCATATGTGTGTGTTTATATGCAGAGCTGTAAGAAGATGTTTCCGTGTCAGGGTTGTGCCCACTGCCCTGTTCCCAATATGGCTGGCTCAGATTCTTTCCTCCTCCACTCTCCGTATGGGTGTCCCCTCTGCCGGGCTCATTTCATCTGCTCCTCCACTATTTCCTGCTTATTTTGGTACTGTATCCCTTCCCACAGTCTCGCATGATCCCAGCTGAGCGTTGTCATGACCGTGTGTGTGTATGAAACAGAGACGTGGAGCTGCATATACCAACAATAAGAGGGTAACTTAGCTGATGGTCGGATCTGTGTGAGACCGCTGCAAAGGAGTGGCCTTCTTCCACACAGATGTGCTGGGTTTGTTAACACTCCAGTTTTACCCAGGGAGTAATCCCAGCACTGATAAAAGTGTTTATGGTTGTCCTTGGAAACAATTCCTTATAAAATAATGTTTGCATTGGATTTGTACTATCATTTCAGAAGTTGTAAGATCTTGAAGAAATGGAAAACAAAGAAACCTTGATAAAAATAATAGACACATAAAGGATTGTTTTTGAAAATATACTGGTACATAACGGTGCTCAGCAGTGCTATTATTATTACAAGTTGCTCAAAGTTTCCACTCACAATCACTTTTTACAGAATGCAATGTCCTGGGCATTTCAAAACATAATTTGGTCAGACTTGATATACAAGGCATCTATAATCTCAGTGAGGCACTTTTAATATATCTTATCTGCTTACACCAAAAACTTTATTGACCCCAAGACCCTCTGCAAAGCAAAATACTCTTCTTGCTGAAGAGGGAGATGACATAAACAGACACAGAAAAAATGAAAGCTTGGGGTTTTTTTCATCTTTTACATTGACAGGTTTGCTTACCAGGGATGAAGAGCAATTCACAGGCAGTTGCAGAAAAGGAAGTGAAAGGTTTGGGATCTGAAAGGCACTACTCAATGTAATCAAATGGTTACTGTGTTGGAGGAGCTGCAACCTCCTACCAAGAAACAAGCAGCACCAGATCATTAGTCTGCCTGAAGGAGGTATGTGGAAAGAATTAAGTAAAGCTGTTTGATTTTTGATTGGTGGGAGGTTTGGGGTGGATTGCAGAATGAAGTAGATGAGACACATGAAGCTTTAGAAACCCACTCCGTAGATGGAGGTCGCAAGCCACATACTAATTGCCTGCCCACACAGCACTGGTGGCAAAGCAGAACCGTGGGTGCTGCCAGTGGGGGTGGCTGTGAATACTGAAGGATGAGAGATCTTCCCCAGGCTCTGCACACTGGCAAGAAGTGGTCAAAGCTGAGATGTTTTTTGGAACAAGTGACGTTTAACATATTCTTTAATCCTGAAAGCATCCCATAAAAAAGAGGTTCTGTGGCTTAATACACCAGAGCTAAAAAGGATTTCTATGGATTTAACCAAACAATACATGGTGAGCGGTAGTACACTGGATATCTAATAACAAGACATTCTTCATCTTTACTTTATATACTCTGGATGATGCAGAAGCACTCTGTAATTCTCCAGTCCTTTGCCATTAAATTTGTACTTAAAAAACATCAACATCCAGCATGAGGTACAGGAACTGAGGAACCACAATAGGATCTCTGGATTTTAATCTATGAAAGTTTATTTTCAAGTGGGGTAAGATAAAAGAACAAGTTGAAGGAAACAATGCTGCAATCAGTGGCCCTTGAACCCTTGCATTAAGTTTTGGACTGATGGCCAAGATCCTCACATGTCCCGAGGTTTCATTTAAAACACCATCTAGGCTTTCTGCTTCTCTAAGGTTGTACAATTCCTTGTATTCTGCATCTTATCACTTTACTGTCTTCTAAGAATCAGTGTTATAAAGGAGTAGATTCTTTTTTTCCCTGCAGCGTTATTTTCAAGGTGGCAGAAGGGCAACCTGTGAGTGCACTGTTTTATCCACCACTGTCATAATTTCTGTTGTTTAGAACTGGTCTACTGATGAATCTAAAGTCTTTATTTTTTTGTCTTTTGAATTTTAAGTATCAGCAAACAATCTGACCTATTTTTGACAAGATCTTTTGAACCTTGCATATTCTTCACTACAACAGAACTGAAGTAGTTCATAATCATTCCAGATTTCCATCCGCAAAAAATCTTTATCATGGTAGTATAAAAGCCCCCTAATTTACATATAGGGAATGGAGGTACAACAAGGTTAAACATAATATCATGAAGAAAGATGACAATTATATCCAGCTCTTTGGCTAACACCCTGGGACACCCCTCCAATTATGCAATTCTTGAGAATTCTCCTTTTCAGGATGCACACATATTAAAAAAAACGCTTATTTTTATCCGGCTTTAACTTTGAGGCACACAACTGGTTTACTTAGCCATGCAAGAATGCTTCAACAAAAAGCATCATATGCAAAATTTAGCAGCAATCTGAGCTGCTTTTCTATATCTTGATTATGGTTTCTTCAGAGTGTGACAGCTAGGGCTGTAGGCCACATCAGGTGTCCTTGGTATCTTACGTCTACTAAAGCAAATATTTTCTGGAGAGCTGATCCTCCTTGTATTCAATGTTATTTCACTAATGGTATTAGTATCCCCCATTTTGCTGAAGGCTGTTCGGAGCATCCAATGCCCTTGAGGGCTCGAGGAAAATCCTCATGTTTTTTCCTACAGATATTTGGGGCCTCATCCAAGTCCATTGGATCACACCCCAATCCACACTTTTGTGTATTCTCGTGGAAAGCTTTTATCTGTTAATTGCTGCCACATCTGTCTCTCTTTAAAATTTATTGTAATTGTTGATTCCCTAATAAAATAAAGCACATATTGTATTTGTTTCTTTTTTTATTCATCTCTAATGACTTACATATTGACAATTTTTTGTTTTCCTTTGGGAATTTTGTTGGTTTAGGGTTTTTTTTATTCTCTACAGGAAACCCATCTCTCTGGAAAGGCACATGAAAAATCATCCCAGCATTGAGTTGTTTGAGTCTTTACAGCCACTTATACATCTTAAATATTAAAATCTTAATCCATAATGACCTCCTCCAGCTTTTGGCCAGTTTGAGAGTGTCTGCTCCCCTTGGCTCTGTGTTATACTGTTTCCTTTTTTTAAGTTCTAATTTTTTTGTATTACATTTACCTAGTAGGATTAGCCTGAGGTTTTTGCTTTTGGGGGCTTCAAAACATTGTGAGGAAGGGAGTTTAATACTTTTTTCTTTTCATCTAGCCTGAAATAGACAATGCTCTGCTAGCTGCAGAGGTATTCTCACTTCTGTCACCACCTGAGAGGGGTTTTTGAAAGTCTTGTTCACTATTTACAATCTATGGTCATAACTTCACTCAAGAAGATGAAGACTCTTCTCTATAGTCACATCTTCTTGGCACCAGAAGCTGAATCAATTCATTTTTAGACTCTTGTCTTTTGACAGACACTTATTCCTGTGGCATTCTTTTTATGAATTCCCTTGGAAACATGCCCAGGATTATTTTTGTTTATTCCTTCCAAATTCCATTCCACCCGCACAGAATTTTAATCCTTCCCTGCTGGCGGTGAGGGGGTTTGTTACAATACTGGAGAAATATGTTAAAGAAACCTTTATTTTCATCCCACCCTCCAAACTCTTGGTCTGTGCCAATAGTTTGAAGGGACAATGTCTTCATGACTCATTCCAAGCTGACCAAGGCAGATGTTCTGCCTCCCTTGAAGCTCAAGTCCAGAGAGAATGGAAGAGTGTAGGTGTACCCCCTCCCTTGACACAGGCCACCTCCAAAGCACAAGGAGAACTCGAGATGTGTAGTGCCCACTTTTTTGTTCACATGCACGCATGGCTGGGATGTTTCTAACTCTTTAGAATCAAAGTTTGGTTGTTTAGCTATTCTAATTCAGCTTGGCATTCGTAACAGTTTCTTCAAGATGGGTTCTCAGCACCACATGTAAGAACTCAGTCTGTCCCTTCCACTCCCTCACTTGTTTATGTCAGTTTATGCCTTAGATTACCTCTGGGTGAAGTAGTGCCAAGCCCTTCTGTAAACAAACACAGCTATTACAAGGTGCTTGCACAAAGAAGTGAACCTGACATTTTGTATGAATGGTGGCAAACTGCAAATGTGCCTTGAGTTCTGGGATTAAGCAGTGCCACAGCTGAGGGTGCCATGCCAGTGTGGCAGAGATCTTCCCCTGGGGGCTCCCTCGGCTGCAGCATCCGCATTAATCCCAGCTGCCTTGAGGGGCACAGGAAAGGATTCATTAATGTTTTAGAACCAACATCTTGAAGCAATTTTGAGCTATCAGCAGGAGCCAGGGAAAGGAGCAGAGTTCAGGTGTGATGTTCTGCCTACCATCTAATGCTTTTAGGAGGCAAGTTGCTGCAGGCTGAACCAGTTACTGCTTTCATGTGGCTTTCCACTTCACCTCCCATAAAAGCCAATTATATTGGGGTTTGATTCTTCACCTGGCCTTACCTGGCACCTCTCTTGCATCTACCCTTTTTGATGATGAAACATCTGTTATTCAGATGCTTCACTGCATTATTATTATTACACTACGTAGATGTATCCCCCTCCCCCATCCCAAATAATGGTAAAAGTACAAGACCCTAAATTCATCAGGTGAAAAATCTGGTCCTTATTGCTAAGTTTAAGCTCTTCATGATGTATCACACAAGTAAATGTATTAGACTTCCATACAGTTTTTTGACAGTGCTGCCCATCTGCTAGTCTAAGTGGTAGCATGGAAGGTCCCTATAAGTATCCAGAAAGGTGCAGAAGAGGTCTAGGTGTTACAGTTTGCCCCATGTAGGTTTTTGATTTGCTGATTTAACTAAGGTGATTGTGATACTTGGTGATGATCTTTGTATTTACAGAGATTCATTGGATGTCTTACTCTTTATCGTTATCAGTCTCACCTTGTGTCTCTAAGATGGACTTACACCTACTTCTTTGGGTGTTATTGATCTAAAGAGATGTGTAGGCACTTTCTCACTAGTAATATTGAATTCTGGCCCTTCTCCTAATGTATTCCAGGAAGCGCGCATTCTTCACTGCCAGAAATGTTCAGTGAGCATGATTCCTGCCACCTTTAATCACAAAGGAAGCGTTGGGTAAAAATGTTTGCCTTTTATAACAAGACATTTTATTTTTCCATCAACAAGCACAGGTTCTACTCCTGGAAACTTCAACGTGTTAAGGAAACTCACCCCTTTTAAGGGTCTGGATTATGCATCATATTCTTAGTCTGCTAAAGAATGGACCTAAATAACAATATTAGCATTTTCATCCACTAAGTGGAACAAAATATAGAAACTGAGTTTAGCTGTGTCTTGATTTGATATACAATATGATAAAGGACAAATATTGCTTGTCTTTATAGTAACTGTTTATCAGATCACTTTCTTGTTCTTTTCACTTTTACTTTAGTGTTGAAAGAATATACTCTGCCTTGAACAGCCTTACAAAAGCTATGGCATTTACATAACCTCTTAGTGATCCTGCCTAAAAATTCAGAATATGGGGGACAGGAGTTTTTTATGCAGACAATGTCCTGGTTCACCATCTATATGCCTGAGGTCTGACTCATTAGCTACCAAAATCAATTGCCTGGAGAACCCGTGTCCTTGTTACTCAATGAATAATAAGCAGGATTCCTTGTGATGGCAGTCTTAGAGAAGCTTGAAGCCTAAAACTGATGCAGAATTTCATAAATTATGTGTAAAGATTAAAAGATGCAATTGGGTTCTGAGACTGAATGGTCTTTAATTTTCAGAGCATATTTACTTTTGTTCCTCATGGCTTATTGCTGTTCTCTTTTGACTCAAAATAATTATTTAATTTGAAGCTGTGGAACAGGTAACCATGATCCTGAACTATTTCACTTCTTGTCTGTGATTTTTTTCTAGTTAGTCTGTTGCTTGATTAAGGGATGTGCTTTTTTTTAAACACAATTGGCCCTAGATTTATTGAATCTTTAATTCTGCTTGCTACTGTTTTCAAATATTAATGTCCTTTTGAGCAATATTTTCATTTAATATAGCTGTATAGTGCCATTGTTTTTCAGGCAAGCCTGCGACTTACTCGGTATCTACCTATTGCCCTGGTTGTGCTGGGTTTTGTACTCTATTTACAATGCAGATGCGTTTTCCAGCTTTAGAGAAGAACGTAAGATGTCTCTAGTGAAAACAGGTTTTTTCCAGGGATGGATAGGTCAGACTGTGAGGAGCAGTGCAGATCACTGCTTTCTTTTTTTTTTTTACCCTTTCTGACTGTCTCCGATAAGCCTGGAGTAAAGAATCACAGAATCAATCAGGTTGGAAGAGACCTCAGGGATCATCGAGTCCAACCATTGCCCTGACACCACCATGTCAACTAGACCATGGCACTAAGTGCCATGTCCAGTCTTTTCTTAAACACATCCAGAGATGGTGACTCCACCACCTCCCTGGGTAGCCTGTTCCAATGTCTAATGACCCTTTCTGAGAAGAAATTCTTCCTAATGTCCAACCTGAACCTCTGCTGGCGAAGCTTGAGGCTATGTCCTCTTGTCCTATCACTAGTTGCCTGGGAGAAGAGGCCGACTCCCACTCCGCTACAACCTCCCTTCAGGTAGTTGTAGACTGCAATAAGGTCACCTCTGAGCCTCCTCTTCTCCAGGCTAAACAATCCCAGTTCCCTCAGCCGTTCCTCAGAGGTCATAAAAGAATATGTACATGAAAAATTATCATAATTCTAGCATCACTTGTTCATGAAATGGAGCATAACTGTATCCTGCAAAGAAAAGGCCGTCCAGCTCCCCCGACTGAGATACTTCACTCTCACCTCCTTTTTAAGTGCCTCGTGATACTTTCCTGAACTAAGATCTGTCAGTTTATTTCAATGGAGGTACCTTCAACTGCATCCAGAGGGACATCCTATTCACGTAATGCAAGTGTGTATCTAACTTTAAGTATGTATCTTTCTCTAGCTCCCACCTTTGACTTTTGGTTTTAATTAATCAGTTAAATAAGGGCTCCTTTCTATCTCCACTAACAGAACTATAGCACTTCCTTTAGGCACAGTTTCACCAGACAACTAAGCTAAGCACATCCAGATCTGGTCCTCCCCAGAAGGACTCCTATGAAACTAGGATTTCTTTATATTTAATTTAAGTTTTGTGAATAAGCTTCTCGAAAAAATAAAAACCATTTATTTCTGTGAAAACGTAACAGTTATTCATTTGGTCATCACTAACAACATAGAAAATACTGTCCGGGATACAAAAAAAACCCTCAGTTTACAATTAACACAGGCAGGCAAATAACTTTGAAAGTTTTTCCAGCTTTTATTTGGGGATGAATCTCTTGTTCTCTCTTTTTTCCTGTTTCATTTTGACAATGATATGCTAATTATTGAGTACAGGCTGTATCAAGTTTTAAAAGAATGAATAGAAGATACCAGTACAGTATGTTAAGTGTTTTGGGGGGGGGGGGGTGGGGAGAAGTGAAAAAATGAGACTATGGTAGAAGACACAAAAAGGAGTCTAATGAAAGGAAAGAAAGAGAAAGGTGTTAGTAGACTGAAAGAGATAAGTGAAGAGTGGTTCAAAGTGAAGAAATAATAGAACATTTGCCTCTGAAAGAAAAACAGAACTCTACAACAGTATTTGACCATTCAGATTGGAACTTGCTACCTTTGAACTATGACTTTCTATCCAGTAAGTGAGATCTTATTATAAAATGTATGAACACAGAAGCTTTCTATTATTCCTATGAGATGCTCTTTAAAGATAGTAATCACAACTAATTAATTAAGTAATCACAAGTAATTAATTATAAAATAAACAAATCAAGTATCTTTCCTCTATTTTATAGCAAGCTAAAGAGGCATAAAACATGCAGGAATACCGGATTAATTTTACTGTATTCTTTATTTAGCCGTCAAAGTAACAAGGAAAATTCACTTTGATTTATTTAAAGATGACTTTGAATAGAAGTTGTAATTCTGATGTATGTTATTCTTCCACAGAAATGCAGGAAAAAATAATGTTGTTAAATGACTAGTTCAAACGCAGTCCCATGTAGAACGTAAAGTACTTTCTTAGCTTGGTTTGAAAATCACTACCATGACTCTTAATAGCATAATAACATCACAAATCTGATATTAAAAGTAGGATTTCAAACTTAGTTGCTCTTCAAATTATTTAGCTAAAAGCCACACGCCACCCTCACATTTTAAAAATGTTTGTTTCCTAGTAGGAATACTTGCTCCCTGATCCAATCTGACTTTTATTAGCTCTCTAAAAATGCAACAGGAAGGCCTATAAGCCCCAAAACTCACTTGATTAGACTTCTGCAGGTAAGGAAGAGCCATGAATTGAAAGGGAGTGAATTGCAGGGGAAAATGGGTGGTGTGATGGTGCATCTATGCACATATGTCCTCACTCCTGTGAGAACACACTCACCCCACAAGCAATTTAACAGTGTGCACAACCAGCCCACAGCCTGAAAGTCTATGCTTTCTCATTGAAATAAGTGCATATTAAAAACATATTTGAATACTGTATCAGAAAGTACATTCCAACCTGATAGAGGTGTTGTAGTACAGAGAGAGAGGTAATAGGTTTATTGGAAAATAAAGCAAACTAGTGTGAAGTGAAGACAACAAATAATACTGATTAAAATCCTGACTGATACCAATTAACTTCTTCTGCCATTAGTGACGCCTCTTCTACAGAAACATAGATTTTGGAGTATTTTAAAATATAGACATCTGGCTCTGTCTTGTGACACACTAGGCATATGCTGATCTGATCCAGCAAAGCACTCACATGCATTCCTGGACTTCACTGGGTTTTCTTTTGTACTTAAGTTACACTCTTCAACACTTGTTTGATTCATCCCAGAGCTTTCAGCACCTACAAGAGCAAACCTTGAGTGAACTTAAAATGGCTCCTCCTACAGCCATTATAACACAGAACGATAGCTGGTTTTGAAATCTTCATACTGATTTGACCATATTTCAAGTAGCGGCTTCACAATAGACATGCCATTTACCATTTGGAAACACAGATTTGATGGCTGACAGATCTTTCCCTCCTGGCTATCCTCCCTGTCCCTTTTGTGATCCTGTAATGTGGGAGATGGCCTTCATCGTAACCTCTTAACAGTAGAGCAATTGCCTACCATCCACATCACTGACCTCTTCCTGTTCTTATGTCTGGATTTGCTCCCAGTGAAAACAACGGCAAAGACATGATTAGGATAATGCACTAGGAGATGTTGTCAGGGTATACCCAGAAGATCACAGAATCACAGAATCAGCTGGGTTGGAAAAGACCTCTGGGGTCATTGAGTCCAACCTTTACCTAACACCACTGTGTCAACTAGACCATGGCACTAAGTGCCACATCTAGTCTTTTCTTAAACACCTCCAGAGATGGTGACTCCACCACGTCCCTGGGTAGCCTGTTCCAATGCCTGATAACCCTTTCTGTGAAGAAATTTTTCCTAATGTCTAACCTGAACCTCCTCTGGTGCAGCTTGAGGCTATGCCCTCTAGTCCTGTTGCTAGTTGCCTGGGAGAAGAGGTCGACCCCCACATCACTACAACCTCCTTTCAGGTAGTTGTAGACAGCGATAAGGTCTCCCTTCAGCCTTCTTTTCTCCAGGCTAAACAATCCCAGTTCCCTCAGCCGCTCCTCGTAGGACACACCCTCTAGACACTTCACCAGCTTTGTTGCCCTCCTCTGGACTCGCTCCAGCACCTCAATGTCGTTCTTGAAGTGAGGGGCCCAGAACTGGACACAGTACTCGAGGTGTGGCCCCACCAGTGCCGAGTAGAGGGGGACGATCACTTCCCTAGTCCTGCTGGCCACACTACTCCTGATACATGCCAGGATGCTGTTGGTCTTGGCCACCTGGGCACACTGCTGGCTCATGTTCAGCTGGCTGTCCACCAATACCCCCAGGTTCTTTTCCACCTGGCCACTTTCCAACCACTCTTCCCCCAGCCTGTAGCGTTGTATGGGGTTGTTGTGGCCAAAGTGCAGGACCCGGCACTTGGCCTTTTGAACTTCATGCCATTGTTCTCAGCCCATCTATCTATCTAACCTGTCCAAATCCCTCTGCAGAGCCTTCCTACCCTCAGGCAGATCAACACTCCCACCCAACTTAGTGTCGTCTGCAAATTTACTGAGGGTGCACTTGATACCCTCATCCAGATCATCAATAAAGAAATTAAAGACTGGGACCAGTACTGAGCCCTGGGGGACACCACTAGTGACCGGACGCCAACTGGATGGGGTACCGTTCAGCACCACTCTCTGGGCCTGGCCATCCAGCCAGTTCTCAACCCAGCGAAGAGTGCACCTGTCCAAGCCATGGGCTGCCAGCTTATCCAGGAGAATGCCATGGGAGACAGTGTCAAAGGCTTTGCTGAAGTCCAAGTATACTACATCCACAGCCTTTCCCTCATCCACTAAGCGGGTCACCTGGTCATAAAAAGAGATCAGGTTGGTCAGGCAGGACCTGTCTTTCCTAAGCCCATGCTGACTGGGCCTGATCCCCTGATTGTCCCATATGTGCTGTATAATTGCACGCAAGGTGATCTGTTCCATGACCTTGCCAGGCACCGAGGCCAGGCTGACAGGCCTGTAGTTCCCGGATCCTCCTTCCAGCACTTCTTGTGGATGGGTGTCACATTGGCCAGCCTCCAGTCATCTGGGACCTCCCCAGTTAGCCAGAACTGATAATAAATAATGGAGAGTGGCTTAGCAAGTTCTTCCGCCAGCTCCCTCAGTACCCTTGGGTGGATAGTGTCCGGTCCCATAGACTTGTGGGTGTCCAAGTGGCACAGCAAGTCGCTAACTACTTCCTCCTGAGTTACAGGAGGTCTGTTCTGCTCCCTGTCCCTGTTTACTGGCTCAGGGGAGCAGTTGCCCTGAGATTAACCGGTCTTACTGTGAAAGACTGAGGCAAAAAAGGTATTAAGCACCTCAGACTTTTCCTCATCCCTGGTCACAATATTCCCCCCCACACCCAATAAGGAATAAAGATATTCCCTCGATCTTCTTTTATTGTTTATGTATTTATAAAAACACTTTTTATTATCTTTTACTACAGTGGCCAGATTGAGTTCTAGTTGAGCTTTCACCTTTCTAATTTTCCTTCTACATCACCTAACAACATCCTTGTACTCTTCCTGAGTTGCCTGCCCCTTTTTCCAAAGATCATAAACCTTCTTTTCTTCCCTAAGTTCCTGCGAAAGCTCCCTGTTCAACCAAGCCAGAATTCTTCCCCCACGGCTCATCTTTCAGCTCATGGGGATGGCCTGCTCCTGTGCCTTTAAGATTTCTTTCTTAAAGTATATCCAGGTTTCCTGGACCCCTTTGTTATCAAGAACTATTTCCCACTGGACTCTCTGAACCAGTGTCCTAAATAGGCCAAAGTCCGCCCTCCAGAAGTCCAAGGTAGAGGTTTTGTTGACCCCCTTCCTTCTTTCCCCAAGAACTGAAAACTCTATCCTTTCGTGGTCACTGTGCCCAAGATGGCCTCCAACCACCACATCTTCCACCAGACCTTCTCTGTTCGTAAACATCAGGTCTAGTGGGGCACCTCCCCTGGTGGGCTCACTAACTGGTTGTGTTAGGAAGTTATCTATCTTCCACGCACTCCAAGAACCTCCTAGACTACCTCCTTTCCACAGAGTTGAGTTTCCAGCAGACATAGAATCAGAGAATCATAGAACGGTTTGGGTTGGAATGCACCTTAAAGATCATCTAGTTCCAACCCCCTGCCATAGGCAGGGACCCCTTTCTACTAGACCAGGTTGCTCAAAGCCTCATCCAACCTGGCCTTAAACACTGCGAGGGATGGGGCATCCACAACTTCTCTGGGCAACCTGTGCCAGTGTCTCACTATCCTCCCAGTAAAGAATTTCTTCCTAATATCTAATCTAAATCTACCCTCTTTCAGTTTCAAACCATTCCCCCTTGTCCTGTCACTACTTGCCCTTGTAAAAAGTCCCTCTCTCGCTTTCCTGTAGGCCCCCTTCAGGTACTGGAAGGCTGCTAGAAGGTCCCCCAGAGCCTTCTCTTCTACAGGCTGAACAGCCCCAACTCTCTCTGCCTGTCTTCATAGGAGAGGTGCTCCAGCCCTCTGATCATCTTCGTGTCCCTCCTCTGGACTCACTCCAACAGCTCCATGTCCTTTTTATGTTGGGGGTCCCAGAGCTGGACGCAGTACTGCAGGTGGGGTCTCACGAGAGCAGACTAGAGGGGCAGAATCACCTCCCTCGACCTGCTGGCCACGCTGCTTTTGATGCAGCCCAGGATACGGTTGGCTTTCTGGGCTGCAAGCACACACTGTTGGCAAATTGAAGTCTCCTACTAGAACAAGGGCTAGCGATCTTGAAACATCAGCCGGCTGCTTGTAGAATAGCTTATCTGCCTCTTTATCCTGGTTGGGTGGTCTATAACAGACTCCCACCAGGATATCTGCCTTGCTGGCCTTCCCCCTAGTTCTTACCCGTAGGCACTCAACCTTATCATCACTATCCTTAAGCTCTATACAATCGAAACACTCCCTAATGTAAAGAGCCACCCCACCGCCTCTCTTTCATCTCCTGTCCCTTCTAAAAAGCTTGTAGCCATCCATTACAGCACTCCAGTCATGCGAGTCATCCCACCACATTTCCATGATGGTGATTACGTCATATCTTTCCTGCTGCACAATGACCCTCCAGCTCCTCCTGTTTGTTACCCATGCTGTGTGCGTTGGTGGAGATGCACTTCAGCTGGGCTATTGGTTTCTCCCCCATCTCTGGCATTCCACCCCTAGGCTCCTTTCCAGCAAGCCTGGTATGATCCCCCTCCCCCTTCGAGCCTAGTTTAAATGCCTCACAATTATCCCTGCCAACTTGCAGGCTAGAATCTTTTTTACCCCTATTAGACAGGTGAGCCCCATCTGTCTCAAGCAGGCCTGGTGCCGTATAACCCATCCATGATCGAAAAACCCAAAATTCCACTGATGACACCAGTCTTTAAGCCAAGTGTTGATCAGGTGGGTTCTCCTGTTCTTTCACCATTTTTGCCTGCTACAAGAGGAATCAAGGAAAACACTACCTGTGCTCCTGACCCTTCAACTATTCGCCCCAGTGCTTTGAAATCCTTCTTCATTGCCCTAGGACTTCTCTCATCAACCTCATCACTGCCAACCTGAACAACCAGCAATGGGTAATAATCAGATGGTTGAATTAGTGTAGGGAACCTCCTGGTAATACCCCTTCCTCAGGGAAGCAGCAGACCTCCCTGTGAGATTGGTCTGGTCAGCATACGGGGCCCTCAGTTCCTCTCAGAATAGAGTCCCCCACTACAATCATCCTTCTTTTTTAACACCCAAAGTTCTGATCCGTCTGGTTGACTGACTTATTCTAGGCAAGCCCCTAGATGGACCTTCTTCTCCACTATCATCTGCCTGACCCTCAAGTTCCAGAGCCTCATACCTGTTCTGTAAGGCACTTGGGAAGGTGAGGGGGGCCGGGGGGGGATTTTCCTATCCTCCCGAGCAGGGACCTGTTTCCACTCCCCCTCATCCTTTGGGTCCCCTCCTTCCTGATGCTGAGACGATTGAGGCTCCTCTGACTCTTGCTGAGTTTCCATCATCTACTGCATTTCTCTCAGGGATGGAAGTAAGATGTACAAGACTCCAGAACTATAAAGGACTCTCGGTTTCTATTTTTTAGCAATAGAAATAAAGTCAATGTAATTTTTGTCATTGACTTAATAAAGGTTGAGATTTCACTCTGTTTCATTTATGTGTGACTAAACAGGGGATGGTTACAGTTAACTTTGAAAATTGCAAAGATGAAGTAAATTTGCTTTTTCCTGTTACGAAATCTGAAAAAGTAGGCTCAGAGTAGTAACAATATCTTAAAAAAAACTGAATGAAAACATCCCACTAGACTACTAGGATAGACAAGAGGGGGGAAGCAGGCAAAGTCTCAAAATACTAAAAAGCTATTTTGGGCTATAGCAGGAAGTATGGTGGCAGGGCTGGACTTGGAAACACAGGGAAGATGCCTAGCCAAGGATTGAGCATAGAAGGAAGGTGGAGAACAGGACAGGCAGAAGACATCCGTCAGACTCAGGCTGTGGTGATGACTCTCCAATGGGTAGAAAGATCTCCACCACCTCCTCCTGCCCCACCTTGTCAGCCCCAGGACTTCCTCGCCTCTGTGGGCAGTTCACCCTCAGGCTCAAGAAGTGACATGCACTTGCAAATGGGAGGGAGAGGGGGAAGTACAGAGTCACCATTCTGGGTCCAGCTTAAGGATGGGACACGCTGAGGGCTGCAGTCACCCGAAGTAACATGACTCTGACTGTGAAGTCCACAACAAAGTGGAACTATCCGCAATTTTCACACCGACTTGAAGTGACAGAGAAGCATGATGGAAGCACTGTGAAAGATGTGGACTGTTTTTTAACAAAACCTTACAAACAGTTTCAGCATAGTGCCTGGAATATTTTACAGTGGCCCCACAGTTAATCCAGAGTATCTTTGATGAAGTTAATCTATTCATGCTGATGTAACTAATAACAAAATTTGGTTCGCTGTGGACACGTCTCCCATCCATTCACCCTGTTTGCTACTGCTTAGCCCCATCTTCTCTGAAATGATGGATTTTCATTAAATTGAAAACATCTCCTCTCCTCATGGTGTCATCACAAGCACCATAATGTGCGTGTGTTGTATTGCCAAGCATTGCTTAGCAACGGGACCCTGTGTTCTGCCAACTTTCTTTTCACGCTGTCAATCTGAATTTAACTGAACTTGCTGTGTTGTGTTTCAGAGGACTGACTACCTGTCAGTAACGTGACTGATGAATGCTCCAAATACACAAACAAAAACTGGCGCTGACCCCTTCTATTTATTAGAGTGTGTGAATTTCAAGAAGTCATTTTACGTTCATGTTATTCAAAGCCAAATTGTTTATAACCATCATAATTAATCTCGATAAATCCTCATAAAACACTAACCAATTGGAAGGTATAATTAGACACTTCCAGTTTTGAAAGTACGTTCAGTAGGACTCTATGGCCCAGCTCTCCATGGCATCTACTAGTCAAGCACCACTGTTGTACTAAAAATCACCAGTCATTTATCACTTAGACAAATAAAGTGATGAAACTTCTGCAGGTTTGCATTTGCAATATTACCTAATCACTGACAAGATTAGACATTAAATAAGCTATACGGACTTTGACTGAATGTCTCTGGAGAACCTGACGATGGCTTCTCATGCCACCATGAGTGGAACACTTCTCTTGGCAATGCTCAGAGCACTGTAAAATTGGATGATGAAGCAAATATCCTGGTAGTGAGGATGTCAGCTTTGCAAAATTGAGTCAACTGCTCATTGCTGCAGTCTGGTTGAACAGCTCCAGTTCTAGCTCACTACCTTTCAAGTTCAACACATTTGAGAAATGAAAGTTGCTCTTGGTTTAAAATCATATGGTTGGGTCCTCTGCTGGTAAATTGACCTGGTTCAACCTATTCTCAGCCAAATTTCATTAGCTGGAGATCTGAATATTTGATTGTGAAAGGTTTTATCAAAGACGTCTAATTACCATTTATATATTTCTATTTTTACACCACTTAGATTTTTCAATTGATCCAATGGAGAATGCCTCTCAAATTATTTTTTAGGCAGAGAAATGGAAATACAAGACTTATATGTAAGACGGGTTTCATTGCAGTCTGGGGCATGAAAAAAAAATGGAAGTGTTAGTAGCATTGCTTCTACCCTAATAATTAAATGTTTCTGGATTTTTATTCTATATGCTACCATTGAAAAAAGAGATAGCTGCCACAAAAGGAGAAGGGCATTCAGTACAAAGACAACTAGCAGGTTACTCATATTTAGGTGTCATCTGTAAATTCAATCAGCTAAACTTTGAGGCTGTGTCACCTGAAATGCACTACAGTATGCAAAACACCCATATGGGGCTGCAAGTATGACAAAAGACCAATTTGAGTCTTGTGCCTTTCTGAAGAGGCCACTGGAACCCAAACAGGATTCCAAAAAGCAGATATTTAGGGTAAAATGAAGGATCACTAGATAGCTACAGATAGACCTACGCAATTAAGATTCAACACTATATTCAGACTGCTGTGTTTGTCTATATACATTTACCTATACATGGTTATCTATATGCAATCCAGAACCTTCCTGTAGTACTAAAGGAACATCTAGAGTGAGGGTTAATTGCCCAAAAGTAGGTGCCTACAGTTAATTTAGTATGCCACTTTTGAAGGATGTGAATCTTCCTCATATCCTGTATCATCCAGCTCCATACAACTGTCTTGAATATCCTCACATGTCACAAATGGCACTATGTACCTGTGTTTTGGCAACTGAATCCTACTTTCTGTATCTCAGATGTATTAGTCAGCCCACAATGTTTGCCTGCCTGAGGACTTTCCTGTCAGTCAACAAGTATACCCTATTAGAAACACATCTGTGTGACGTAACAGCTTTTTGTGCCACTCCTATGCCTCCTTAGAAAGTGAAAAAGAAAGCAATGTTGATGTTTTGCTAGACTTTGGAAAGGTTGGGCCAAAGGTTTGGGTAAATCATGAATGGGAATGGTTCTGACATGTTTTGGAAAACCCTCGTGTTGCTGTTCGTTTCCTGTAGTGGAGGCTCCTCAAAGACAATTATTCAACTATCATCTAATTCACCAATCTACTGTAACACTGATATTACTGTGAGAGCTCCAGAGGAGACAATTCTAGATACTCAGTGTTTTTGCTGGTACTGCCTCCAAAATCAGATCAATCTGAAAGGATTAATACAGAAATCCTTCAAAGAATCATGAGCTTGATGGGAAGATTTTGAGCATATAAGGAGGTTGTTCTTGCCAAGTAGAAAATTTCTCCCAAAATATGTTCCCAGGGCCTGTATTACCTAAGATTAAAATACAGATGACCACTGTTACATGCTAAGCTAATTTGTTCTTTCTTGGGAACATATCTAGACATAGAATAGGAATATGAATAAAGGACTTCTGAGAAAGAATGGCTAGAAACCATCTACTAGGTTTATTCTTAACCTATCCCTCACAATAACTGCATAGCTACTTAGAGGCTGGATAAGTTGTTTGGGCAGGCAGGAACCAGTCTGCAGTCAATATGTTAGTCACCTGTATTATAAACCATGAAAATTAAGATGGAGCTTTGGTAAATTGACTGATATGCTAAAATGTTTCTATATCACCCATTGTTTCAAAATGTGGTAATTTGTTATTTTGATAAGTAGATCTTTGTCCTCTAACATCCTTTGCTCACTCTTACCTTCCTGGAGCTTCTTCTACAAATGTTACTACTGATAGGACTTTCTCCTTTCCCAGTTATCTTATATTTCTCCAGGAGTAATATTTTTGTGGGTTTTATTTCACTGGAACAAGTTACTGTGCTCTCAAGTGTAATAACGATAATTGTGTAACTGAAGAAAGTCTGTCTGTACATGGAACATATGAGTTGCAATACTTACGTGCTGAGGGTACAGGCTGTTCAGAGGCAGAAATTATGATCTCATCGAATTCCTGAGTTCTTGTCCGGCTTCACAGCTTTCTGGGAATCTAGTATGATATAAACTCATACCTGTATCTATTCAAAGACCTATATTCGACTCAACATATGTAACTTTACACAAGCCAACCAGTGGTAGGTAAGGTAAGAATTGTTTCCTCTTCTGTAAGAAGCAATTGCTTGGAATGTTTGTTGGGGGTTTTTAATCCTTATCTGCAAAACTTTGGACTATATCCACTGAATATATATTAGATTTCCACTAGAGAGAAACTTAAGTTCAAAACTTACTTTTAGTTCTTCCTATGATGCCACCTCACTCTAGTTGTGCTCACACTTCTAATCATGTAGGGTTTTAGTAGAAAAATTCTCTAGGCACCTGAATGCCCTAAATTGTTTAATGTATGTAGCTGGCATCTAGGTCTCTTGGCACTTTAAGCAAGGGAGAATACCTATTTCATGCAAAGAGTGTAGGAAATGTTCTATGAAGTATCCAGCGTTCACAGCGCTCGTAGGTATATGCTTATTTCTGAGATGTCTACCACTCTTTCCAGATGGATTGCAATTGGCAAGTTCAGAATTTATTAAGTAGGGACTGACAGGTAGTGTGATCACATAAGCTCTATTTCCTTAGGGAAACAGCTTAGATATTTAATAATTCTAGATACGAACGTGAACAGAATCCCCATATCTGGGGGCTGAAAAATCCTGGAACTTGGTAAAATTTGGATCCGCATCTGAGATTCACAGCCAGCTCACAGCTTTATAACAAGCTGAACAAAAGCTCAGAGTTTGAATATTTCCTAATTTGGGGAACATTTGTGCTTATGCCAAATGTGTGACTCAGAGCCATTTCTAGTTAATTCTGGGAGTGGAGAATGTTATCATTTCTTTCATGCAGTCATGTGATGTCCAGATAGAAGCACAGAGCCTCTGCTTTTCCTGTAATAGATGCATACAGAAATACTTTTTTTTTAAAGCCCAAGAGTAATACAAATGGAATCTAAAGAATAGGTAAAGCTAGATCAATATTCTTAAATGTTGCTTACTACTACTGACCTAAGCATATGCCAGTAGGATAACAAACCACTTGCTAATCTGTCAAAAGCCAAATTAAAGAAACAGTTTGATTGCATGGTAAAGACTCAAAAAATTAAGAAACGAGAAAAAACATCTAGTCTGTGAAAATTTCACCCTTTCCTCTGGTAGGAATGTATCACACAGCAAACACTGTCTTATGTCAATAATCCCTTACACACATACATGCAAACACCCCTTGTTTACTCTAGTAACTTCTTATTAGCTCTAATTTAAAGTGACACCCCAAAACACACCTACATTGCAGCCACTGTAGTGACTGAAGCACTGTCTCAGCTAGCTCAAACAAACTAGCTTGCATACCTATATCCATCTTCTTGCAGTACCATTGAGCTTCGAACAAGCTAATTTACTCTGCTTTTCAACAGCAAAGACAGAAGCTTAGGCTCCAGAAGTGAGACTGACTGGAATTTAAAACCACTGTCAAGACCTTGGGAGTCCAGACTGGAGCTGGGGGCTGCAGCGTGACAAATTCACTCACCTTCCTTGAGGGCATAGACTCAGCAGATGTCTTGGAGCAGGCCTGCTACAACGGTACGCACATCAGACCTTCTCCCTATGTGGCCCTGGCAGGTACTTTCTCTTTCACTTTCTGCCTGATCCCGCAGTTATCAAGGTACACATTATATTGTGTTTGTGTGGCGAGGTTTTGGTAGCGGGGGGCTACAGGGGTGGCTTCTGTGAGAAGCTGCTAGAAGTTTCCCCTATATCTGATAGAGCCAATGCCAGCCGGCTCCAAGACAAACCCTCTGCTGGCCAAGGCCAAGCCCAAGGCGACGGCAGTAGCACCTCTGTGATGATGTATTTAAGAAAGGGAAAAAAAAACACGCAATGACAACTGCAGCCAGAGGAGTGAGACTATGTGAGAGAAACAATCCTGCAGACACCAAGGTCAGTGAAGAAGGAGGGGGAGGAGGTGCTCCAGACACCGGAGCAGATGTTCCCCTGCAGCCTGTGGTGAAGACCATGGTGAGGCAGGCTGTCGCCCTGCAGCCCATGGAGGTCCACAGTGGAGCAGATACCCACCTGCAGCCTGTGGAGGACCCCACACCAGAGCAGGTGGATGCCCAAAGGAGGCTGTGACCCTGTGGGAAGTCCGTGCTGGAGCAGACTCCTGGCAGGACCTATGGACCCACGGAGAGAGGATCCCATACTGGAGTAGGTTTGCTGGCAGGACTTGTGCCCCCATGGGGGACCCACACTGGAGCAGTCTGTTCCTGAAGGACTGCACCCCAGGGAAGGGACCCACACTGGAGCAGTTCGTGTACAACTGTAGCCCGTGGGAAGGACTCACGTTGGAGAAATTTGTGGAGGACTGTTTCCTGTGGGAGGGACCCCATGCTGGAGCAGGGGAAGAGTGTGAGGAGTCCTCCCCCTGAGGAGGGAGGAGCGGCAGAGACAACATGTGATGAACTGACCGCAACCCCCAGTCCCCGTCCCTCTGTGCCGCTGATGGGGAGGAGGTAGAGAAAATTGGGAGTGAAGTTGAGCCCGACAAGAAGGGAGGGGTGAGGGGAAGGTATTTTTAAATTTTGTTCTTACTTCTCATTATCCTACTCTGATTTGATTGATAATAAATTAAAATAATTTCCCCAAGTCAGGTCTGTTTTGCCTGTGACGGTAATTGCTGAGTGATCTCTCCCTGTCCTTATCTCGACCCACGAGCCTTTCACTATGTTTCTCTCTGTCCAGCTGAGGAGGGGAGTGACAGAGTAGCTTTGGTGGGGCACCTGGCATTCAGCCAGGGTCAACCCACCACACACATTTTTCCTGTCACTCTGCTGCCTTGTCAGGTGTGGTTCTGAGAGAAGTGAGACTCGAACTTGAGTTTGAAAGAAACTTCTGTGGATGGGGTCCTCTAATTTCAGGTACATAGGTAGAGAGCATTGGAGAGACAAAATTTAAAACTCATTTCTGACCTACTGGGAGGTGCTTACAGAGCTTTCTAAGCATAGATTGCCCTTAGCTCCTCAGTTCTCCACAAATTCTCCCTGAAATGTTCTCTAGGGCTTAGACAACACTTCTTTTATGCCAAAACTTGAAGGTCTTTAAACCTTTCTTGGATCTTTCCCTAAAATTCTTTTTCTAGCCTGAAAAGTGGTTGATGTTATAAGAATCTTTTTGGACCCTTGTCCTGGTTTAGCCCAAACCAGGCCAATTAGTCTTAGAGAAACCAAGGTCACTGCTAAATTCCTCACTGCTTATGAGTGAAGAGCCGAAGGGGGCTCGCACCTGCAGGGAGGAGCAGACAGGGCAGGTGACCCAAGATTGACCAACGAGGTATTCCATCCCATACATGTCATTCTCACTTTCCTATTTATCACTAACCCACTGCCTCCTGGAGGTGGGGCCCAGGAGGGAGGGGCCCTCCTGTCTCCCACTGATTGGTACCAGCTTTGCCAGTTTCCAGTTAAAAGCCTGCAGGTGTGATGGCAGGGAGCTATTGCATTTTCCCCTCTGCCTGTGCTGGGTGGAGCTACTGCATTTTCCCCTCTGCCCATGCTGGGGGAGCAACTCTGCCCAAGGAGGATTTCCAAGCTCTCGATCTTGGTTTTGTATATATTTGTATATATTTGGTTATTTCTATTATTGTTATTATATTCTTTTTCATTATTATAGTTTATTAAAACTGTTTTAACTTTCCAACCCGTAAGTCTCTCTCCCTTTTCCCTTTCCCTTAGCGGGGG
Organism: Nyctibius grandis; assembly: GCF_013368605.1. NCBI lineage: Eukaryota > Metazoa > Chordata > Aves > Nyctibiiformes > Nyctibiidae > Nyctibius > Nyctibius grandis. The sequence continues at coordinate 59,444,331 of NC_090659.1, read as the reverse complement.
GGAGAGGGTTAACAGAGAGCATCTGCCACCTGGTTAATAGCTGGCCCAGCTTTAAACCATGACAGATTTATTGGTGCCCAACATGGGGCTCCAGAGAAGCTCCAACAGGTTGCTCTGATAAGTTGAATCCTGGCTCTGGTGGGAGGAGACCTGGAGAGCTCAGCTGAGAGAGTAACAGATTTCTTCCTTTGAGATTTATGAGGGGTTGGAAAGTTAAAACAGATAGTGAAGATGGTGATGTCATTTTTGAATGCTGTGTTATCTCATCTTTTTATGGAGTTTCTTTCACAGTTGAGTATTGCAATGATGCCTTACCTGCTGTGGGCACTGTGTTATTGCTTGCTTCTTATGAATGTTTACATGCACTTTAGCAGTGGGCGCTGGTCGAAATGTATTGTTTTGGTATGGGGTTTGATACTGATTTATGCTGTGATAAACTGGGCAGTTAATATTCCGATCTCTTATCTCTATGACACAATGATGGGCAGCTTTAATCGCGAATCAGTAGCAGCGACTTCATCTGCACGCTCCAGGCGTCCTTTAGCTGATTCTGTTAATGATTACACTTCCAGTTTTACTTTGGGAAATAGTACCTTCTCCTTTTCTGCCAAGCTGATTCCACTAGATTTTGCGAAATTAGGATGGTGCTGTCTAGCTGGCATGTTTTCATTTTTGGTTGTCCTGAATGTGTTTCTGATGTGGGATAAGATTAAATATTGGTGCAGGGACAGTTGTAGGTGTTATGCAGCCACCTCAGATCCTACAGTGTGTACTGCCGCTACAGCCACTAAACCCACTGAAGCCTTGGCAGCCTGTACCACAGCTGCTACACCCCCCAAGATGGCCACTGCAGATACTCAGACTCTCAGCACTCCCACGACAGCCACTGCATCTACTCAGACCCCAGCATCTATCAAATCTGTACCAATTGCTCCTGTAACCAGGAAGAAATACCAAAAGAAATCAGCTCGTGAAGTGAAGGATGATGACTCAGAGCCTTCTAAGGCAGAGCCATCATATGACCCAGGTGAGGGCCCTTCTCAGGCAGAGTTAGGGCCCAACACAGATGGGGGTTTCCTTGATAGTCCTTTTAAAGCAGACCCATCACAGAAGAAAGGTCCTTCTAAAGCAGAACTATCACAAGAGGAGGACTCGGACGTAGAGATAACCTACCACTCCTTATCCCTGAAGGACCTGAGAAACATAAGGAAAGACTTCAGCCGTTATGACGGTGAACCTATTATTACCTGGCTGCTCCGATGCTGGGATAATGGGGCAGACAGCATGCAATTAGATGGCAGAGAAGCCAGACAGTTGGGATCCCTGTCCAGAGATGGTGGTATTGATAAGGCGCTCGCAAGAAAGTCAAACACTATCAGTCTCTGGAGGCGACTCTTGTCAGCTGTAAAGAGCAGGTATCCCTATAAAGATGATGTTATGAGTCACCTAAGCAAATGGACCACTATAGAAAAAGGTATTAACTACCTTAGAGAACTGGCTGTGCAAGAGATCATTTATAGACACCCACAGGACATTGTAGATCCTGATGAAGTGGAATGCAACCGATCCATGTTCCGGAAGGTTGTGAAGAATGCTCCACCGACATATACCCATACATTGTCAATATTAGTATGGGGAGAAGATGATATGGCACGTTCTACTGTGGGCGAAATGGCTAACTGTATGCGACAGTATGAAGATAGTATTTCTTCCCCACTGCAGGCACGCATCTCGGCTGTGGAAAAACTGACTAAGGAGAACAAGGACTCATTTAAACAACTGTCAGACAAACTGTCCAGGATCGAGAATAAACTTGACTCTCTACCTACGCAGGCGCGCGTTGCAGCTGTTAAGAGAAAACGTTCTCCTACAGGACCAGCTCAAAGGAAACAGAACACATCACGAGGTATCCTGTGGTTTGCCCTGCGTGGTTATGGGGAGGACATGAGCAGATGGCATGGACAACCTACCATTACCCTACAGGCACGAGTACGTGAGTTGCAAGCTAAAAGAGATACCAGAGAGAATTTTTCTAGAAGGATGGCTGCTCCAGTTACCAGTGAGCAGGACCGCAGCCAAGGGAGATGGGCCTCAAATCACTTTTTCCCAAGTGTGAATAGGAGAAATGAAGGTCCAGTCCCTGTGAGCAGCATGAATCCATTTCTTAATTAGGGGGGCCCTGCCTCCAGCCAGGTGGAGGAGAGGGACAACCGAGTTTATTGGACTGTGTGGATTCGATGGCCTGGCACATTAAAACCACAAAGGTATCGAGCCCTGGTAGACACTGGTACACAGTGCACCCTAATGCCATCGGATCATAAAGGGGCAGAATCTATCAGCATTTCAGGAGTAACAGGAGGATCTCAAGTGTTATCTGTATTGGAGGCCGAAGTGAGCCTAACTAAAAATGAATGGAAAAAGCACCCCATTGTGACTGGCCCAGATGCTCTGTGCATCCTTGGCATAGACTACCTGAAGAGAGGGTATTTTAAGGACCCAAAAGGGTACAGATGGGCCTTTGGTATAGCAGCTGTAGAGACTGAGGACATCAAACAGCTGTCTACCTTGCCTGGCTTGTCAGAGGATCCTTCTGTTGTGGGGTTGCTGAAAGTTGAAGAACAACAGGTGCCAATTGCTACTACCACGGTGCACCGACGACAATATCGCACCAATCGAGACTCCCTGATCCCCATTCATAAACTGATTAGACAATTAGAAAATCAAGGAGTGATTGGCAAGACTCGCTCACCCTTTAATAGTCCTATATGGCCAGTGCGAAAGTCTGATGGAGAATGGAGATTAACTGTGGACTATCGTGGCCTAAATGAAGTTACGCCACCTCTGAGTGCTGCTGTGCCAGACATGCTAGAACTTCAATACGAACTGGAGTCAAAGGCAGCCAAGTGGTACGCCACCATAGACATAGCTAATGCATTTTTCTCTATTCCTTTGGCACCAAAGTGCAGGCCACAGTTTGCTTTTACCTGGAGAGGTATCCAGTACACCTGGAATCGACTGCCCCAGGGGTGGAAACACAGTCCTACTATTTACCATGGACTGATCCAGACTGCACTAGAAAAGGGTGGAGCTCCAGAACATTTACAATACATTGATGACATCATTGTGTGGGGTGATACAGCAGCAGAAGTTTTTGACAAAGGGGAGAAAATAATCCAAATTCTTCTGAAAGCTGGTTTTGCCATAAAAAGAGGCAAGGTCAAGGGACCTGCCCAGGAGATCCAGTTTTTAGGGATTAAATGGCAAGATGGGCGTCGCCAGATCCCGATAGAGGTGATCAACAAAATAACAGCTATGTCCCCACCAACTAACAAAAAGGAAACACAAGCCTTCTTAGGCGTTGTGGGTTTCTGGAGAATGCATATTCCAGATTACAGCCAGATTGTACGCCCTCTTTATCAAGTGACCAGAAAGAAGAATGATTTTCAGTGGGGCCCTGAACAACGACAGGCTTTTGAACAGATTAAACAAGAGATTGTGCATGCAGTAGCCCTTGGACCAGTCCGTACGGGACAAGATGTTAAAAATGTGCTCTACACCTCAGCTGGGGACAATGGTCCTACCTGGAGCCTCTGGCAGAAAGTACCAGGGGAGACTCGAGGTCGACCCCTAGGATTTTGGAGTCGAGGATACAAGGGCTCCGAGGCCAATTACACCCCAACTGAAAAAGAGATACTGGCAGCATATGAAGGAGTTAGAGCTGCTTCAGAGGTAACTGGTACTGAAGCACAACTTCTCCTAGCACCTCGATTACCAGTACTAGGCTGGATGTTCAAGGGTAAGGTTCCCACTACCCATCATGCAACTGATGCTACATGGAGTAAATGGATTGCATTAATTACACAGAGGGCTCGAATAGGAAACCCTAATCGCCCAGGAATCTTAGAAGTGATCATGGACTGGCCAGAAGGCAAAGACTTCGGAATGCCACCAGAAAAGGAGGTGACACGTGCTGAAGAAGCCCCACCATATAATGAACTACCAGAGGATGAGAAGCAGTATGCCCTGTTCACCGATGGATCCTGCCGTCTTGTAGGAAAGCATCGAAAGTGGAAAGCTGCTGTATGGAGTCCCATACGACGAGTCACAGAAGCCACAGAAGGACAAGGTGAATCAAGTCAATTTGCAGAAGTAAAAGCCATCCAGCTGGCTTTAGACATTGCTAAACGAGAAAAGTGGCCAAGGCTGTATCTTTATACTGACTCATGGATGGTAGCAAATGCCTTGTGGGGGTGGTTAAAGCAGCGGAAGCGAAGCAACTGGCAGCGCAAAGGTAAACCTATTTGGGCTGCTGAATTGTGGCAAGATATTGCTGCTCAGCTAGAGAAACTAGTCGTGAAGGTACGTCATGTAGATGCTCACGTACCTAAAAGTCGGACAACTGAGGAACATCGAAACAACCAACAAGCGGATCAAGCTGCTAAAGTGTTCCAAATAGATTTGGACTGGGAACACAAAGGTGAACTATTTTTAGCTCGGTGGGCTCATGACACTTCAGGTCATCAAGGAAGAGATGCAACATACAGATGGGCTCGTGACCGAGGGGTGGACTTAACCATGGACTCTATTGCACAGGTTATCCATGATTGTGAAACATGCGCTGCAATTAAGCAAGCCAAACGGTTAAAACCTTTGTGGTATGGGGGGCAGTGGTTGAAATATAAATATGGGGAGGCCTGGCAAATTGACTATATCACACTCCCTCAAACCCGCCAGGGTAAACGCTATGTGCTTACCATGGTAGAGGTGACCACCGGATGGTTGGAAACATACGCTGTGCCCCATGCCACTGCCCGGAACACTATTCTGGGCCTCGAAAAGCAAATCTTGTGGCAACACGGCACGCCAGAGAGAATTGAGTTGGACAATGGGACTCATTTCAAAAACAGTCTCATAGACAATTGGGCCAAAGAGCATGGCATTGAATGGGTATATCACATCCCCTATCATGCACCAGCCTCTGCGAAAATTGAACGGTATAATGGGCTGTTAAAAACTACCCTGAAAGCAATGGGGGGTGGAACCTTTAAAAACTGGGATAAACATCTGGCACAAGCTACCTGGTTAGTTAACACCAGGGGATCTATCAATCGAGCTGGCCCTGCTCAGTCAGACCTTCTACATACAGTAGAAGGAGATAAAGTCCCGGTGGTGCATGAAAGGAATCTATTGGGAAAAACTGTCTGGATTCTTCCTGCAACGGGCAAAGGTAAACCCATTCGTGGGATTGCTTTTGCTCAGGGACCTGGATGTACTTGGTGGGTGATGTTGCAAGATGGTGAAGTCCGATGTGTCCCTGAAGGTGATCTTATTCTGGGTGAGACTACTTAATTCTGAACTGTATGTTGTTGCTGCATAAGTGTCTTTCAGGTTAAGACAGTGGTGATGAGACCGGAGCTTCATCAAGTGACGTCCAGTAACCTTCTCAAGTCTGACATCTTTAACCTGCAACCCGTGGGCACGAACCATGACAAAAGAGAGACTTCTGAGAGACTGCTGAGAGACTGCTGGCCAGAAGGAAACCCACAATCCTGAACCAAATGAACTTAATGAACTTTTTGTATAGAGAAGAATCATAAACTAGTGATATGTGTATATATATTTGAAAATGAAAAGGTAGTGGTGATCTGAGTATGACGTGAATGGTATGGAATAAGGGGTGGAATGTCCTGGTTTGGCCCAAACCAGGCCAATTAGTCTTAGAGAAACCAAGGTCACTGCTAAATTCCTCACTGCTTATGAGTGAAGAGTCGAAGGGGGCTCGCACCTGCAGGGAGGAGCAGACAGGGCAGGTGACCCAAGATTGACCAACGAGGTATTCCATCCCATACATGTCATTCTCACTTTCCTATTTATCACTAACCCACTGCCTCCTGGAGGTGGGGCCCAGGAGGGAGGGGCCCTCCTGTCTCCCACTGATTGGTACCAGCTTTGCCAGTTTCCAGTTAAAAGCCTGCAGGTGTGATGGCAGGGAGCTATTGCATTTTCCCCTCTGCCCATGCTGGGGGAGCAACTCTGCCCAAGGAGGATTTCCAAGCTCTCGATCTTGGTTTTGTATATATTTGTATATATTTGATTATTTCTATTATTGTTATTATATTCTTTTTCATTATTATAGTTTATTAAAACTGTTTTAACTTTCCAACCCATAAGTCTCTCTCCCTTTTCCCTTTCCCTTTCCCTTAGCGGGGGGGAGAGGGTTAACAGAGAGCATCTGCCACCTGGTTAATAGCCAGCCCAGCTTTAAACCGTGACAACCCTTGATGCATCCACTTGTGTGACAAATTGGAGTGAATCATTTTTCTTTTAAAGCACAAGCTAATTGGTACAGGACGTCTCCTTTACTCTCCTGATTGCTCTAGCTGAGTCTGTAGGATGGTAGTGGCAGGAGCTAGATGGAGGATTTTTGTTCTAGGGAATGGCTATATTTGAATAGGAATAAACTAAATATTTTCTGTGTAAAAACACAATTCATATTTTATGCTTTCATCTTGCCATAAATGGCATTCAGATATATATGTATAAGGGCTTACTCGCAAGCCAAGAGCATCAACCATCCCTAAACATATGAACATTGGGTGAACTTAACAAACAGCTCAGTCATACACACCCTTCACTGTGTCAGCTTATAAATAAAAACCACAAAATGTGATCATATCAGTACATTTTGACATGACCGGGTTTATACAATCCATGGGATTTTCTTTTTCACACATAAATATTTTACCAAGTGTTTAAAAGTTGTGGGGGAGAAAAAAAATACTACTTGAGAACATCTGTATAAGCTGATTTACCGTTTGTAGACTTTGCCACCCAGCTATAATAAAGCACAAATTTACCTGAAACATGGAAGATAGCCAACCTTTTAAGGGAATACATAAGTAACTATTTTTGACTGTATATGGACTCAGAGGACTGGAATAGCTCCTTTTGCAACTATTACAGAAGCTAGTAGCTTCGCAAATATTTCTTGAATGATTAGACTGCTTCATCAATTTATCTCTTTTTCATGTGATAAATTTTTCTGAGTCCTACTTTATCTGATCTTAAACTCTATCACTGGTTGTCCTGACAGCTAAAGGATTTATGTATTTTCCATGCCTTTTCACATTAACATGCTTTTTAGCTTCTGATGCAGGTGTAGTGTTCACTTTAAGCAGTTACCCATTCAAAGCACTGGTTTTTTTTAAAATTTCTTCTCTGAAATGCCTAAACCTCCATGTATAACCATAGGCATCTAGCAGAAACCCCTGATTCAGAGTATAGCTCTCTCATCATGCAGCAGAAAGAGGCACCTGTCTCGGAGGAGACAGACTGTAAAAGTCTACTGACTTAATCAGAAGAAATAAGGCCTTATTATGCAACTGGCCCTTTCTGTTTTCTTTCTCATGGACAAGAGGTGCATTTTTTGTTAGAGCAAGGTCAACTGAAGTTGTAACAAAATGTAGAAAATAAAATGTACAAATCTTTCCTACTGGAGATTTCAAAATAAAAATAGGATATAAGATTTCAGCAAGCACTTGTAGTATCCCTATGGATAGCATCACATGGATGCTGCTCTGTAGCTTTTTATAGCATGAAGTGTAAGAGTTAGTTATGGAATATGTATGATTTTAGTAGCCTGTTCCCAGGAAGAAGCACTGCACAATAGAGCTTGGAATTAACCAGAATGAAATTGCTTCAAAAAGTCAAGCTTTAAAAAAAAATTATATCATTACTCTCTCCAAAATGCTCATGCATTGACTCATACTATAAATACAATTAGCTACAAGCACATATAAGTAAGCGTAGCATAAAAAACACGGGTGCAAGTTTACCATTTTACCAACTGGTCTCTTTTGCACTGGTGTAGTAGACTAGACCTCACAGAAATGTGACTATTTGCAGTTAATATTTCTGAAAAAAAAAATGAGCTGCTTTTTTTTGTTGTTGTTCTTGAAAGCAAGATTGATTTTACCCAGCATAATAAAATGTAAAGGAAGCATTTGATATACACAAGGGCCACTTCAGTGATGAGCTATTGATATCGTTCCATACACAAACTATTAACTAAATTAAAGGTATCTGAAGTTCTTGAAATCAGTATAGCAAAAAAACACCCAATTTTTAAAATATTTACAAATATGTAATAGCCAAGATAGTTTGTGCTAAATCCACTCAATCAGCCCCACCTTTTCATTGCTTTCTCCCAGTCTCATCTTTTAACCACTTGTCTCTTTTTGTATGAGTTTGTATCTTTTCTCTTCAAGGCGGTGACCGGTAGTTATTTCTGACCTCACTGACATTGGAATAGCTTAGTTTTCTTCAGCAAGTTACTTTTGATTCACAGAGCTTTGAGCTCAGCCTTTTATATATTCTAGAAAGCACTCACAAAACTGCACTGACTGAATTAATGTTTTTATAACCACATTCATATTTTTAAGGTAAGGGATTTTTTTAACCTCTGCTCTCCTATATTAAACTCTAGCACAGATCACATGTTTAGGGCCGTTTTATAATCTTCTGATCAGTGCCCAGATTGCTATTGGCACACGTCAACACTGTCTGGAAAGGATGTGGTAGCAGATGCTCCGACACCGTTTCTGAATTCTGCTCACAGTCAGGAGCTCAGCATCACTCTGGGCACCTATCACACCCCAACCGATAACAAACCCTCCATAAAGAAGGAGATCAAACAAAGAGCAAGAGCCCTGCTTGAGAAAGAGGGCTTTCCTCTCTGGATAAGCAGCACCAGCAACGCTGAATGACAAAGTTAACTCAGAAGGGATGAAGCACTGGATGATTGTGTCACAGGAAGGAGAGTCAGGAGGGCTGCGTCAGCTTCTGTACGTAGGTGTCGTAGGCGTCATTACAGAGAGAGAAGTGAGGTCAGAGATGGCTATGTCATAGCAGAGGATGACTAAGGTGAGTAGGGGAGGAGCTCCCCATTGCAGATGGCTCAGCGGGGAACAAGGACAGCAAATTTTGACGGTTCTGTGGGGTGTTGCATCTTCTGCGAAAGAAACAGCTTAGCAACTCCTTAGAAAAGTCTATAGGAAATGAATGGAGGGAGGTGTGTTTGGCACGTGGGAGGTTATGTGAGGAGTTGTGGGGGAACAAGGAGAAAGGAGTCCGAGGCAGGCAACGTGAGTCACAGCACCCACCACAAAGAACGTGAAAAGGCAGTAAGCAAGCCTAAGACTACACATGAATATTCACAGGGAGGAGGTGGGAGAAAGAAGCTGAATGACTAAACTACAAGTGTTTAAGATTTACCAGATACAGTGTGCAGTGCCCCAGCCTGAGGATCTTATTTTTTTGTCATATGTTTCAACATCCAATACCTTAATCTGCCAGCAACTTGCATGGCTGCATGATATTCACATAGGGCTGTCTAGAGCATGCCCATGGAAGCATTTCCCCATTTTATTTAATGCATGGCTCCTTTTGAGTCTTCTCCTGCTTTATTCCCATCTGGAGTGTCTGGAAACAGGCTTGCTCAATAGCAGAGATGCAGCGGTTGGATGGCAAAGTGATTATGTGAGAAAATGCATCTCTTTTTCTAAAATGGTGAGTGGGCTGTGCCTGCCAGGGATGTCCTCGCTTACTCAGCAAAAAGAGGCCCTCAGTGGGCCAAACAGCTTAGAGGGTCAAAAGCTGTTCTTAAAGTTTTGGGGGCTTTTACCTTTCTGGTTGCTTTTTCATCATCTCGTCCAGATGGACAGAAGGTGAAAGCTGTTACAGTCTGAATATTACTGTTCAAGAGGGTTTTGTGAAATGAGCTGGGGCATTCAGCCAAGCTCCAAGTGAAAATGTGTCAGCAGTGCAATTGACACCTGAGCTGTTAATCTTAGTTGCCAGTGACTGCAGTGGATTTTGCTTCATGGTGTTCTTTTTGCTGTAAAAAAAATGCTGCAGCATAAAAGATCTGTCTACAGAAATCTATGGTTTTCACTGACTGTTGATTCTCTATTCAAAATTAGAACTTAAATAATAAATATCTCTATAGGAATTGTATTTGTTGCAATCTGTAGAACAGGAACTCAATGTGTTATTTGTTTTTACCAGCAAATAGAGAGAACCATGCCTCCATATCATGTAACTTTACTGACGTAAGCAACCATTACTCTTAACTCACTTATTTAAAGTCTGGCACTCTGATCTTTAACAGAAATAGTGTAATGCTACAGTCCCATCTGGAATCAGGAAGGAAGTTTGATGCTTTTCTTTGTACAGGGCTCAGATGTACTTTACTTGAGTTTGCGTAGTGAGATGCTACTTAGAATAGGAACATGTCACAAGTAATTTGACAGCTACCATTCAGCACCAAAAATAAATGTAATGAAGGATTAGGCCAAATATTTCTGGACAGACACATTTTGCACAATTTTTTTGAAATCTTCAGAAAGACAAAGAAAATGTCTGGAGCCAAAAATTGATAGGAGTGAATGCAAGACATGTCAGAACACCCGATTCCGTTCATTAAACATACACATTTCTGTGGTATTTTATATCATGTGTTCTATGTTGACATAATTTTGACCATTTTTAAAGTATATTGTCCTGGCCAGTCACAATTTAAAGATTATCTCAATACTATAAGGTGTCCATACTAACTTCATCAGATTTGTCAAGATCATTGTCAGTGAGTTAAACTTACAAGCCTAGTCAATACATAAAAATCACATATCTGTAATAATTAGTATAGAGTGGAAACATTGTAATCAAGCCAGCCAGCAGCAGATCACTCCTTAATTGATAACTTGCTATTAATAACTTTGTTAACAACTCCAGCTGACAGAGAGATAGAGATTTTCACAAAGTGAATCCATTTGCAGAAAGTTAGCAGTATTTATCTCAAATGCCATTAAAGTCAATGGAGGCTGCAGAGCAGATGGGCCCCCACATCACTTCTCCTTTTCTTTCTGACTGTGCTTAGTGTCTCCTGTGCTGCCTGCAAACCAGGATTTCTCTCACATGGAAGCCAGAGTGCTGGAGGGGACTGACATGCACTCAAATCTTACCCTGACAGGAATTTGGGATACAGTCAAAGTGACCTCGGAGCTGGGACTCATTCCCAGGTCCCTCAGCACAGGCACAGTCCCTGTTAGCTCTAACTTAGATTCTTCATTTCATCTTATTTTCCTCATCCTTCCACATGTTTTGCTGGTTCATTAAGACATTTCCCCAAATTGTTTTTGGCATTTTCATTGTCCCTTGTGATAATCTGCTCTAACACTTTATTTGTTCAACAGTTCAGACTTGACTGTACGTTGCCATTTGATACAAGAAAGGATATAGAAGGGTTCTTTCTCCTGTATGTGTGAGCCTAGTAGCTGTTCTTTCATGTGGATTCCTCTGAGATTCACTCTGCTTTTTCAAGAGCAAATCCCACTCTCTGCATAATGATCATAGCTGTCTCTTTGGAGTATTTCAGCACGACTGCAAAATGTGCATGTTGTAAGTTGCTGAGTTCTCAGTCCTGCCATTCAGTTCCTTACCCATCTTTCTCTAATTCCAAGTTTCCTTTCCCTCCTGGAACCACCCCATTTCTTCACCTCCACATTGCAAAAGTTTCTAAACCCTTATCAGAGGTGACATCTGTGAGCTGAGAATATCTTACTCTATACCATGTACAAAATACACACTGAGGTTTGTTCACCAAGGGAATTAATTCAGAAAGCAAGTATGAGCTTGCTACCAGGATGGATCTTAGAAGAGTATTTTCTTTTCAGTAAAAATCTCATCAATGCATATTTCAGTAAAAACTTAGACAATCTGTTTATGTTTACCATAAATCTCGGTTAGGTTCTTTTTCTATTATCGGGAAAACCTATGTCAATATGATTTTCACATTCTCCAAAAAATGTATTGCAGGAATATGCAAAGTAGGAGTTAGGCAACATACTGCCCAGCGCAATTTGCAAGGCACGAGGTTTATTGTAATTACACACCCACCCATACAGATGTACACACACACACACACACACACACACACACAGAGGCACACTGCCTAAAACTAATTACAAAGCAGCATTATTGACTCCATGAACTGTGGGCTGAGAACAGTTGACACAGAAGGGAATGAAGCATAAAAAGTTCTCTGGTAGGACTCCAGTACTGCAAACAGAGCTACTGCTGTCTCCTCTCTGATTCCCAAAAAGGTGGCTTCATTCTTCCAGATTATTTTAATGAATAGCAACAGCACGTACCTTGCTGGATTGCTCTTAGGTATTAGCTTGGTATGCTGTCACAGAGGTTACTCTCAAACATCAGGACTCCCTGAGGAAGTCTGTTGCCTGGTTTCACCAGAATTCCCTCTACAGCTTCACCTCTTTAAGGAAGACACTATAAATATGTGGTCACAAGGCCTCAGACCCCACTGAAAGAAATGAGATGCAGAAGCAAACTGCTAGTAACTCTGATATTCTGATAGCAAAGTCAGATTGCAATGTGAAGACATAAGAAATATAAAATGAATGACCGGCAGGTAAGACCCTACCATCTTCAGGGTCTTCCAAGACTAGAAGACTCTGAAGACAGGTCTGAACTCTCAAATGAAGATATTATGTTTGCTAATATGAAAACAGGCCAAATAAGAATAAATCTCTGTTGATTTTCCTGTCTTACAGAATCTGTACTTAAAATGTTCAGTCCATTCAAAAAACCAGAGTCAGCCTTTGTCTAATACCTGTAACGTGAGAGGTTAAAAAAAAGAAAAAAAAAAAGAAAAAAAAAAAAAGAGGAAACATTTGTGGAATTTCTAAAGACTTATGCAAAACATGACTGCGTGGCTCAGGGGTAAAAAACTTCCTGACCCGAGAATTAACAGAAAGAGATTTCCAAGGAAAGAGAGGACAAATAAAAAGAAATATGAAATTGAACTGCCAGCACATGAAGAAAAAAAAAAAGACAACAAGTGCTGTCTTGGATTTGTCACACCTTTCCTACTTCCTCCAATAGCTTTTTACATTTACTTCAGCAAACACAGGATTCACCAGCTCCATCATATATACATTGGAGAAATTGCCTGGCTAGAGCAAAATGTTTTCCAATAAGACCCTTGGAACAGCACTTAGGACCCTCCAGACCTCAGTGCCAACACTGTGTTTTACAATCCTGGTTTTCAAGTGGCCTATCAGGAGGAAATATGTTTGTGCACTGAAGCTCTGAACCATTTCTTGGCTACAAGCTATTGAGTTAAATCTCCCTCATCCTTTAATTTAAACTCCTATTGTTTGCAGTTCTCAGTGTTCTAAATGCTCTCAGTGTTTGCAGTTTAGGCACTGTTTGTACTGATTGCACTTTAAGGACAATGAAATCATGTTTTGTGAAATTACAGAGCACTTTAATTTTTGTCTATCTGCTAAAGCCCTGCCGTGGTATCCACAAACCACTCACAGCAAATAGCTACTCGATGGCAGACAAACCATTCATTCCTGCAGTCCCAGGTGCTGAAATTATCTGTGCTTTTCAGTCTAAAAATCCACAACATGTAGAATTCGTGAGAGCACACAGACCACGTACAATGCCTCATATAGACTGATACCTTCTACAGCCAAAAATATCCTCAGAGCACAGCAAAACCCAAAAATTCCCACCCTTCCTCAAAGCAAGTGAAAATGATGTTCTTCATGCTGTGTCCTGGCAACCAAAACAGTGCTCAGGATGTCTTCATAGCTTCTATTTCCCTGCTTGCAAATCTTTGGCAGCCTTTCCTTCCCTTATTCTCACAACTGTTGTGTAGAAAACAAAAACTAATCATTTGAAGCTGGTGTTATTCAGCTATCTGAAGGCTGTCTGCCATCTACTTCTGAATTTCTTGAAGGTACACTCCACTCTCACGCTAACTCTGCCTAGACTGTAGATAGAAGCAATTCTTTCCTAAGAAAAATATTCTCAGTAAGAAGTTCTTCACCTACAGTAGTAGATGGTAAAGAGGGTTTCCCAGATAAAGACAGAAAAGAATGAAGATGTCAATTATGTTCACAACTTTAACCACCCTGTTCTCATCAGATTCCTAGAAAGTCCACTATCCTACTAATAGGAAGTTTTCCTGTGCATCCTGTCTTCATGTTGTTAAATCTACTAAGTTATCTGGTCTTACAGAACAACAGGGAAAAAATTCTTTTTTTCTGCACTCTGTGGAAAGCAAAAGTTAAGTCCTTGCATTTCCTTTCACACAGTGAGGAACACTACTCATTCAAAGCCATCAAGAATTCCCTGAAGACCTGTAAACTTTAGAGCCTTTTCAATAATGCTGCACATGCTCATCTGAACAAGCCCTTGATTAGCATCCACGGCTGCAAGTTTCCACATGGAGAATTCATATCTCAATAGTGAATGGAGATGCTGTGATTACTCAGCATACCTGATGACAAAGTTGAGAATGCAGACAGTTTACTCATGAATGTTGATTGTTTAGGGATATTAAAAAAAAAAGGTTCCAGAAAGAAGTGGATCATGAGAGTATGAGAGAAGAATTATGAAACTTTCTAAAGGGTTTTACCATCCTCCTTTTGGCTAATTTCCCCTAGCTATTACACTGTGTACCTCTGGAGCAATTCCACAGGACTGAGGGTGAAAAGTATAGAGTATATCCACTCCTAATGCTGAATTAATACTTTGGAAGAATTAATACTATGAGGGAGCAATGTCCTATAGTGAACGAGAGCCAGGCGCTTCTCTAAAACAACTGTTTCATGACAATATGTTCAAAATTGTTACTTCAAAGAATCTCTTTAAGACATAAATCTCTTTGTGCTGTCAACTTTGAGAATAGAGTCTCAATTACATTTGCAAGTAAATCTACATAGTTTTCAGCAAGTATCTACAGTAGACCTGATTTTGACCTTCTTTGTACATTGTGTAGGCTGCTAGAGCTTGATTCGGTGCATCAAGCACCTAGTGGCAGTTGAGATATCCAGGGTAGTCCTGCCTGGTCTCCTGCATGGTCTGCCAGATCAGATTGAGATGGTACTTTTCATAGGTCCTGTATCCTCCAGCCCCATGAAGATACCTCAGATCAAAGGGCAATATGTCCTATGTTTAGGCAATTGAGTCAGACTACTAGGTTTAGAGAAAGAAAGTATGTAATACAAAAAAAGTCAGATCTTTTTATTTAGTCTGCTATGTATAATTTAAATGTAAATAGCTACATAAGGAAATAGGGTAGAGGAGAAACATGTTCAGAATCTGTATTGTATTTAACTTTTTAAAAAAGCTCTACTATCCATCCTGCTTATCATTAAATAAAGAGCTGTTAACAACAGAATTGATGATGCCAATAGGGTATTGTTAAGCCTGAAGATTATTTCTGCTGCTACTGAAGTGAGTCTCAAGAACCACCTTTGCCCTGAAAGGCCACCTGCTTTCTGGGTTTGATTTTTTAATCCTTCTAGAACATGCCATAGTAGTGCTCCCTGAGAATAAAACATTTGCTTCAATTCAGCCTAAAGGTGAGGTTGAAGCCATTTGTTTTTAAACCTCATGCTGTCATCTATAATTAATGGTATGACCCTAACTACAGAGCTTGAATGGAGTATATACATTTTCAGCTGCAGTTTTGCTTTTTTTGTTTGGCAACTAGCCAGGTCCTTAAGCTTTTATCTTTGAACACAAAAAATTATTTCTAGAAATTGAGTGCTTGGTTTATTTTCAGTATTTTTATTGTTTTCATCTGCTGGGATCAGCAGTGAATGAACTTTTGTTATTTCAAGCTGTTTGTTAAGCCAATGTCTCCCATATCAGAATAGATACATCAATTTTCCTTCAACAAAAATATACAACAGCACCTCTTCCGCCATCTTACAATTTTCCTTTTAAATAGTTGGTCTGGCAAAGAAATATCATTTTGCCAGAAATGCAAAGGGCCATTTCTCTCATGGTAGATGTACCAGCACACCAAAACAATAGCCTTGTCACTCTGAAAGTCACAGATCTAAAGGAAATTAAGGCCTTGTAGCATACAGTAAATATGAGCTATACAATTAAAGTAACACTTGGTGGTTGGAAGGAATTACACTGCAATTAGATTATTGTAGTATGTGTTTGAACATGCTGAACTGGATTGAAGAAAAGCACATGGGGCACAAGCCTATGCTCATGGAAGTCACTGAAAGTTTTGCTACCCAGTTCCCTGGAAGGCAGAATTGATCCTGACTTTATAAGTCTTATGTACAAATATGAGCTTGTCCATGCAGTATTGCACCTATTTCTCAACATCAGCATTCTCACAAGTGGAACAGGACTCCTCAGTACTCGCAGATGGTAAGCTATTAACACAAGAAACTATTTTTCATGTATGGTTCATTATTCTTCCTCCATAAACCTAGATGTCATGAAAGTGAAAGCCGCGGACTTGTGTTTTTCAGAACTGCATGTGGTGGTGTTCTCTGCGTCCAGCTAGTAGACCAGTGACTTAAAAGAGCAGGAACAAGTTCAGACCACAGTTACCTGGCTGAAGCAACAGCACACACAGTCGGGATCACATTGCCCTGAGCACACTCTTTTGCCTCAACTCCAAAACAATGGCACCTCCAGCTACAGCTGCACAGGAAAGAAAACAAAATTTATGGGCAAAATGAATTTGTTGTATTCATTTTCTTCTGGAAAACTCCATTAAAATGTTGAGGTACAATTTATCAGTTTTTAAGGAATATAAATTTACTTAGGACACCAGAAAGGACCTTGTTTTCCCATGAGGAAGAACACACAGGAGATGTCTGGTTTGAATTAGACACCTGTAGCAACATCCTAGAATTGTAATTCCAGATGAAATGCTGAGGCCTTAGTGAAAGACCTGCTTAGTTTTAGACTCATCTTGTATCTTGCATGTAATAAGATGAATCAGACTGCAGAGAGGAAGAAACAGTTTTGGTTTTTTCATCTCTGCACATGCCAATCACTTTATTCGTACAGGAAATCACACAGATCACAGTAAGATGGCAGAAGCACTTTCACAGACCAGCTGATTTGCCATGTTGGCTTTTCTTCCAAAGGTCCTTCCAAACCAGCAATTTCTCTTTTCCTTCTAGAAACAGAGAGCAATGGACCAAACATTTCCCTCCATAAAGAAGCTGAAAGTGATTGCTGTCCTGTCTTCACCTACCAGTAAGGAAGGTCTTGTCCCTATTACAACAAAAATTCAACTGAGAATCACAAACTTTCACAGCTGTATCCCAGCAGATATATGACACTAGTATAAACTTTTTAATGCATTTCATAGGGGAGGAAAAACTAAGCTCTCATTTATAAAAATAAAGATACAATGAGGGTGATCTTAAATGTCATGCTTGGGTCTTTTCAAATGCTCTTAATTTGACAGAAATAAATTAATGTAATTCTCTAATATTCATGTAGCCCAAGGGCCTTTCAACTCTCAACAAAGCTTGAAAAGATATATCAAAAAATTGCTATTATTATCTCAGTTGCCCTAGGGAAAAGAAATTAAAGGGGAGGTAATTAGTTATTATACATATGTGCATGTAATTAGATATTTAGTGTGATATGTAGACTCAACCTGCTAATTCTATTGGAAAACAAAACAGTATTCAAAGATGAACATGTAAGACCAGAAGTTACACACATTTTTTTCTCACTTAGATATCGAGATTTTATGTGTTTTGAAGCTGAAGACTCAGTTCCTAGTGTTTTATGCAAGATTACCCCAAAACATCACTAAATATCAACATAGTAATATTTTCTCAGGTTTATTAGGGATTTGCTCATGGAATCACTGTCTTATGATTAGTAAGACAGTAAGATAGGAAAGAAATTAAAGGGTTTGGCCTATGAAACAGAACAAATTAAGTGGAATGCATTTTGTCTCTGTTACAAGGAAAAAGCTTTCTACTTTGAACACCATCACCTACATAGTGAAGGTCAAGCATGAAGCATGAGCCAAAAAATAGCATTGTTCAGTTACTTATAAAGTAATTTAAATCCAAAAGTTCAGATAGGGCTCTTTTCAACTATATGCTGGGGACAAAAAATCGTGTAAGGTAGAAACACGTATCTGAAGAAAAAAATAGAAAGAAAATAAAACGTGTTACCAACACCTATTTCATATTTCAAAACACCAGGATTTAGATGTCTGTTCATTAAATTGCTGTCACATGTTCATTTCCAGGTGTTCCTACACCACCTTCAATATTTGTACTTACAGAAAACAGACTTAATGATTTCCCAGATCTGTACAAATTGTTTTAGAGAGCAGCATCTAATCAATGAAACCAGTGTATTTTGCCACATATTTGGTAGTCAACTTTGAAAATCAAATGCTTAGTTTGACCTCAGTAAATGATGCTCAACTTTGTAAGAGAGCATCATCTGCTGGACCCACTCTCAAACCAGGGAATGCTTTGGTGGTCAAATCTTCATGTTAACTCTCCTGTCCTCTTCAATGCATTGGATTTGCCAGCTGCTAGTGTTCATTAAATCCTTTTTTCAAACCAGAAAAGAGAGTAATAAACAGTGTTATAGGAACAGAGGCCCTGTCTGCCTTTCCAATGACTGATGTTTCTCTTTTCTAAGTCAATGGGATCATTTTGTAGGCTTAAACAGCAGAGACTCAAGCTCAGGGTCATTCTATTCAGAAAATCCCTAATCTGCTCCTGCTCTTCCCAGGATATTCTCTTACTCTTTCTACAGATGTTGTGAAGGGGAAACAAATGGACAAGAGAGACAGCTGTGCATGAAAGAGAAGAGGTATCACGGGAGAATGAGGGAAGATAAAAATATAAGGGAGGAGGAATGGAGAAACAAAGAAAAAATAGCATAATTTAAAAGTAATGTGTGTGATTTTCATTTGGCTAATTGTACATTGACTTATTGCTGTCAACTAAATAAGCAACTGGCAGAAATATATACTTCCTTCTAAAAAATTTAAAACTATTTTGAAATTGTTTCTGACACGCCCTTGTTGGATTTCCTCTTTTTTTTTTCCTAATCAGGCTGAAAGTGCTTGGATGTGGGAGGAGGTTTAGGTAAGCAGACTGTGATTTCTCCATTAGATTAATTTTCTTATAGATCGAGTCTTTTCTCAGCAGAATGAAGTATAGTCATGATACCTCATCACAGTCTCTATCCATATCACTATGAATAATCTCATTATACTCTGTACCCAATTTCCTTTCATGACAGATACTTAGCTTATGCCCGTTGGTATAATTCTGTTGAAGGATCAGATCTATGTCTATATTAGATTTGTAAATGTCCTATAGAAGAACTAGCTATAGATTTATAGCATCTTGAAATAGGTATTATAAATTTAAAACATTAAAAAATGTATCACATTTAATTGTAAACTCACATGTATCACAGCACCGTAACTTCTGTGACTCCATGTAAGTCATTTTTGATTAACACCAATCCAAATTAAATGAAAATCAGACCAACACATGATCAGCACTTGCAGATGTGTGGACTTCAGTTGCATTGTTCATTTTTCTGCCGTGCTCAAACTCATGTTTCACGCACACAGCATGTAGTACCCTTAAATTTGAGGATCTCAGTGCACTTTATGAAGACTAATGGAGGATACTTCACAACAAGTCTATCGAGTAGGGATTACTGCTACTGTTATTTGTCATCTATTGAAGGTTACAGCAGATTTGGGTTTATTGATTGATGTGATATATCACTTTCTCCCTTGAGCTCAGAAATGGAACAGGTGTCTTTGTTGCCAGTAGATGTGGTTTAAGGAGCAGTAAAAAGGTATTCTGTATTTTCTTGTTTCTCTTTTCTATATTTAAACAACAAACATTGGTGGCATGCTCCCTTACTATGCTCATGAGAATACCACACATGAATAGATGAGAAGCAGCCCCGAAGAAATACAGTCTAGGAATTGTTTTTAATGTCTTTCTTTTAGACCTAACTTCCACCATCCCTATCCATGACATATGCGTTCTTCCCTTATTTTTCTGTTACCTCCCACACGGTATCCATAGCATCTAAAGATGCCTTAGCAACAGCACAAGGCTGTGACCTCTCTCTGGCTACCAAGAGTGTCATTCACATAAGAATCACAGTCCTTGCCAGCCTGAAGACAAGAAGACAGGGTAATTTTCTAACCATGTTCTCCTATGGATTATGTACTGGTTTGCCACTGAGGCATTAAGCTTAGTAACATGTCCATATTAAATGGACAGTTACAGAAGTGGAGGACCAAAGCTTGCACTAGTGCTAGTTGTGGAAACATTACCTGTCAGCTGTGAGCACAAGCCCAATTTTCCCCTTAACCATGACGATTTCAGCTAGCCTGGTGTACAGATCAAAGCCAGCAGCTTTTGAAAACATGACACTATTTCTTCACATCTCTTTCATTTGTAAATGAATAGATTCATCATGTCATAAAAAGCTACTTCTTCAACAAGGGGAGGAATGAGAAGTCAGTTCAGCTTGTACCATTGCTATAGCACAAGTATTAGTCTGGCCCTCTGCTCATAGCCATCTTAAGATGTCAGCTAACACCCACGCCCACCCGCTGTGACTGATGATGCAACACATGCATGGTATGATCAGACTCCACTTGGCAATTTCTTGCGATGGAAAATCACTCGTCATATATGCATGGAGCTTGTAACAAACCTAGCATCCTATGTGTTTGCAAATGCAAAACTGTCACAGCAATGTGTAGGAGATTTCTCTCCGTGAAGGATCAAGATTATTTTTAAACTCTAGTGAGTTGACCACAGCCGGCAACTAAGCCCCACACAGCCACTTGTTCACTCCTCCTCTTCCCCAGTGGGATGAGGGAGAGAACATGAAGAACAAAAGAAAGAAAGCTTGTGGGCCGAGATGAAGAAATAAGTGAAGGAAAGAGGGGAAAAAATAAGTGATACAAAGGCAATCACTAACTGCTTTCCCCAAGTAGATCGATGCTGAGCCAGTCTCTGAGTAATGGTTGCCTCCCACACCAACCACTCTCCTCTCCCCAGTTTTTATTGCTTACCACAATGTTATATAGTATGGAGTATCCCTTTGGTCAGTTCAGGTCAGCTACCCTGGCTGTGTTCCCTCCCAATTTGTATGCATCCCCAACCGACTCGCTGCAGGGGCAGAGTGGGAAAAAGAAAAAGTCTTGATGCTGTGCAAGTACTGCTCAGCAACAGCTAAAATACTGGTGTGTTATCCCTACTACTTAGTCACAAATCCAAAACACAGCACCATACAGGCTGCTGTGAGGAAAACTAACTCCATCCCAGCCAGACCCAGCACACTACGCTATTACAAAAAAAAAAAAAAAAAAAGATCACACGTGCAATAAATTACCAGTAACAAAGGAAGAAGATAGTCCGAAATTTGTTTCTTCACCCTTGCCCAAGGTAGAAGACTATCCACCTAATCACCACCTGCACTAGGTCTCGAAGTATTTTTTTCTGTAATGATACTGCCACACACCTAGACTGTTGATCCTCTCTCTTAATTTTACACTGTCTCCCTACAAGTCTTGAACTTTCATTCTCTTCTGAGTAACAACCTGAAAAGCTCTTCATCCTTGTTTTGGTAGCAATCTCAGTCCCACTATTACTAATGATGCTGGAATAAATTGAATGAGAAGAAGAACTGACAGTAAGCCAAACCCCATTTACTTCAGTAGAATTATTCCTACTGTAATGCACTGCTGTTAGTCAGACATGATTCTGGCCCTACATCGCTAACATTTCTGGAATTTTAAACTTTAAGAAATCACTCACTGGTAATCAGTGATTCTCATTAACTTGTCTTTGACTCTGGAAAACAGAAATATTGAATTTTATACCTGATTAACAAATACTACAAATCATTGTATGGTGATTCAGTTAAATATTTTTGTAGAGTAACTTATTTTCTTAAAGTCCTCTTCAAATACTTCTTTTTAGTTAATTGCATGAATGTGCACAAATGTTAGGGGAAGAAATTTAGTATTTTAAACCAATGTACAATTTTATCAGACAAATTTCTTTTCAGTTTGTAGACAAGTCAGTTTAGATTTTTTCCCTGTTTCCAGATCTGTTTATACTATGTATTCTATATTTTGCCAGTAAGAAGTAGTAATTTTTTCTTTTTTTAAAGAAAAGGAGAATAAATGTATTATTTCTGTGTTTTACAAAGTCAACACTCATTGAATCCACAAAAAGGACTAATCCCCAATATTTCAAGACATCACAGCAGGGGTGTTGCATTTCCCGGGAGTGCAGAAGAAGCAATTATCACAGAATCATTGAATGGTTTGGATTGGAAGGGACCTTAAAGATCATCTAGTTCCAAGCCCCCTGCCACAGGCAGGGACACCTTTCCACTAGACCAGGTTGCTCAAGGCCCCATCCAACCTGCCCTTGAACACTGACAGGGAGGGGGCATTCACAACTTCTCTGGGCAACATGTTCCACTGTCTCACCACCCTCATGGTAAAGAATTTCTTCCTAATATCTAATCTAAATCTACCCTCTTTCAGTTTCAAACCATTCCCCCTCGTCCTGTCACTACATGCCCTTGTAAAAAGTCCCTCTCTCGCTTTCTTGTAGGCCCCCTTCAGGTACTGGAAGGCTGCTAGAACGTCCCCCGGAGCCTTCTCCAGGCTGAACAGCCCCAACTCTCTCAACCTGTCTTCATAGAAGAGGTGCTCCAGCCCTCTGATCATCTTCGTGGCCCTCCTCTGGATTCGTTCCAACAGCTTCATGTCCTTCTTCTGTTGAGGGTCCCAGAGCTGGATGCAGTACTCCAGGTGGGGCCTCATGAGTGCAGAGTAGAAGGGCAGAATCACCTCCCCCAACCTGCTGGCCATGCTGCTTTTAATACAGCCCAGGATATGGTTGGCTTTCTGGGCTGCAAGCACACATTGCCGGCTCATGTTGAGCTTCTCGTCAACCATCACCCCCAAGTCCTTCTCCTCAGGGATGCTCTCAATCCATTCTCCACTCGGACTGTATTTGTGCTTGGGACTACCCCCACCCATGTGCAGAACCTTGTACTTGGCCTTGTTGAATTTTATGTGGTTTGCACAGGCCCACCTCTCAAGCCTGTCAAGGTCCCTCTGGATGACATCGCTTCCCTCCAGCATGTCGACCGCACCACACAGCTTGGTGTCGTTGGCAAACTTGCTGAGGGCACACTCAATCCCACTGTCCATGTCACCAACGAAGATGTTAAACGACACCAGTCCAAATATTGACCCCTGCGGAACGCCACTCGTCACTGGTGTCCACTTGGACACTGAGTCGTTGATCACAATTCTCTGAGTGTGATCATCCAGCCAATTCTTTATCCACCGAGTATTCCATCCATCAAGTCCATGTCTCTCCAATTTAGAGACAAGGATGTCATGCGGGAAATATGCGGGAAATATGACAACTGAGGGAGTTGTGAGTGTGACTTCATAATTTGATCTGATAACAAGAGTTGTGGAGTTGTAGTTCTGAAATTCTGCCTCCTTTAATGGGCTTTCTACTTTGTTGATGGTCGTTCAGCATACACACTACAGGCTGGAAATGAAAGACTAATGTTAAATCTTTAATGGTGGTCTACTGAGAGAGAAATAACTTTAGGAAAGGAAGCTCTTTCCTCAAAGGGTTGAAATAAGGACATTTAAGAGATCCACTGAGCCAGACAAAAACTAAACTGAAGTTCGAAACTAAACAGACAACAAAAAGTAAGGAGCAGATTTTTGTAACATAAACAACCGGATTTAATTGAAGTACTATTTAAGGTCACAAGGGGCAAGTTAGTCCACAAGGAACTCACATGGAAATAAACAAAATCAAGGGGTGATAACAAACCATGGCCATATTTTTATGGTAAATATCTTTACAGCAGAGACTCATGTCAAGAGCTGAATGGTGAGAACTTGTGTGCTTAAAACACTTTAAGAGCAGCACTATTTGAACTGTACGTCTGGCTGTCACAGGTGATTATCTAGGGGCAACACAGCTTCTGATAGTTTCACCACAGATTTTAAAGTCATCTCCCAGTTTGGAGAATGAAACTAGCAATCTAAGGAACATGAAAGATGGGGAATCCAATGAAGCTGAATTCTTTGAATGAAGTTTAATTTGGTAAGTGTGTCATAAAAACACCATCTGCCTCATGTTATAGAGGCAACACAGGAAGGAGAATGCTTAATTTGATGATCTGTCTATGGCTCATGTGTCAGGCAGGTTTATAAACTCTTGTAGAGCTCCCTTCACACACACAGAAACCACTGAGTACTTCTTCCCAGAGCACTCCTTTTTAATTCAGATGGAAAATTTCAAGAAAAAGAAATCCTCTAGATTTTCCTCAAAAAATTCTGAGTTCAAACATGACAACATGACATATGTACCAATCCGTTGATGTCCTGTTTCCTGCTCTCGGGTTGTATATGAAAAGAAGATAACATTTGATGCCAGGTCACACACACTGAACAATTAGAATTACTTTACTTATTTCAGTTATGAAATGTAAAAAGCAGTCCGTTCTCTGTAAGCACTTGCAAGCATCACGTACCTCTCTGATGCTACCAGAATCCTTCAGACACATACCACCCCCTAAACTGTGGAAAAGCTGATGACAGTAAAACAGCATTAATGCAGCTAATGGCATTTCCATTCTATCATTTACTATTAGTATTTGATCAAAGTTTTGGATCTGAACAGGGAATGCCTTTAAAAGTTTTGACTGCATTAGGTATTAATTAGCTTCTGCATACAATGGTTTGGAACATAATACCAGATGTAACTTACCAGATGGTCCAAAGAAGTTCCCCACTATCTCAATTTATTTTATCCCTACTATCCCAAATGTGTATTTCCGAGGAGAAGGGAAGTAAGGGGCCTTGTGGTCCCTCATGAACACTGTCTCATGTTACACACATGTTCTAAAATCACTTGATTTGTTTGCTAGTCAGGCTTCTCTCCTTCAGAACAGCTTCAGATTGCCTTGGGACCAAAGCTGTGTCTACCCTTAGCCTCTCATTGACATTCAGAACAAATGGCATCGATTGTTTTTCTACTCTTGTAGGCATTCCTTGTGTACACAACCTGAAATAAGCAAGGAAAAAAAGCCAGGGCTTTAATCAGTAAAAATTGCTTCTGTTTGTTGTTGGCAATGTCTGGATTTTTTTAGATTAAAGACATCTTGAATATGGTAACTCACGTCCTCTCTCCCATCTTCTAGTGATGATATTTGCAAGTCAAGCTTGACGCATAGTAAGATAGAAGCACTGAAAATTTGACTTACTTCTCCAGAGTATTAGTTTGTCTTCAGATAAATAGGAAATTAAATTCCATAGAGCTGTCAAGTTGGTAAATTCTACCAATAAAATAACTGAATATTTCCTGAATCCACTTAAGCTTGAATGATTGATTAACTCTTTTTCTGAGCCCTTCTGTTTGCCATTTCCTTAGTTCTGTGGGAGTTCGAGGAGAAAAAGAAAGGCTGCTCTTGCAGTTCTATTAACCTTTTCTGTATATTCTTTCAAAAGGGATGCCTTTTGTGAATTCACAAGAGGCTTCATGACCCCAGAGAATGAGGGATAGTACCTGATTTATGGAAGTCTACAGAATTCATGTCTGTGGGATTTTGCACGATAGTCAATGCCATTTTCCTCAGTTCTAACTCAAATACTCCTTTTTACAATGTGAGGAATTCCGAAGACTGCCAAGCAGCAGAAGACTTCTAAAACATTATGTTCTCAAGTGCAAGAGACAATCTGAGGGACCCGGCACTAGCGTAATTCTTTGTGCCAGGAAGAGCTCTATTGCTCACACCCAACGGCAATGGAAAGCAATGATGTCTGAGGCAAGGAACTGCTTGCTTGAAAGTGGAAGCTGGCTTCTGCATTGTCATCACCATCCTCAGAAAAGTGAATGTGACATTCCAGGAAAGGGTGTTTATTAGTGCATCCCATACCTAGATAAAGTCTTATGACAGTGACTTTTGTTTAAATGTATGTTTATTTCTATTATCTTAATTCAAGACTTTGCAAGCTAATAGAGACTGGTTTCTTCTCAACAGTTCCAGGTTTTATTGCTGTTATCATTTAATTTGTACAATGGAGTTACAGTCATACAGAAACACAGAATCACAGAATCTGGAGATGTAGTTAATTCTGGAAATCTCATTATAAATGTTTGGTATTTCGACTTTCAGACCATTTGCAAGGCTAAAGTGAATCTTGTGCTTAAATATGGGTGAGGATCCATGTTTGAATCATTTGAGTATTATTCTTACATGAACAAGTAGTCTAGTGTATCTTCTAACTAACTCTCCTATTGACTATTATGGGATTTTTATAACAATAAACAATTCAGCTTAGGAATCCACATGGGAAGAACTTTTTCTTGCTTTTTTAGGGACATGGTTTCATCACAGTTTTCACAATATGTAAGGAATTTAGGCTGGGGCCACTTAGAGAAGAACGATGGATATTGGGTGGAATATTCCAAGGAGGCTAACTCCCAGGATATTTTATTGCAAGGTTTAGAGTAAATGACTTTTTTTTCCAAGGTCCCAGCTGCTGGAATGGAGAATTATAGGAATGCATAAGAATCTCACCTTTCATTTTAAATAACTTGACTTCCTAGAAATCATGATTACAGAAAAATTGTGGAACTGGAACAATGTTACATCTCAGGACTTACAAAAACAGAAGAAAATGCAAAGAATAAGGCATTCATTTGTTTAAATCCTAAGATATTTAATCCTCCCTATTACTTTTGCAAGAGTGACTCATGATTTTTAACTTACATAATTAGTAACACTTATTTTCAAAACCAGAGTTTTGAATATCAGAAGTTACTTAGGCACGGCACTTATACACATTCAGTCTCAACTGTTTTTTTGTCTGTGGGTTACCTTGGCAAAATTTCTGCTTTTGCTATTGGGAGATTTGTATCTAGATTTTCCGGAGTAGTCTGAAAACACTGAAGCCTTAGGACACTCCTGTGCTGTTCTTTCACTTTATTCACTTTTAACCCCTCAATCCTCCATGCAAGTAGTTACCTATGGGAAGAGTCACAGATCAAAGGATCATTGTACTCTGTGAAAGTTGACACCCTTTGATCACTTGAGAGTTGTTTTTCTCAGGCAGCGCTGGCCATCCTCCCCCTCTCCCACATTCCCCCTTGCACACATGCAGTTTATTCCAAGCAGATGTTACCTAGCGCATCTGCCAATTTCTTTCTCAAATGACTTGGGGAACCACATCTGCTCAGTATGAGTTAGCCACCTCTGAGGCTCTCTGGCTGTCCACTTCTTCCTACTGTACGTTTTCATCCTTGTCCGCTTCCTATATCCCACACATGTCTCTGTCTCTTCTGTTTGCTTCCCTTCTTCATCTTCCTGTCTTCTGTATCTATTCTAAGCTGCCATCTTTTTTCCACTCCATCTTTATTCTCATTAAAAAAAATGCTGAGCAAGAAGGCGGCTGAACATTTGGTAACACTAGATAAGGATGGTGTGATTAAGTGATTTGCCCAAGGCCACACAGAAATTCTGCGGCAGAAAGATGAATTGATTTTAGGTCTTTATGTCTCAACAGACTCATAAAAGAAGTCTTATTTGAAGAATATATTTTAAACATCAAATCAAAGTTTGAGTCCAAACGAAAACAGCTCCAATGACAGGGCTGGTTTTATCTACTAGTTTCATCCTAGGAGTATTAGGCACATGGGCTGTGTCTAGACTTACCAGGTGGGGCATGCTGCAGTGCCTGTCTGACTCATATGCCTGGCTTTTCTTTCCTTCGGTCTCATTTACAACATGTCTGAAACACACACCGAGGCCCATGAGCTGAGGGATGTGATATAGATGTAATCATATAGGGGTGAGTGTCAAAGCTCAAGTTGTCCAAGAATTGACTCTGAAAAGTACAAAGTTCTCAAGGACTTGGTCTATCTCGACCTAATCATTGAAATTTGAACAAAACTTTTTTTTTAACAAATAAATTATTTTTTTTAAACATAATAGTTCATTTTTGTTAAGATAAACCACCAGTTTACCTGAGGTTTCATTGGTACAGCTTTTAGGTAGACTGTAGGTGTTTGCTTATATCGAATTTCTTAATGTAGTGATAAACAAAGCGGTTTACTTATGCCCCTCAAAACAGAGTCCAATGTTGCTTTTGCTATACTGCAAGCCATAATGTCATTATCCTTGGCACAGAGCTACTAGAAAATTTTGTCAGCCTGGCCACAAAAATTAGCTCTGCAATACCATTGAATTCTAGGGGCTAAGCCAGTGCTTTGGCCTGACACAAGGTATCTCTGTTCTTGCAGCCACCAGAGAAAGTTCTCTTAGAAAAACAACAACACTACCACAAGTTTATGATTCACTTTCAGACTTTGTTCACCTAAATGACTTGTTTGTGCACTATGGAAGGAAAACAAGAGATTCCAGAAACTCGCGTACACAGCATGTCCTTGTTTGTGCCTTTTAACTATATAATAAATGCACACATAAATATGTAAGGGAAGGGCCGGGCGATCTTTCAGTGAGGCTTTTCAAGTTAACCGTCTTCTACACTGAAGAAGCAGAGTCTGCTATAAATGAAGGTTTAGTATCTGAATTGAATATTAAACTGTGCAACAGAGGGCAAGTGTTGTGGGGTTTTCTGAGTTTTGTTTTTATTTTTAAATCCTGAAACCTGATCTGAACTGAAAGCAAGACTACAACTTTGAGTTGATTCAGGGAAAGAGTCAGAAGGGCTAGGAATTCAAGACATTATTTTTTCCTCAGAGGTTTCTAGTTTAAGGAGACTGTACAGCTTACCAAAGTTTCAGAAGAAGTTTAAACATCTGTTTATCTCCAATTTCCTACCTGCTATGTAAAGAAAGCCTCAGATTTGCGTCAAGGTGTCCTGTAAATCTGGATACCCTTTAATTCAGATTAGCCCTTTGTCGTATTCATTCTCCCTCTGCCATGTCTTTGGGTCTATGTTCTTTTTCCTGACATATAATGTTTTAATGAGCAGTATACACTCAAAGAGACTGGGTACAGGAAAAGATAAATGAGAATGTATAGAAGACTGAAATCCAGACTAGAAAATCAGAGAGGTTGAACCCTGCCAAACTGCAAATTCCTTATGATACTTCCAGTGAAGTCAAAGGATTCTTGATTGGAAAAAAACAATTGATTTCTCTTAGCAAAGATTCAGGTACAGATGGGTAAACATCACAAGGTTGTTGTTTATCATAGAATCATAGAATGATTTTGGTTGGAAGGGACCTTAAAGATCATCTAGTTCCAAGCCCCCTGCCACAGGCAGGGACACCTTTCCACTAGACCAGGTTGCTCAAAGCCTCATCCAGCCTGGCCTTAAACACTGCCAGGGAGGGGGCAGCCACAACTTCCCTGGGCAACCTGTTCCACTGTCTCACCACCCTCACGGTAAAGAATTTCTTCCTAATATCTAATCTAAATCTACGCTCTTTCAGTTTCAAACCATTCCCCCTCGTCCTGTCACTACATGCCCTTGTAAAAAGTCCCTCTCTCGCTTTCTTGTAGGCCCCCTTCAGGTACTGGAAGGCTGCTAGAAGGTCTCCCCGAAGCCTTCTCTTCTACAGGCTGAACAGCCCCAGCTCTCTCAGCCTGTCTTCATAGAAGAGGTGCTCCAGCCCTCTGATCATCTTCGTGGCCCTCCTCTGGATTCGTTCCAACAGCTTCATGTCCTTCTTCTGTTGAGGGTCCCAGAGCTGGATGCAGTACTCCAGGTGGGGCCTCATGAGAACGGAGTAGAGGGGCAGAATCATCTCCCTTAACCTGCTGGCCATGCTTCTTTTGATGCAGCCCAGGATATGGTTGGCCTTCTGGGCTGCAAGCACACATTGCCGGCTCATGTTGAGCTTCTCGTCAACCATCACCCCCAAGTCCTTCTCCTCAGGGATGCTCTAACTCCATTCTCCACTCAGCCTGTATTTGTGCGTGGGATTGCCCCCACCCACGTGCAGGACCTTGTACTTGGCCTTGTTGAATTTTATGTGGTTTGCACAGGCCCACCTCTCAAGCCTGTCAAGGTCACTCTGGATGACGTCCCTTCCCTCCAGCGTGTCGACCGCACCACACAGCTTGGTGTCGTTGGCAAACTTGCTGAGGGCGCACTCAATCCTACTGTCCATGTCGCCCACAAAGATGTTAAACATGATGGGTCCCAATACCGATCCCTGAGGAACGCCACTCATCACTGGTGTCCACTTGGACATCAAGTCGTTGACTGTAACTCTTTGAGTGCTACCATCCAGCCAATTCTTTATCCACTGAGTGGTCCATCTGTCAAGTCCATGTCTCTCCCATATAGAGACAAGGATGTCATGCAGGATGGTGTCAAATTCTTTGCACAAGTCCAGGCAGATGATATCAGCTGCTATTCCCCTATCCACCAGTGCTGTAATCCCATTGTAGAAGGCCACCAAATTTGTCAGGCATGATTTGCCCTTAGTGAAGCCATGTTGGCTGTCACCAATCACCTCCTTGATTTCCATGTGCCTCAGTATAGTTTCCAGGAGGATCTGCTCCATGATCTTGCCAGGCACAGAGGTGAGACTGACTGCCCTGTAGTTCCCCGGGTCTTCCTTGTTTCCCTTTTTAAAAATAGGGGTTATGTTTCCCCTTTTCTAGTCAGCGGGAACTTCACCAGACTGCCACGACTTCTCAAAAATGATGGATAGCAGCTTAGCAATTTCACCCACCAGTTCCCTCAGGAACCGTGGATGCACATCATCAGATCCCATGGACTTGTGCACCTTCATGTTCCTTAGATGGTCTCGAACCTGATCTCCTACAGTGCGCAGTTCTTCATCCTCCCAGTCCCTGCCTCTGTCTTCTGTGACTGGGGTGGTGAGACTAGAGCACCTGCCAGTGAAGACTGAGGTAAAGAACTCGTTGAGTACCTCAGCCTTCTCTATATCCCAGGTAACCAGATCTCCCATTTCCTTCCAGAGAGGGCCCACATTTTCCCTAGTCTTTCTTTTATCACTGACATACCTATAGAAGCATTTCTTGTTGCCCTTGACATCCCTGGCCAGATTTTATTCTATCAGGGCTTTAGTGTTCCTAACCTGGTCTCTGGCTGCTTGGACAATTTCTCTGTATTCCTCCCAGGCTACCTGCCCTTGCTTACACCTCTATAGGCTTCTTTCTTGTGCCTGAGTTTATCCAGGAGCTACTTGTTCATCCATGCAGGCCTTCTGGCGTTTTTTCCCAGACGTTTTTGACTTCCTCTTTGTCGGAATGCATCACTCCTGAGCCTGGAGGAGGTGGTCCTTGAATACTAACCAGCTTTCTTGGGCCCCTCTTCCCTCCAGGACTTTATCCCAAGGGACTCTCCCAAGCAGGTTCCTGAAGAGGCCAGAGTCTGCTTTCCTGAAGTTCAGGGTGGTGAGCTGGCTGCGTGCCCTCCTTGCTGCCCTATGGATCTTGAACTCTACCATTTCATGGTCACTGCAGCAAAGGCTGCCCTTGAGCTTCATGTCCCCCACCAGCCCCTCCTTGTTGGTGAGAACAAGGTCCAGCAAGGCACCTCTCCTCGTCATCTCCTCTATCACTTGGAGAAGGAAGTTGTAATCCACGCATTCCAGGAAACTCCTGGATTGCTTGTGCCCAGCTATGTTGTCCTTCCAACAGATATTGGGGTAGTTGAAGTCCCCCATGAGGACCAGGGCCTGTGAACGTGAGGCTACACTTGTCTGTCTGTAGAGGGCCTCATCCGCTCAGTCTTCCTGGTCAGGTGGCTTGTAGCAGACGCCCACTATAATGTCTCCTGTCCCTGCCCTGCCTTTAATCCTGACCCATAAGCTCTCCTCCATCCCCAGGCAGAGCTCCATGCACTCGAACTGGTCATTGACATAGAGAACAACACCCTCTCCTTGTCTCCCCTGCCTGTCCTTCCTAAAAAGCGTATATCCCTCCATTCCAATGCTCCAGTCATCAGAGCTGTCCCAACATGTCTCCGTGATGCCAATAAGGTCGTAGCCTTGCAGGTAGGTGCACGTCTCCAGCTCCTCTTGTTTGTTCCCCATGCTTTATGTATTTGCATAGAGGCATTTCAGTTGCGCCCCCAACGAAGCTGACTTACTGCCGGAAATTCCTTTCCGCTGCTCTACTGGCGCTTTCCTGCTGACCTGCCATCCTTCTCCAGTCTCTGGGCACCTATTGCTGGCCCTGGCATCGGACTGGCTGAACTGGGATGGACTGAGGTCCCCCTCCCCTGGCAAATCTAGTTTAAAGCCCTCTTTACCAGCTTGGCTAACCTATGACCCAAAATGGTCTTGCCCTTCTCTGACAGATGGACCCCGTCGGCTGCCAGAAGACAAGGTTTCTCAAAGCAAGTCCTGTGGTCTAAGTAGCTAAACCTCTGGCTATGGCACCAGTCCTGTAGCCATGTGTTGATTTGCCTAATTTGACTGTCCCTTTTAGTCCCCTTCCCTTTGACCGGGAGGATTGATGAGAAAACTACCTGGGCCCCAGAGTCCTTTACCACTGCTCCCAGGGCTCTGTAGTCCTCCTTGGTACACCTCAGACTGCTCTTGGCTGCATCACTGGTGCCCACGTGAAACAGCGCCAGTGGGTAATAGTCTATATTTAGTCTATATTTATGTTATGGTAATATCCAGAAATTCCAAATCACAAACGGAATTGTTTCCCGTCCTAAAAGACTGATAATCTGAGATGAAGTAAAGCTATATAACATGCTAGTAGGGATGCATTAAGAGCTCTTTGAAGACTTTTACAGAAATAAAATATAAGCGAAAAAGAAGATACGACTGATGATCAGTATAAAGGAATAGCAGAGGCATAAATATACAGTCTTTACGGAAGCCCTTAGTAAAGTTGAGGGCACAATGAGCAGCAGAAAATATAAGAGGCAAGGAAAAGAGTTCAGTTAGAATCTTGCATAGACAGAGGAACACATCACTCCATTAATGGAGCAAACAGCAGCTGATTTCATCCCTTATCACAAAAAAGGGGAGATAGTAAGCAAGTAATCAAAATATTTAATTTTAATGAAGGGATAGGAGCAGAGGCTGGAACAGAGAAATAACAAGTTACCAAATACACTGGATGTATTCATGTTGACAGAGCCTGATGAAATTCACCCAAGAATGCTGAAGAAACTAGGCAAAGTGATCTCTGAACCGTTAGCAAAGCACTTAAGAATTCACAGGGAGCAGAAGACACTTCAAAGAAGTGAAGAAAGGCAAGCTGCGAATGAACTGCTGAGGAAAAGTGAAAGAAATTTAGAGGAAAATGGGTCAGTTAAATTACTTTAACACTTCTGAAATATCAAAACACATTATTAGTAATTTTATTTGTAAGGATTGAAAAATAATAAAGTGATAAACCAATATCGATTCATCAGTACAAACTGTAACACATTAGTCTAATTTTCTTCTTTACCAGGACAACTAGCCTATTGGACAGGGAATTAATTCAGAATTAATTAGAGAAGGCATTATATGTGATTTATCTTGTCTTTAACTAAAAATTACCCTACATGAAGAAAACTGGGAAATGAGGCTTTGATTAAACCCATGTCATAAGACTAGTGCACACCACTTGGGGAGAAAACAGACTTTCAGGTAGTTACAAATTGCTTCCTAGTCAAACAATTGTCCAGAGGACATTGAAATAGTGCCCTCCTCTACATGTTCTGAGCGTAGTTACATTCAGTATTTTAATGTACTGCTTTGGGCAGGTGCCCGAGTTCCTCGTGTCATAATTTTTACTGTCTAGTAACGTAGTTCTAATGTATACACTGTCTCGCCAGAAAAAAAAAGTCAGCTGCTTGAAAGGTCACAGGAACAAGACCTTGGCCAGGTAGGCACAGAGGATCTTCTTCCAGATACTTTCAAAGGCAGCTATTTTTCATCATTGGCTAGTGGAAATATAGGCACTTATTTTAGGAGGACAACTTTGCTAAGCATCTAAATGGCAGATGTTTAAATCAGGAAAGCTGGATTCAATCCCTTGATAATGAAATTGAGTAAACTTCTAGATTTCTTAGATATTTTCAAAAGTGAGAGTTACAAAGCAGTTGGAGAAATAGAAGTTGAATGATATAAATTAATTACAGAAGTTACTTCAAATCACTAGATGAAATTCAGTAAATACAAGTGTACAGATTACTCTGAGGAAACATAACTCCATTCTACAAATACAAAACAAGAAATATGTTTATTCGCCATGTTGCAAAAAGAAAAAAAGAAGTGATTCGTAAATCAGATTTGACTCTTGCAGAAATGACAGCTCTTATTTTGATTTTAATAACTAGTTGGACAAACATCCTTCAGGGAGTGTTTGGGTATTTGCTGCTTCAGAGGGGGATGCTAAAAGACCTGTTGAGATTGTTTTGACTTCTGTACTCCTTTGATACAGTAAATGCACTAGAAGAAATAAAGGGTATGAATCAAAAGCTTTATTATTCTCATTTGATAGATGAGAAATCAAGCTATATAAATTGAAAGTAACCTACACGTGCCATGTAGAAAGTCTATGGCGACGAGCCAAGGATGGGATGCAAATCTGTTAAATCATAGTCTGGAATTTAACCACAAAACCATCTTCTCTCTGGCCTTTGTATTCAGTTTAGATATGTATTCAAACATCTGTTTATCCAAAGCTTATCAAGAGTGATCTTCCCCTTCAGACTACATCCCTTTGCACAACAGGCCTGGCTCCCCTTCCTGAGGGAAGAGCTAGCAAGTCCTGTCTCCTCTCACACCCACGACCTCCTTTTAGATATTCAGTGAAGAGTCTCGCTGCCCCCTTTTAAACCTGCCGGGCCTGACTGTCTCACAGGTTCTTGCGTGATAATAGAGAAATCACTTTGTATTTTGGACCACGTTAGCTTCAAGGTGCATTTCAGGTTAGTTGGGAGGGTCAAGGGGATACACTCCTGGCACTGCCATGGGCAGGCACGGACCCCGGTGTTCAGAACATGCTCTGCTCGTGTTACAAGAAGGCTCTGTGAGATTTAAAAATCTGTGTCTGTCAGAAACTTCCTGTTCAGACAAAAGCTAACCCAGTTATGTAAGAAGGTGTTAAATGTACACGGAAAAATTATGCTTTTCCAAGAAGACAGGCAGTGATTACATTTGCTAAATCTGCAGTCATTTTCCAGTAATAAATAAATAATCAAAGACAGCACATTCTGTGAAAAAATAATAATGTTGAACTAAAGGAGGCAATTGCTATTTCAAATCAATAAAATGTAGCTCCTTGTATTTTCATGTTAAAGAAAAACAAAGACTTGCCCAAAGAAAGCAACAGCTAAGCTGTTTGTTTTTATATTCGCTTGGATCCTCAGATCTATTCCAGACAGACTTGTGGATAAACAGGTTTGTTTATGAAAAATCTGATCATTACTGCA
Source organism: Nyctibius grandis (assembly GCF_013368605.1). Taxonomy (NCBI): domain Eukaryota; kingdom Metazoa; phylum Chordata; class Aves; order Nyctibiiformes; family Nyctibiidae; genus Nyctibius; species Nyctibius grandis. The sequence continues at coordinate 59,409,008 of NC_090659.1, read as the reverse complement.
TCAGCTATACCTATGGCATTTTGGTGTCAGATAAAGTTGCTCTTCAGACATTTGTTTGTTAAAAATTAAGGGGTGCACAACCTAATGGATAAAAGCAGGGGGCTAAAGTGACGTAAGTGGGGTTCTCAAGAAATTCTTTCAAATCTGTAGTCTCATCTTGAAGCAATTCATCTTAAAAACCAACTCAACAAAAAAAGTCAATAAACATTAAATATGTAAGCCCATTTTGTCTTTCTGCTTCCTGTTGTGTTTGACACTATTCCAAATGAAGGTTGCTAATATAGTTTACACAGGATTCCTGAGAACTGGTGAAGACTACCTCTAAATAACACCCTACTTCCCACCTGTTTTCAAAAAACTTCATTTGTTTCAGGGTACCCAATTCCTCTGTAACACTGGTCTTCCTCTATGTCATGTTTGCGTGAGACAGCACATAATTTAGTGATTTTGATGGACCTCGTCCATCTTTGAGGATATCCTGCCCCTATACTTCCAGGTAAATACTAAAACATGTTTTGCATAATCATTCTGTATTTTTATTTCCATCTTCTCAATAAGGAAGTCAATTTGGCATGAGGGGGGTGACTTGGCAGACAATAGTACACAGCCATCTACACCCAACTGACAACTGTGTTAATAGGCTTTTTAAAAAATGTGTTACATGTCACTGACTTGACATAGAGCAGCTGTGTCCAGACAGAGAACACTAAAAAATACCACCTGGCAAATGATATATTCTTTATGGATAGCAACTAGTCTTTGAAAGACCAGAGGTGTCACTTTTTCTGCTTTGTTGAAGATTGATGGCCACCTATTGAATGAGAACGTACTTTTAGATTGGAAAGCATCTTATTCAACTAATGAATACCCTTATCCTCGTGTACAGCATAGGTAGAATTAAAAGTCAGAGGATGTGCTTCAGTTACAGTTCTCTGCATAACCAGTACAATTTGAGGGGATTGTTTTGGGTTTTTTTTTCCCCCAGTGGGCTTCTTTTTACCTCACCTGATAAGCTAAAGTTTCCTTCTTCCAAATGGATTAATGCAAATTACCCTTTCCCCATGGGGTATTTCTCATCAGTTGTAGTGACAAGGGAGAGAGTGTTCAAAATATTGCTGAAAAGGAATGTGAGGTTGACCTGAAAAACAAAGGGCCTGACGATTTCCAATTAATGTCCTTTCCTCCTGACAGGTAGCCTACAGGTTTTTGTTCAGGACAAGTTGCTTTTGCAGACTGCAATGAACAACCTCGATGGAAAAAGAGGTTAAACTGAAATCCTGTCTTATGAAACATGCCGTCATTGGCTGACTGTGAGCAGCAGCTAATCATGACCAAATGTCCTTAGGTTGTGCAGCCTACATAAAACCCTCTTTTCTTATGCATAATAAAGATCCTATTGTTATTTCCCCCTTTCCTCTTGCATTCATGTTTCCCTAGACTAGGGGAACACTATTATTATTTCCCCTTTTGCCATTGTCTTTACAGTTTCTATTGTATTGACTGCCTAGAGTGTCTTTCTTCTTCTTTTCCTTCAACATGGGCTACAAAGCAGCACACTGCTTTGACTTTCTTTTCACTATTCATTTCTAACTTTGTGTGTTTCATAATGCAAACTTTAATTAGAAAGCACTGCCGTCTTTTTAAATAGCAAGGGTGAAAGATAATCCATTTTCAGTGCAGTAGCTCACCCCTTTTTTAGAACAGCGAGTGTTTGTCTAGGAACACTGCATAGTCCATTAAGCAGCACGTAAATGTTCTCCCATTTTACTTCTCATTCTCAGAAGGGAGCAAGGAAAGAGTACTCAAAAGAATAGTTTCTTTTCCTAGAACTCCAAGATTTGCCAGTTTCCCTAGGGCTAATTTTTTTTCTCAGGAATAAATGTATTACAAGTTATAGGGCCCAGATCCTTAATAACTATAATTAGCATTTCTTTTCATTAATTTGAAAGTAAAATCATGTTTATAGATATCCAGCTTGTATAGGATAAAGCTGATGCTGAAGTCACACAAGAGTCATACTATTAATTAGTATAACATTACAATGAGGTCACCACAGGCCTTGAGAGCATATTTCTATGTTTGCATGTGAACAGAACACCTAAATAGAACTTCTGTAAGATTTAAGGTTGCAAAAACACCCATTCCAACACTTATCCTAACTTTATTTTGCTAGTAAAATAATGTGGTCTTCTCTTACAATGCACTGCATTTTCTGGTCTACATTAAAAGGGGGTTTTTGTCAGTTCTCGGATTAAGAGAACTGTACTGTAAACTGAGGGGTTTGTATTTTACGTGTTATACTTCTCAATAATGTAAAATCATTATAGATTGATATTGCCACTGCAGTCCAACTACAAAACCAACAAACAGCAACAACAACAAACCCACAATATAAATAGAAGTTAAATGTAATAGTATAAATAGAAGGCAATTTGAGAATGCTCTGTTTTTTTTAAGAAATAAATCACCTTTTGACAATTAGAACTAAATATTGCATTCTTACTAGTTTTTCATTTAAAATAAGAGGAGACTTGGACAAAAACACAGGTATTAAGTTCAAACATCTGCATGCTGAGTTTTCTGTTCACACATGCATGTACTGCAAAAGTGCACACAGTAAGACTGAAGGAAACATTCTGATGTGCAACCTCTGCATAAAGGCTCCAGCTAGTAAACACACCCTTGCTTTTCAAGGCAATCAGATTGGTTTAGACCTACTAAAGACCAGCCCAAGAGTGACTAGGCTTTATAACTTACCTATGTTTTGCTGGAAAACCATATGTGGATGAGGTTAACTGCAATGACACCTTTACTGTGGCAGGCATGATCAAGTTGTCATCGTATGTTAATGAGTTCAAAAAAAGAGTAGGAAACTTTGTAAAGTATCTCTGTCTGTGGGCCTGAAGAAACTAAGGAGTAAGAGGATTAGAAAACACGAGGATGTTGGTAGCAGAGCAGGGTGAGGGCACTGACTCTTGGCTCTTATGTCCTAATTGAGAAATATTCAAGAACAGAGCCCACTCATTAAAAATTACTATTGATCTTTTATATTTCTTTGGTTATCTTCATCTACAAGTTTATGTGTATAAGATATCAAAGGAAGAATATAACTTTTACTATAGTGGGTAGCAGTATGCTGGCAAAAAAATAATTTGATTAGCCCCTATACTTTGATGGTAGCAATTTTTTTGTGTAGTATTGGTATGCCTGGGTTATAATACAGACAGGAGAGGTGTCATTCTTGTGGAGAGTAAACAGACTCTCAAGATCAGAGCTCACTGTTTTCCTCAAGGGCACACGAGGAGCCCTGAGCAACTTGAATTTATCTACTAAAATAAGCAAGTCTCATGCAGACACCATTACTTCAAGGGATCAGCAAACAACAACAAAAAAAAAGTCTGTGTCTGCGACCTGTATTAAGCAGGAAGCCAGAACACATTATTCTTCTGACTCCTTTAAGCCTTAACTAATGTGAATGTGAATGCAGTAGGAATATTTTGACCAAGGACATTAGAGCAAACCTCTAGTTCAAATGTACTTGGCTATATGCATACAACTGAAGTAAGCAGTGTCAGCTGTCATTTCCATATGTGGGGGGAGCTGCTTGGAGACCTGAGTCTGGAAAATTTTGGTGCCAAATATAGAATCATAGAATCATTTAGATTGGAAAAGACCTTTAAGATCATTGAGTCCAACCGTTAACCTAACACTGTCAAGTCAACCACTAAACCATGTCCCTGAGTGCCACATCTGAACGTCTTTTAAATACTTCCAGCGATGGTGACAAATCTACTTCCCTAGACAGCCTGTTCCACTGCTTGATAACCCTTTCCATTAAGAAATTTTTTCCTAATACCCAATCTAAACCTACCTTCATGCAACTTGAGGCCATTTCCTCTCGTTCTATCGCTTGTTACCTGGTAGAAGAGACTAGCACCCTCCTTGCTACAACATCCTTTCAGGGAGTTGTAAAGAGCAATAGGGTCTCCCCTGAGCCTCCTTTTCACCAGGCTAAACAACCCCATTCCCTCAGCTGCTCCTCATAATACTTGTGCTCCAGACCCTTCACCATCTTCATTGCCCTTCTTTGGACTCACTCCAGCACCTCAATATCTTTCTTGTAGTGAGGGGCCCAAAACTGAACACAGTATTTGAGGTGCAGCCTCACCAGTGCCAAGTACAGGGGGACGATCACTTCCCTAGTCCTGCTGGCCACACTATTTCTGATACAAGCCAGCATGCTGTTGGCCTTCTTGGCCACCTGGGCACACTGCTCGCTCATATTCAGCCGGCCATCGATCAACAGCCCCAGGTCCTTTTCCACCAGACAGCTTTCCAGCCACTCTTCCCCATGCCTGTAGTGGTGCATGGGGTTGTTGTGACCCAAGTGCAGGACCCGACACTTGGCCTTGTTGAATCTCATACAGTTGGCCTCAGCCCATCGATCTAACCTGTCGAGATCCCTCTGCAGAGCCTTCCTACCCTCAAGTAGATCAACACTCCCGCCCAGCTTGGTGTCATCTGCAAACTTACTGCCGGTGCACTCTATCTACTCGTCCAGATCATTGATAAAGATATTAAAGAGAACTGGCCCCAATACTGAGCCCTGGGGAACACCACTTGTGACTGACTGGCCACCAACTGGATTTAACTCCATTCACCATAACTCTTTGGGTTCGGCCATCTAGCCAGTTTTTAATCCAGCAGAGAGTACACCCATCCAGGCCATGAGCAGCCAGTTTCTCCAGGTGAATGCTGTGGGAAAAGGTATCAAAGTCTTTTATGCAGATGTATGTACAGGATGTCACCTATGCCAAGGTAAGCACCTCTGTATCTGGATAGTATGGGTTTGGAGAAGATGCAATAGCAATGTCCTCTTGCTGAACACAATAGAGGTCTTAGCTGCTGTTTGCTCCCCAGTCTGTGCTTGAGCCAAGGCCACACCAGGCTCTGGCACCACCTCAGTGTTCAGAAATGGAGCAAAAGAGGGAAAGGAATGGAGTACTGGGGGGTAAGGGAGCTTGTTAGGTAATTGAATAAATGGTGCTGAGGTGCTAATTCTTATGAGCAGTATAGAGTTCATTACTAGGAGGCTGAGGTCTTAGTTATAGAGGTGGGCAGGTACAGAGGAGGCAGATGACCCGAGGTCAAAGAACTGGTTGTGGGTGAGAGTGTATAAAGAGGGATCATGATCAGAGATTTAGTGGAAGCCTAGGTGTGCACACAGACTGTGCAAAGAGATGAGGCTGCTACAGTGACCAAATACATTCCCCCAGTCACTGCCCCTGACAGCAGCACGTTCTCCAGCAGCCATTCCCAACAACAGCACCTGCCCTACTGCCACTGCTCATGATGGTAGCTGACCCTGCTGGCATGCCAGTCATAAGGCTTGCCCAGCCCACGGTTGCCAGGACTGCATCATACGTTGTTTAGAAATTTCTCTTCTAATTTATTAACAGTAATCTGAGATCTCTGATGTCTACTCTAGTCCACAAATACATGTGTGTACAATAGATGAGGTACCTCATCTTTCAGCTATAATTATTTCAATTTCAAGACTTAAATAATCATATTCTTTTTGTGACTCTTGAACCTCAGCAGAGCTCACTGAAGGTGGTTTCCAAATGGCATTGCTACTATTGCCTGCTATGATTTGCCATGGTTCAGTTTCCTGCTCAGCTCTGCTCCCTAGTGAAAGGACTTGATGCAATATGTGTTGTCTATCAGCCACGGGCCACACCTCTGGACTCTGCCATTTCTTGCTCAGCTGTACTTGCAGGGTGGTTAGCCAGGCGCACTCAGAAGCATAGATCGTTCTTTCTGTGCAAACAAACCTGAACAGAGTAAACACCGTATCCTTGGCTCATAGTGACTGTGAGTCACTCTTTGTTGATGGGTGGTGGTTTCAAGTGTGGCATTGTAGCAAGGAAACTGCTTTATTTCTGCTTTGCTTTTATTCCATGAAAAGAATATAACTATCATACTTAGCATTCTCAAAGCTCTGTACAAGCTAATCCTTGCAACATTCCCATGAGTTAGGCAAGTATAATTAACCCTATTTCAAAAGATGTGGAAGCCAGGACATAAAAGGATAAGCCCAGGTCTTAAAGGTAAGTCAGGATCCGAATCCAGAAGAAGTATCTTATGCCAGACAAATTAGTAATGGACTAGACAAACTGCTTCTTAGGCCCTTTCTCAATTACCTGGTTAAAAATAAGTAGGACAGTTAAAATAGCAGGAGTGGTACAGTCTGTGGGTCCGATTGAAGCTCCAGATTCACAAGCAATGCCTGCCCTCACATTAGAGGATGTTTGGGTCCAGAGCATAGAGCACAGTACAGCTCAGCTTTATGCATTGCTCTGACTTTATTGTAAGATGCTGTTAAAATTTAGCAAGGACCTAATGTAAGGAAACTGCATCAAACAGCTTACAATTTTTTCATTCTGCCCCTGCAGCAGTTGTCACCCTGGTTCCCACCCACCACCATTGCCCTTCACTTCTTTTCTCATTTCTCCTATATACTCCTTCCATGTTACTTGCTCCACCCTTAAAATCTCTCTCAACTACTTACCTTTTCCCTTCCCCAAGAAACTCTTTCTCGACATCACCCACCTCCTTTAACTTACTTAACCAACCTCACAGGTGCCTATTTCCTCCTCTCACCCTCTCCCCACTCAGGAAACCTCCAGCTTCTTCCCTGCATGAGCATTCACGGATATCTCCCACCCTTGCTGCTCACTCTGCAACCATGTGACCGTATATAGACGCGCTCTGCCAACCCCAGGGTCTGTGTGGTCTTTCTGCTCATTTGTCTGCCTGCTTGTTGGCATGCCTTTCCACTTGTATTCCTACAAATAGGGTCAAATTATCTGGGGAAAGAAGAGGAAAAGGACCATTAATTTAGTCTGAAATTGTTACAAATGCATAAGAGGGAGCTGGGAAATGCAAAGCAGACCATACTGCATCCTAGGAAAAACTGGGATGGCTTTGATTTTGCCAGGGAAAAGGCAAGTGAGGTTGGCCAAAAGAAAAACTTGGCCATCTTGACCCATTTTTAATTAAAACTGATAATATCTTTCTCTGCAGCATGACTCTGCATATGCTTGTCATTCCATTTTAGAACCAGAGGAGATCGGTTTGTCCTTACAACTGCTTTGTGCAAGTCTTTTTACATAGTTAATGCCAAAGCATATTCATTTAAAATTACTATTTACCTACACACTGATACTGACAAATTGTAATACATAGGAGTCATAAGAAAACACCAAGCAAAGGTTAAAAGCCATGTTAAGATTACACAGAATTTCACTGAATGTTTTGGATTTTTTCCCTTTTGTTATACACTTAAGAATGACCACTTCATTTTTCAGAGGGCCAAAATATGTAATATATGGATATATTTACATATATGTGTTTATGCGTGATTGTGCATCTGCATCTATATGTGTATATTTCTCTGTGTGTGTGTGTAGAGAGAGATTTAGATAGGCATGACATTTGTGGAAATTATCCTGTTTTCAAAGTCTACATTGTTAATATTGAATAATTCATTCTAGAAACCTCTCCTTCACAAAAAGTGAAGTAATTTATCTTTCAATACAGTCTTTTCAGCTTTCTCATTTAATTATGAAACTGAAAGCTCTCTCTTTGCAGATACTATCCTAGCAAGGAATATCTATTCACTAGTTCCTAAGCAAACACCTTATGCCTGAATCAACAAACAGGTTTGGAAGGGATGATTGTTCAGGAAAGGTGGATTTATCTTTTGACAGCTGGATTACTGGTTTATACCTAGCTGAGTTTGTTAGTCACTGAACGACATACCGTATTGCCAAAGCAGCAGTTTTCATTGCCACTAAATTTAATTTTTTTGAAACACTGTTAAGAAAAAACAAGATTCTGAACTCTGTCGTATTTTATACTATTTCAAGGAAACAGTTCTAATGATCTCAGCTTTTATTCTTTTCCATGTTTTCTCTCTCTTCCAGTAATCTCTTAATTAATGGTTTATTTGGCCTAGCTTTGCAAGGCCTTTGCAAATGGAAAACCAAACAGGTTAAAGAAAATACTTCTGAGAAGTTATAATTCAGAGGAAACTAACTTCACAACTCCATCTGTGAACTCCTTCTCAGGAAAGAAACAAATAGACATTCTGAATGTGAAATATCCCAAATTTCAGATATTTGCACCTGAACCGAAATTAATGAAAACTGCTCTCTAGGAAGAGACCGAGGTATGGCTGTGAATAGGTCACTGGAAACCTCTTTAACGTATCAATCAAAAAAGGAAACACACAGCTGAGCTGCAGAATCCCTTTCACTGAAATGGTTATAAGTACCACATTATACATTAGGGGAATGTCCGGGATCGGGGCACAGAAGATGACGGGACAGAGACAAGCCACACAACTGCTGCTGTATTAAGTGACCTGAATATAACCCACTGGTGCTCCAGTTATCTGAGGAACAACAGCATCTCCCCTTTGAAGGGACCAGCCTGGAGAGAGAAAGAAAGGAAAAAAGGAAGGGAGGGGGTGGGGGGGCAGGTAAAAAATGCAACAGAGAAAAACAGAAATATCAGGGGCCTATGGAGATGAACAGGCCATGAGACCATGGAAGGGAGGTGGGAGTAAGGGAGACTGCTTTTAGTTAAATAATTGAAACTCGGAAAGGTTAAAAAAAAAGGGAAGAAAAAAAAAGTGACAGGCCAAGTTTCAAGGAATTGTTATACTCCACTATCAATTTAGGTGATTTAAAGAATTCAAAGTTCCTTGCTCTGCTTCCCAGATTGCTCCCTGCAACTTCAGGCTGATCGATTTAGAGGGCTGGGTTTTATTTTCCAGTTGTCAAATTTGTAGTAAACAGAAAAACCTTTCACATAGTAAGGGCGATTTAATTGCAACATATCAGTAACAGATAAGCGCCTACACAGAGATTACCATGCACAAAACACTGCGGAAGCATTAACTAATTGTCTTAAGTATTATTACCTGCATTTTGCACATGAAGACATTGGATAGAGAGAGGAAATACCACACCCAAGATGACAAAGTTCAAAGGGTTCATAAGCCTTTTGAGCCTACTACCTCTGCGTTTTACAGATCTGTTTACTAAAAATACGGAACATTTTTGTTTATGAAAGACGAGGATTAATAATTTACCTGGGGCATTAGGCCCTTTGTACCTGGTGTACAGTAGCATGCGTTGGAAGTGTTTGAACTTTTTACAGAGAACTGACAAAGTTTAAATTGGCACGCAATGCCTCAGGCTGCGCTGGAGTCATGCATGACCTTCAACTGGTAAATGCATGTACATGTTGAGGGTACTTGCAGGGGGATGTTAAAGATGCAGAGAAAACTTCAGTTAAAGTGTGTTTCCTGTCCCATGCAGTAATGGTGATATTGCATGCTAAGTGACTCAGTGATCTGTACTGTGTGAGGTGTAGCTGTGCCTGTCTTGTGGGCAAAGAGGATTATAAGTTTAAACATGCAGCATCCTTCTGCTTTCTTCTTCCATCTTTCAACTAGGGAAGGTGCCCCGCTGGACCTCTTGTTTGCGAACAGGGAAGGACTTGTGGGTGATGAGGTGGTTGGAGGCCATCTTGGGCATAGCGATCATGAAATGGTAGAGTTTTCGATTCTTGGAGAAGTAAGGAAGGGGTCAGCAGAACTGCTACCTTGGACTTCAGGAGGGCAGACTTTGGCATGTTTAGAGGCCTGGTTAACAGAGTCCCTTGGGAGGCAGTCCTGAAGGGCAAAGGGGTCCAGGAAAACTGGACACTCTTCAAGAAAGAAATTTTAAAGGCGCCGGAGCAGGCTGTCCCCATGTGCCAAAAGATGAGCCAGCGAGGAAGAAGACCGGCCTGGCTGAGCAGAGGGCTTTGGCTGGAACTTGGGAAAAAAAGGAGAGTTTATGAGCTTTGGAAGAAGGGACAGGCCACTCAGAAGGACTATAAGGATGTTGTGAGGCTATGGAGGGGAAAAGTTAGAAGGGCCAAACCCCAGCTAGAACTTAATATGGCCACTGCTGTAAAAGGCAATAAAAAATGTTTCTACAAATACATTAGCTGCAACAGGAGAGCCAAGGAGAATCTCCATCCTTTACTGGATGTGGGAGCAAGCATGGTGACAAAGGATGAGGAAAAGGCTGAGGTGCTTAATGCCTACTTTGCCTCAGTCTTTAGTAGCAAGATGAGTTGTTCTCTGGGTCCCCAGCCTCATGAGCTGGAGGACAGGGATGGGGAGCAGAGTGAAGCCCCCCTAATCCACAAGGAAATGGTTAGAGACTTGCTATGCCACTTAGACACGCATAAGTCTATGGGGACGGATGGGATCCACCCAAGGGTACTGAGGGAGCTGGCGGAAGTGCTCACCAAGCCACTTTCCATCATTTATCAGCAGTCCTGGCTAACCAGGGAGGTCCCAGGGGACTGGAAGTCAGCGCATGTGACGCCCATCTACAAGAAGGGCTGGAAGGAGGATCCAGGGAACTACAGGCCTATCAGCCTGACCTCGGTGCCAGGGAAGATTATGGAGCAGATCATCTTGAGTGTTATCATGGGGCACATAAAGGACAACCAGGTGATCAGGCCCAGTCAACATGGGTTTATGAAAGGCAGGTCCTGCTTGACTAACCCGATCTCCTTCAACGACAAGATGACCTGCTTACTGGATGATGGAAACGCTGTGGATGTTGTCTACCTGGACTTTAGTAAAGCCTTTGAAACAGATGATTCTGTGATTCTGTGATCTTTTTAGAATCATGAACGGTTTTGGTTGGAAGAGACCTTTAAGATCTTGGAATCCAACCATTAACCTAACACTACCAAGTCAACCACTAAACCATGTCCCAAAGCACCACACCTACTCGTCTTTTAAATAGCTCCAGGGATGGTGACAAATCCAGTTCTCTGGGCAGCCTGTTCCACTGCTTGATAACCCTTTCCATTAAGAAATTTTTCCTAATACCCAATCTAAACCTACCCTAGTGCAACTTGAGGCCATTTCTTCTCATTCTATCACTTGTTACCTGGGAGAAGAGACCAGCACCCTCCTTGCTACAACATCCTTTCAGGGAGTTGTAAAGAGCAATAAGGTCTCCCCTGAGTCTCCTTTTTACCAGGCTAAAACAACCCCAGTTCCCTCAGCTGCTCCTCATAAGACTTGTGCTCCAGACCCTTCACCAGCTTCGTTGCCCTTCTTTGGACTCGCTCCAGCAGCTCAATATCTTTCTTGTAGTGAGGGGCCCAAAACTGAACACAGTATTCGGGGCGTGGCCTCACCAGTGCCAAGTACAGGGGGATGATCACATCCCTTGTCCTGCTGGCCACACTATTTCTGATACAAGCCAGTATGCTGTTGGCCTTCTTGGCCACCTGGGCACACTGCTCGCTCATATTCAGCTGGCCATCGATCAACACCCCCAGGTCCTTTTCCACCAGACAGCTTTCCAGCCACTCTTCCCCATGCCTGTAGCTGTGCATGGGGTTGTTGTGACTCAAGTGCAGGACCTGACACTTGGCCTTGTTGAATCTCATACAGTTGGCCTCAGCCCATCGATCCAGCCTGTCCAATTTACTGACTGTCCAGCCTGTCCTTTTTTCTGAAATACATGCAGATACCAATAACAATATCTATTTCTAGTTACCTGTGTTAAAAGGGCACTTGCATTGTGCATCAACTATATTGAAACAAACTGCTTTATTTCATTACCACAGGCTTTTCTGTCAATAAATTGTAGCTTAGATCAAAAGAACAGTATTGCTTTCTGTTTTCTAATTCATCTACCTTGTTCCAGCAGTTGCTTTCCTGAAGCCTTAAAGGAATTCAATAGGGTAAATGGTTTGTGTATTACTCACTCTTCAATATGCCAATATATTCTAGTCAAACAAAGACTTTATATGTGTGTATATATATATTTGTGTTTGTGTATATATGTTCCAAATAATATTATTTTGGTGACTGTCTAACATTTTAAAGTGAACATTTTTATTATGGAAAGAAAAATTCAAGCATTTTCTTCATCACCTACTTTTCTCACCATATTAAAAACCTCATTTCTCTGCATGTTTAGCTGCTTCTCTTAAGAAATTTACAGTTTCCTGCAACCTGGAATTTGCCTCCTCACCTGGACCCAGCTGCTCCGATTGTGTCTGTTTGAAGTCACTTTTAAGTCGTAGGTGCTTTCCAAAATCAATAGCTTTTAACAGACATTCTTGCATATTCTAGGCTGTGTTCCTTGACCTCTAAAAACCAAAGAACAGATGTTACAGACATCTATTATTGTATTTCATGTGGGCATTTTCATCAGGCGCACTCTTTCTCTATCCTCTATGTAATCTTTTTTTCTCTTTCTGTTTTTTTGCTGAGAGTAAGAAACATAGAGATGAATGCTGACCTCCTGTATTCCAGCTGTTAGTAAACCAGCACTGGCAGGTTGCTGGATCTATTTTGTGGTGAGTCCAATAGTATGATGGTGATATTTTATTAATAATAATCATTCACATCATTATTTATGCATCACAAAATGCTATTGCAAGGACCTCTCTTAATATCATAGACCTTAACTGTACAATTTAGGTAATGAAATTTCTGAAAACAACCCCCTGTTTACTCTGTAAAGAAGGAGTAGCCCCACATGAATCATGGCATCTTGACCACCATCTTGTGTTTTGTATACATACACACACACACACATATTAATACACATGTATATATAAAAAAGCTTCTTGACAGCATATGTTCTTCTCAAAGTCTCAGTTCGTGGAATCAAAGGACTACACAGGCATTTCAGTTTTAGTTTCTGACACAAAGTTGCAAAGGCAGATGCCATGACCAAAATATTTCCTATGACTTTTAGAATCCCTAAATCAACACAAAATAAAATCAAGTAGCACCTCGGAGTTCTTTCCTTTCTTAGTCATCCAGTGCATGAGCCAGTCACATGATTTAGAGACCTGACTTAAGACTATGGCCTGTTTAGGGCCAGATATACAGTGATGGAACTACTGCTATGCCTGAAGTTAAGTGTATGCTTTGGTATTTTTTAGGTTTATGTCTCTACACATATCTGTACATGGTAAACTGTACTTGGGAATGAGCAACTGCACTGCACTCTGGCTGTCCTCAGGGAAATAACTTCATTTTCACTTCTATGTCTATTTTTCACATATAGACAGCCAGCTCCAGTGTGCCTATACAGAAAACTTAGGTTTTCTTACTGTCACAGGGATGAAGAGTCAGAGGAAACTCTTGAAAAACAAGGCTTTTTTCCACTAATCGTGTTGGGAAGAGGGAAGGAGGCAATGAGTGCTAGTGATGCTCCTGAGACCCACCCTGTACAGTAGCAACTACTGTGCTGCACATCCTGTTCTTAGTCTCAGCAGCAACAAAAGGAGAAGACTCTCAGATAGACAGAGGAGGGAGATGAGTAGTTAAGGGTAAAACAAATGTTTCTTGTCTCCATCAGAGCAGGCAGGCTTGAATACACTTGGAATTTGCTTTCCTGAACAAGCATATGCCTCTGGCAGAAGCACAGATGGGGAATGAGGAATTTTTTTATTACCTGCTACTCTGTACTGGGACAGCCCAGATGTGACTGGCTAAGACACAGATAGAGGAGTATGTGACATATCAATGCTGATAATAAGGGTGTTAGAGGAAAGCCAGGTATCTCAGCTTGTTGGATTTCGTCAGTAAATCTGGGCTTGTGATTTCACACCTCTGTTAATGGTTGCATGAGGTGGGGAACTTTAGACATCTGCATTGTCAGCATCTGTACCTGAGACAGACAATGTAGGCTCCCCTTCTGTGCAATGAAAGGCAGTGAATTGTGTGGACATCCCTAAGCCACAGTTTCTCTCACCAGATACTGACATCTATGTCTGGTCAGATGAGCTGCACCCAAACGGCTCTTTTACTGTCTAGTACTTATTTAGAGAAGATGCCTCAAAGCTGAGAGGCAATTTATAGCCATATCAAAATTAAGCTCAAGACATGTGGCATTTGGGGTGAAAAGGATGCCTCACTGGAGAGGGAACCAAATGAAAAGGTGACGCTGGTATCCCATCCCACCCTCCTGTTAGTCACTAGGCTCTGTGTGCACGGACCATGAAGTCACCTAGGAGTCCTCTACTGCATACTGGAAAAGAGGTCCTAGTGTGTGGTGTAAGAAAATGGGTGGGAAGAAAACCCAGCATCTCCCAGGCTCTAAAATGTCTCAGCTACAACTTTGAAGATGCACATGAGACGGTACCTAACCTTTAGTAACAGCCTATCTGCAGCAGTACTTGTCTGACGGATCTCAATATTTTATCCCACAGAGTAAATAGTGAGTTTGTGACTACAGCCTACAAGCATGTTGCAACCTTCAGTGGGATGATGGAGCTCAGAGCAGAACAACCTCAGATGCAAGTAAAGCTCATACTGTGCATTAGGAAATGGTAGGCACTGGCTAGTAGAAAGGTTAGGAGGCTGGTTCCCATGGGAGGTCTTCAATCCTTGCATGCCTGCACATCCACACAAAGGGCCCCTCTCACTGTAAAATCAGACTACTACTGATTACAAACCAGGGACTCATAAGTGGAACTGCCTGAATACTGAAGTAAAAGTTTGTTCACAGTTCATGATCAGATGAAAGAAGAGTACAAAATTGCTACCTAGATCTTGATAAAAAATGTCAAATAACACCTACACTAAACTTATCAGAGGCAGCCATGTACCCAACCCTTTTAGCAGGTTTCTGCTCACAATATGCCAGTAAATATAAAAATAAGTAAACCTCAACTGTTCAGTGTATATGAGAAGTGAGTAAACTCTATAATAGCCAGACTTAAAAGTCCCTCATTTTTTAATGAGCTGTGTACATAATGGAAAGATGCTGTCTGAAAATAATGGCATTCTTAAGCCTTGGCAACACCATATTGATGTTCTGTATTAGCTACACATGCTGGGTGTTGCAAACGACAGTCTCCTCTCACCTTGGAAGCAAGTGGTCTTGAATCCAGGAGATTTATATGGAAAAGGAAAAATGTATTAGCTTTTAGTTTTTCCGTCTACATATGTAGGTATTTTAGTGCACTAGTATTGATCTTTGTGCAAATGTTTGCCTTCCACAAGCAGCTGTAGACTGATCAATCTTTGCCCACAAAACTGATCTGAGCGTAATAAAGGGAAATATGGTGTTACAGAAGAGCATTGATGGAGCTGTATCATAAGCAAGCACGCGATGGATCAATGCCAGAAGAAGACCTGGCTCCTAATTTTGAGTTTTCAGCTCAAGCAGATTGGATGAAAATTCATTTTAGGTGTTTCCAGAAAAAAGTCAGTATTTTCTTGAAATACTTGAAATATCTCAAACATACTTTAATTTCCGTTCTACATCTCAGCAAACCACTTCACTTTTTACATAAATTATTTTGTATTCTGAAATAAGATGGTTCAGGAGGAGAAGGGAAAACAGAAATGAATCAAGATTTACATGATTCTAGTGGATATTAGTGTCCTTGCATATGAACATGAAAAAAAAAAGGAAAAATGCAATAAATAAACCATATTATGAGTCTCAGAATGGTGCATGCACAGCAATTACAGCTAGATTTTTTTTCACCTGAACTATTAATATGATTTGGCTCATTTGAAATAGTCAATTTCCATGCAAAGATTATCTGTGTCAAATGTCCTTTTCAGTTGTTTGGCCCAGACGATAAGGTTTTCAATACTAAGCCATCCATTATTGAATTGGCCTTTTGTTAGAGAATGAGCTGTATTCCAGCACTTACACAGGTTTAAAACATAAAACAAGAACCCCTCCTTCAAGACTCTTCAATGTATATTTCAGCTCTCAGGCTGAAGGTTCCCAACTTCTTGTGTAACAGAGGATCTCAAGTGAGGAAAATGCTGGAGACAAATGCAAATAGCATTTGCTACTCAGACGGAAGTGTGGTTAAGTGAATGAAGCTTGTGGATGCTGAATCCCTGAGGAGCAGCAAAGAGAGCACAGGCCTCTTTGAGGCCACAGAAGGAAATGAATTCATCTGCTTTATTTCACAGAATCACAGACTGGTTAGGTTGGAAAGGACCTCTGGAGATCATCTAGTCCAACCCCTTGCCAAAGCAGGTTCCCCTAGAGCACATTGCACAGGGTCATGTCCAGGTGGGTTTTGAATATCTCCAGAGAAGGAGACTCCACAACCCCCCTGGGGAGCCTGTTCCAGTGCTGCTATTCGAGAGTACTTGCAAATGAGAGAAAAACATTCCACATACCAGGCCACCACAGCCCAGATAAACAAGATATGCTAAGTGTAGTATCAGGGTCCAGATAAATACCAGCCCTAAGAAATAGAGCATTACTGAAAAATATGCGAGACATATTATCCTGCTTACAGGTATTCTGTTCCCAGATGTCTGCTGCATACCATAGCTACAAAATATGTGTCTCTATTTCCATGAACACACTCATAAAGGTTTTTGCTTGGCTGATTTTTCAAGTTAATGATAGTCAAGGCACTTGGGAGAAAGATTTATGTCAATGATACACAGGTTCAGCAAATTGTCAAAGAGTTCTGCTGTGCAATTAATCATCTTTTCTCCGTTACAATTTGTAAGTGCCAAGTATATACACAGAACCATTTTTATAATACGGATATCACAGGTATGTAAGTACTATATGAATCAGCTATAAAAAAAAAAAATACAAAGAGTGCTTGCTACCACACGGATTTGTAAATCTTTCTCTGCATAAGACACACCTCCAAAAATTGTGGAGGCTGTTGCATTTAACTGTCATCATTTTTATGACAGTACTTCAAGCAGATCTGCATCTTAGTTATATCTGTGCTCCCCAAGCTGCTTCATTTAGAATTATGCACATTAGGGTTTTGTTTTTTTCCAAAGGGAAGACATTCCTAGTGAAAAAAAAACAACACACAAGAAAAGGGATCACCTAAGAGTACTGCCTTGTTGCTATATTTTTTTTTTTTTTTAAAGTGAGATTGAGGAAAGAATCTACATAGATTGAGAGATTGATGGTACCTGTTAGGCCATTAACAGCAGCTCCACTGAATCTTCTCCTCACCCAGCCAACATGCTATCTCCCAGGGTCAAGCGAGGAGAGAGGAGGTTGCCTTCTTTTCTCTGTGCTAGAACTGCTGCATCACCAGCAGCAGCTCTGAAAGATGCCTTGATTCAGAAGGAGCTGAGGGTTACCTTCTCAATGGTTTCTGTAAGATACTTCGGTGACTCAAACTTGTTTTTTGAGAACCAAAAGAAGATTTTCTCCTTTTCAGGGAGAGGTAGTCTTATAGTCCAAGCCCCAAAACTAGAATTCTGAGTGATGTAGATTCCTAGGTCAGCCTGATTAAGCCACCTGCTTGCCTCTGTTTCACCCTCCTTTAAATATCCTCGAAGTCAAGCTTCTTATTGCTCTGTATCAGCATAGGCTCAGAACACAGCTTCTTCTAAAGTGCATTACTAAGTAAGTAAAACTGCAGACTGGACGTCCTGACAGTCACGGAGGAATTCCAGGGGAAGCAGGCTCATCTCCAAAGGCATCAGTGCCATGAACGCTCACATCTTCCTCCCTTCAATCACTTTCCCTCTTCAAGGGATTCTGTGAGAATTACATTAATTTTAAAAATCATACCCTCAATAATCTGTTGCAACTCTTGTGCGCAATTTCTTCTTGGAACTCAAGAATACAAAATATCCAGGTTATTAGTGTTTATTACCCCAATAACTTTTGGAAGTCAGTTTTATAATGTGTATACTACAGCATTCCACATAGATCAAAGCAAACGAACTGCTCTAATTGGGTTTTGAGATCAAATACACCAAGCTTTACATTCACTGAGCTACATGTGGCTTAAATTATCTATATTGTACAATCCTGGACTGCATATTTTGTGCTGTACAGT
The DNA here is from genome assembly GCF_013368605.1 of Nyctibius grandis. Classification (NCBI taxonomy): domain Eukaryota; kingdom Metazoa; phylum Chordata; class Aves; order Nyctibiiformes; family Nyctibiidae; genus Nyctibius; species Nyctibius grandis. Next base: position 59,391,098 of record NC_090659.1, on the reverse strand, counting down.
AAATAGATCACATGTGGTTTGGAATGTCTACTACATGCATTAGTCCTCATACTAACCAACAGGGTCACCTAAATGCACTGTCAAGAGCCTAATAAAAGTTGATTGTGATACCCAGATTCAGGCCTGATGGGGACAGACACCAGTCCATTGACTTCATTGGGGTCTGCAGGTGCTAAAAGTAATGTTTAGCCTTTTATGTGAGGCTTCAAACACACATAGACAAAGAATCAACACAACACAGAGCAAATTCTGGCCTCTCTCTCATCAATATACTGAATTACTCTGGATTTACATGAGCAGAAGAGATATCAGAATATGTGCATGCATGGATATTTAGATTGCAGAATTCCACCCTTTTTTGCTTTAGCCTTTTTTTGTACAATAAATACAGTGTTCACACCTAGATATGAGTGGGTTTTTATATTAACGCCAATAAAATAAATACATTCAAGCCCCACCTCTAAAGACTATGAAAATTTTTGTTGATTTCAATGGATAAATAAAGAGAGAGACCAAAAATTATTTTATTGTGTTTCACTGACATTTTTAAAACATAGTTCAAGAAGATACAAAGAGATCTCCTTGAGGGAACTTGGGTAGCAAAAGAGGTTTGAACTACCTAAATAAATTAACATTCCCATTTTTATATTTTTTGTAGCTATTTGTGCTCTTCCAGAAACACATCAATTTGCCCACAAAGTTGCAAAGTCATTTTCAAATACTCATAATGAGTAATATTTCAAATATTACAGGAAATTGCTGATTAACTAAAGTGCGGCAGAATGTAAAGCCTGGCATAGCCAGAATATATGAGTGCATTTAACCAGTTTTCTCACTTTCCAGTACTTTTGGCACCAATAAACCTGAAGGCACACTTGCTAGAGAGCTGTCACTAACTTGTCTCACAGTAACAGCCTTCACAGCTGACTATAGTGAAATCTTTGTCAAAGCTTCTACTGGCGCATGTTTCTTGATGCAGCACTGTTTGGAAAGAAGTGTAATAGAAACAGAAAGGCTTGGGATGCTTTTGAAGAGGGAATGCAGAGGGGATACACAGCTGTAACTGGACATCTGCTAGTGCAGCATGGTAACACGAATTCAAGAGATGAATTCCTCATTTTACCATGGTGCATTATGCAGGAAATAGCCATACAACCAGCAATGCTAAAGGACAAACTAATATTCTAGGTCAAGCTATAAATCATTCTGCTACCATTAAAATTAAAAAAAAAAAAAAAAGCAAGCCAGAAAAATGGTTTAATCTTTCCTGGAAAGAGCATATTTTTCATGTGTTCTTATTTCTGAGCTAGGAAAGAAACTGGCAAATACCGATTTTCCAGTACTTTCTGCAATTTAAGATGGAGGAGGATATTATGTAGGAGGCTGGTGTATTTGAAAGAAGAAACGCTCACCAGCAAACAGGCTTGATTTTTCAGTCAAGGTGATGACTCCCAATATCGACTGATTTCAGCAGAGATGGAGGTGAAATGTCTGAATATCCTACAAACAGCTGAACCTTTTTGTGCCCTTGGACCTGAACTGAGGGAGCACTTCAGTATGCCAGCAGAGCCTAAGGGATTCACCTGGAGAGAACGGAATTAAGCACCTGGCCAGCTCAACCACTTTCATGAACTAGGGCTGTGCTACGTGGCTGCAGTGCGGTTTCACTTAATATAACCTGCTGATTGCTTCTCCCCTCTGCTGACAAGACTCAGATAAATCATCCTTTCAAAGCATGTGGACATGGAAGAGTCAATAACAGACTTCAGGCTGGAAAAAAAGGAAATGGTAGTTGTCATCTTCGACTACGTCCATGCTGCCAAATGAAAGAGGGGGCAATTCACAGCACTAAGATCCAATGGCATGGGCTGACTTGTGCCCTCGCTGTGTAAGGGTCTCTCTCTGCATATCAGGCTGACTTCCTCCATACAGCACAGTAATGGGCCCAGCATCCCTTCTGGCTCCTCAGTCGTGTCCATGGGACCGTAAGGCATGAATATTGTTCTAAATGTGTCTATTAATTCCAAGGTTTCCAAAATGGTGTCAGGGCTGTGTTGCAGCCTGCCAGGGTGAGTGAAACTCGGGGTAGATCCAGGGTGCAACAGGAGGGCATATAGAGTTGTTTAAGACTTCTGGGATGGTGTTGAGGAACAGACTGATCCACAACGCTTTTTTTTTGAGCAACCCTTGGAGCACAGTGATTATTGTCTTGGGAGAGCTAGATGGAGTGGTCCAAACCAGAGCCAGAGGGTGAGCTGACAATTAAGTTGTCTGGATGCTCAAAAGGCCTGTGCTCCAGCAAGCTGCTTCACCTGCTTTTATTCAGTAAATTTACTGTAGTCAGTAAAAAACTATATGTAGTAGGGAACAATATACCAAATATCATTTAATGACTATAATGGTAAATGAGGAGGGCAGAAGGGCTCTTCAGTGGCAGGCAGGTGGAAGTGTTTGGAATTCACATTCCAAGAATGCAGGCAGAAAGTTAGGGCTAAATGATGTAGCCTTTTTTCTGCTGCCTGCTCACAAGCTATTTATTCTGTCTCTGGAAACACTTATGTTAATGCATTCTTCTGTAATTCATTTTTGTATATATTTTCCATATTTTCTCCCCTATTTTATTTTGTTACCAAAGGTTACTTACATGGAAACAGAAATATTTTGAGAGTTTCTATTTTAAGTTTTTCTTCTCTTCCTACATCATTTTTTTTGCTTAAACTTGAACTCCTTGGCTATCCAAGCTGGATTGCTTCTGAGACAAGAGCATTTCTCACAGACAACTGTCCGACAAATAACAGGATGGCTCAGCTGTGACAGTGACGTTTACAGAGGAGAAGCTGTACGCTAGGCAACAGCAACATCAATCCTCATATCAGCTTGGCTTTTCCTGCATGTGTCTGAAGCCTGAGAGCAAAAAGGGCACTTGAAATTCAGGAGAATTTGTCCAACAGGTTTCAGCAGATATGGACTTACCAGGCAGTGCAGGCAGGTTTGGGAGTCCCCTGTTTCTGCTCCCTTCTGCTGCAGCTGGAGAGAGGCCAAAGCAATACGCAGTCAGGTGGTGGGACATGGGGGAAAAGAGAGAAGGGGAGAGAGAGAATCTCCATACGTATCTGTGTGTGCCTGGTTCTGTTCCTCACAGAGTTAATTTTGTATGCCAATAGCAGACTTTTCCAGCCACATTCCCCTGCTTGGGTGGAACCACATCTGCCCCTCATTTCTCCTGTCCCTTAGCAAAAGACAAGCAAAATGGTAATGCTCTTTTCCTGATACCTGCTTCTTGGCTTGTATTGTGTTACAACTCTGTCTTAATATATGTATCTCATTTTCTTTGCTCTTTTCTAAAGCAAAGATTGAAAGCAGTAAGTGTACTAGCTCGAACACAGTTGGGAGCAAACAGCAGTGCAGGTATGGGTGGCATCCGGAAAAGCTGCAGGAGTCATATTCAGACCACTTACTTACCTTATGCATCAAGACTGCTGCAGCATATAAATTCAAGACAGCAGTGTGCAGTTCCTACAGCCTGCTAGCCAGAGCTGCCTACTGTAGGTCGCTCTTGTATACAATTCTAGGCTAGGCTCAATGCAGCTATTTTTAACACAGCTCTCTGAATTTTTACTGGAGTCGAATTTGTCTTCACTGTATATAAGCTAAAACACACTAAGCCTCCCTTTCTTTGCTCCAGTTTATCTTTTCATTTTATCGCTTTAGTTCTTCTGACAGTGAAGAAATGAAAAACACCCCTTAGCTTGCTTTGTTCCAAAGAAAACTAAGAGATGATCAGGTTTTTTTTTCTTTTTTTTTTCTGTTAGCTGACGTTTAAGCTTAAGTGTCTCTTTAACTTTTTTAATAGTAATTTTTTAATTAAGCCAGTTGTTGCAGGATGACCATGACCCAGCAATGTGCCCTTGTGGCCAAGAAGGCCAATGGCATCCTGGGGTGGATTAGAAGGGGTGTGGTTAGCAGGTCAAGAGAGGTTCTCCTCCCCCTCTACTCTGCCCTCGTGAGGCCGCATCTGGAATATTGTGTCCAGTTCTGGGCCCCTCAGTTCAAGAAGGACAGGGAACTGCTAGAGAGAGTCCAGCGCAGAGCCACGAAGATGATTAAGGGGGTGGAACATCTCCCTTCTGAGGAGAGGCTGAGGGAGCTGGGTCTCTTTAGCTTAGAGAAGAGGAGACTGAGGGGTGACCTCATTAATGTTTATAAATACGTAAAGGGCAAGTGTCATGAGGATGGAGCCAGGCTCTTCTCAGTGACATCCCTTGACAGGACAAGGGGCAATGGGTACAAGCTGGAACACAGGAGGTTCCACATAAATATGAGGAAAAACTTCTTTACGGTAAGGGTAACTGAACACTGGAACAGGCTGCCGAGAGGGGTTGTGGAGTCTCCTCTGGAGACATTCAAAACCCGCCTGGACGCGTTCCTGTGTGACATGATCTAGGCAATCCTGCTCTGGCAGGGGGATTGGACTAGATGATCTTTCGAGGTCCCTTCCGATCCCTAACATTCTGTGATTCTGTGATTCTGTGATTCTGTTTATACTTGAAGAGGTTTACTGGTTCAATTTTAGAAGTGTGACCATGTCTACCAGTAGTTTATTTTAGGAATTCTAACACACACATCTCTTCAGTGAATCCTGTTATCTTTGTAGCCAAACGACTTTAAAAACTTAATTTTAGCTGTCTAAAAGCTAAGCATTTAATCTAAGGTAGTTGAATCAACTCCCTTTACACTCAATGAAAAAAAAATAAGCGTGTCCAGGAGACAATTCACATCTCTCTACTGATTACAGAAATAGTAGAAGAGGCTCTACTAGGCTATAAACCAAATTTGTAGTTGGCTAAAGAGATCCCTTACTTCATAAAAATGAGGTAGTGCAGTCATTTTGAGAACCAAGATTAGGAAAAAAAGAGGCTGTTTTCTGAAGAAAGGCTTTGATTTAAAACAGTTGTACAGGATCTGACTGCAATATGACTACTCATGCATATACATTTCATTAGAAATAAGTGATTTTGTAGGAAGAAAGAGTTTCAGAGAAGACATATGTGCAAAAGTCCTATGAAGCTGTCTTGTATTCCTGAGGTATTTGACTACACACAGAGTAGTTTCTCCTGAAATATGACCCTCATGTTCTCTTTCCTCTCACAGTACCAGATAGCAGTCTTAAATGGGATCATGGCAGTTCGGAAGGTCACAAGATCGCCACGGGATGTTTCACTCAACAGTTATCCTGGGATTTGGAGGTCATGATAGATGATCAGTTTTCTGTGTGTGTCCCTACCAGAAATGTTTCAGAATTGCTAGAGCAGTTCATGACCCCCATGAGCAGTACAATCAGACTGAGAGAGACTTTTCACAGAGTAAAAGTCTGTGCAGCAAGTGCAAGAGTTTGTTTACTCTTATTTTTTTTTTGCTGTCCATCTGGTTTTGACCCTACCTTCCTTCATACCCTTCCCTTCCCAGTCTTGCCATAGATATTGGGTCCCTGACTGTAAAGCTTTTGTGCCTGGCCTCTGACCACTGTTGGGAGAAGGTCCCTCCATGACACCTTGGAGCCCTTCTCGTCTCTGTGCTGTTTGTGCTGCATCTTTCGTTGTGCAAAGAACTGTGAAGTAGAAATGACAAATGATGCTTCAGGAAAAACTCAGCATTCAAAACCCTGCCTATTTTTTTATATTCAGATCAGGGTTAATTCTTGGACTATTCTTGCCTACCCCACCATCATGTCTTCTGACTCCAGAAGCGCTAAACATACTGAAGCATTATTAATATTTCTTAAACCCAGATCTACACAATAGCAACATAATCTGTTCCGAAACTGCTACGGAATGCACCTCATTCACAGTACTTTACTTCACATACCACATTAAGCATAAATAATGGGACGGTGTCCTTAAACACCAGCTAGCGAATGTCCTAGAGCCAAATAAACAGAAATTGCCAAAAGAAATCATATAAATGGCACGTGCTTTTGTATTTGAATGTTAATGATTTGATTTCCAGTAGCAGAATTGATTCTGCAGTTTTGATTTGCTGTTAGCTCAGCTCAATAGCATTGATTTAGATATTAAGCATGATATGTGCCACTGCAGTTATTGTTTCCCTGAAATACTTTGTTTTGATATATATACATTGATTAAATTTTTACTATTTTCATAGTACCGGTCATTATGGTACTGGCAGGACACATGCAAGCACAATATACTTGTCTTTATTTCCTGAGCTAGTGATATGACATGGGTCAAAGTTACCAGATGCTGAGCTTTTTACTGTTCTGTATCATGGCAGTCAGCAGTCAGCACCCACTGCTACACCGACTTATTATTTTTGAAAATCAAATGGAAATCACACATTCTTTACCACCTGATACAGCCAGTCAATACAATCTGAGAGAGCAGGGAAGACAACTTGACAGTCTCAAAAAGGAAAGTGTTCTTTCCCTCTTGTAGGACACATCAGGTAACTAATGCTTCAAAATCCCAGGTCTCCTCTGGGCTTCTTCTGAAAAAGTCCCCCTCCCCAGCCTGGCTACTGCCACGGGATCCATCCCCTGGACCTGCTCATGTTGTTTATGCATGTCCCTTTGCCTTCTCAGGAACTGGGGAGGGAGGTGTGATTTTCACAGGCGCTTTTGCATAGCGTTCTGGACAGTACCAAGAAACAAACTCTCAACTTTTGTATCTTTTCATTGTCTTCTCATTATCATATCTATGAAAGGAGAATACACAGCAGTTACACACACATTTTTGGTACAACTGAGAGAGATATTATCTTAATAGATTGCCACTTACTCTGTCTTTGAATACTAGTATTATTTCTAGATGATCTAGAACTATTAGTTCCAGCATGAAGGGCAACCAGCTTGTCCAGATATACCTTGATTTCTGATTTCCTCACATCACCAGCTCTTGCAGCCACTTTTCTCACAGGGTGGGGAATCATCAGATACTTTTTCTTTTCAGACAACAAGTCTCTGAACTGATGATCTTTGTGATATTCTGTGTATGGCTTTCTGGTAATTTGCTATGTCCTTTTTTAAATTAAGTCTTCAGAGTTCGCTTGAGATTTTCTGGTTTTTGCTTTGCAAATTTGCAATCACTCCACCTTGATGGTGTTGCCCTCACATTTGCTGCAAGCAGGTATTTGCCCTTGTTATCTGACTCTGTCTTTGTGTGTAGTTTTTGTTAGCTGCACCTTAACTGTTCTTAAGCACTTACACTTTAAAGAATACAATCTTCACATCTACCTGTTCTGAGCAACATCATGTCCATTTCTCACAGGGAATGCTTTGCTTTGATCTTATTGCCAGTTCTAATGCTTTTAATTTGATCTCTAATTATTCCCTATAATAACTGTTTCAGTTCATGTGTCTCAGCTTTAATATAAGGGTGATTAAGAGCTCAGTGATCCTGCTTGGCAGCCACCTTCTAGTACAGAAACATACCATTCCCTGACAACATTCCTACAGCAGTCCAAGGGTTCTTAAATTTTATAATGATTTTAGGGATATATATCCTTCTTCATGTTGCCAGGGTCTAAGGTACAGCTCACCACTGTGCCGAGCCTGCCATAAATACCCATGTGAAATACTTCTGGGCTTTATAATTGCACCTGCTTTGCAGTGCAACCACTTTTTTTTGATCTGCCTTTCTGAGTTGTTTTTAAACATTAAGGAATGATTGTGTAACACACAAGAGTGCTCATTTAGAGAGAACTTTATATCCTGTTTTTCCCAGCCTTCAATGGACAGAGATTGCAAGAGGTTATGGCCCTCTCACATGGCATGAAAAACTCTACTGGCTGTTGTAACACTACGAAACATCGAACAACACACATTTTTATAGATGGGAATACCATAATGAATTGAATTAATCCTAGATTGCTAACTTTGTCAGTGCATGTTTCTAGATCTGTAGCTAATACTTTATTTTTGACATAGAATAAACAAATGTAAGTTACAAAGGGGAACTGAATTTATGCAGCTGTTAGAAGGCACAGAGCTGTAATTTATAGACAAACTGACTCTCCATTTTCTTTCCTTTTCATCTGGAAAGCGGTTTCAACTTTCAAAAACAGAGAGAGAATTTCACCTTAAGGATGTTTTCCCTTGCAAGATTTAAGAAAATATAAAGTTCTTTTACTTTAAATTATATATTAGAAAGACATGTCAATCAAATATATTTATGCAAATCAGAGGTACCTTTATGCAGAGCTATTCCAAAGATATAGATAAGGGTATGGATACACATACATATTTTTTATGAAATCATTTTATCTTTATAATCATTCTAAGGCAGATGTCACTGGATTCATATGGACTCTATACTCTTTACAAAGAAATAATTTTTCCAAAAGCTGAAAATCTATTTGTAAATATTTTCAAACACTATCAGAGGAAAAGTTGTGCATTCTTACTTTGACACACTTTTTTTTTCCAGCTCAGCTGCAGCTTTTAATTCCCTCTGTTGATAAACTCTTTTGTCAAACATATCCAATGGGAATTCAAAACAGACGCTTATTTCAATACAGGTTTATGAGGATGTGATAGGTCAAGGCAAATAGATTATAACAAGAAATAATATTGGATTAATAGCATCTGTTCTCATAGATGAATTCCATGTTTGCCTCCCAGGGATCAAGATAAATTAATCACCTCTTATATATTCTAGACATTTCTACTTGTTCTTTTCAAGGGAAGACAAGAGTCGACATTTGTCGATATTTAATTGTTTCGTTGTTGCTCTATATTTCCCTTTGTGAAGACTGTACAGTAGGACAGTTATAAGTGCAGCAATAAGCACTTGAGCCTGCTGCTTTACCAAAACTCTTTATTACCTTTATTCTTGGACCCACAGACAACAGAAACTGTGCCCTTGTGGGGCTTCTGTCTGTCATTGCTCTCCATAGCCAGATGATCTGCTCCTCGTAAGGTAGTGTATCCTTTCCCCCACCCGCTCTGCTCAAGAGATCAGTCAGAAGTATCAGCGCTGGGTATGTGCTCTTAAGTCGAAGATATGGGATGCTTTACAGGTTGCAGCAAATCCTGACCCTCTTTTCCAAGCCTCTGTCAGAGGGAAGCTACATCCCAAAGAACAAATACAGCTCTCAGTCTCTTGTCAAGAAAAGCAAAACAGTGAAACTCAGAATTAGAGCCCAGTTCAGCAATTGGTGAAATACTGGAACACATACGTGCTCTTAAGAGGCATTTAGATTGTAACTGCTGTGCTACAAGGACCATCTCTCTGTTCCATGTTTGTATGGCTCTCAGCACCGCAAAGTCTCGGCCCATAATAGGAGCCTGTAGATGTACAGTCTGTTGTGACAGACAGGTAATTATTGTCTTAATGATAAGTGCTCGAATTGTCCCATTGACTTTCCTCAGAGCAAATATGCAGATAATATGCTGCTCCAGCCTTTCGGAAGGGATGCTGTCAAGGGTAGACAGCTCTTGGGAAAGGAAGTCCAAAACTAGTCGAAGAGTTAAAACAAGTGTGTAAAAGGAGATGCACAGGCCAATTAAAAGAGCAGGTAAAAATCATATCTTGGCCTTGGTTTTTATGAGCGTATTCTACATGTAAGAGCAGGTATGATGGCCACAGAGTTAGCACAGTATTGTAAAAGAGTGGTACATGTGTAAATGTTTCCAGAGAAGAGCACACAGACTGAGCAACATCTGCTGCTTAAATGAATCCTCAGTTAATCTTTAAATTTCACTTTTGTGGTAGCTGACCAGAAATGTTCTCATATCCATCTCTCTGGTGAATATCTGGATATACAAGAGCAAACTTTTCTACTTTCTTGGGACCTTTGGGGTTGGGCAAGAAACTTGCAGACCCATCATTTTGGGATGTGTCTATTATTTTGACTAGTTTTTCTCTTTGTGATAATCTTTATCCCATTCTTCTGCCTTCAGCTCTTTTATAAGCTTTATAAAGTGTATCTTCTCTCCAATGGAAAAGAAAGGAATTTCAGTTCTCTCTCACAACTTTGTGCTTCTGCTATCATTTTGTCCCAGACTCTTGCATGTCATCTTCCCATTTATGTCCTGTTGCTAGCGTCATAGAGAGGACCCTATTCACCTATTTTCCATACTAACATGCACGTTGCTTTCTTGATTTTTTTATAACCTTCCTTTCCACATCAGATTCAGGTTCCTTGGTTCTGTCTTTGAGATCATATCATTCTGTCCTGTGGCAAGCCTGGTTTTACTTTTTCTCTCTCTTTCCCACTATATCACTTTCTTAGTCTCCTTCCCATCTGCTTTTCAGATCATTCATATTATTTTCTCATGTGTTACAATTTATTTTCAATTCAGCTAGATAGGAATTTTATCTTCCTGTGTTTGTAAACTGCTCTTTACAGGTGGAGATATAAGCAGTGTAAATATTTATTAATGCTAGCTGTTACTTATTCATCACCTGCATGACCAAAGTCTTCTGCATTAGCAATACTCGTAGGTCCTGTTCCTCTTACAAGCTGCAAATAAAACTAGCTCATGATCAAAATTTTTGTTCTACAAGTCTTGAAAATTTAAACTTGTGATGTCGTCCTAAAATGGCATCTTACCTTTTGATACCAGCTTTGCAAAGTTCAAACCACAATTGCATTCATACACAATCTGACTCAAGTTTCACTTGTCATGAATATTTTTGTGTTCTACATTCTTCCAAACAATGTGGCTTTTTTGAGCAATCCAGCAACAGATCCCTAATTGCTGTTCAAGTAAAAACTCCCAAATTCTTTTTTACAGTATCTGTCTAATCTCACTGCACTAAATTTAAAAGGGAGATAGGTATGAGAAACAGCTACATCTATTTAAAAAGACAGTAATTTGTTGGTTTACAATAGCTGGTTTTTGAAAAGGAGTTTTCCCCAAGTCTGCGCCAGTCTGTCAGAGAAAAATGAATACGTAAACATTTTCTAGTTAATAACATTTTTTTTACCTTTGTATATATGGGTATGAACAGACACGTCTGGGATAAGTAAGCTTACAGTGTGCCTGCAAGGCTTATTCTGAAATGTATGGACCCAGTCTGGGACTGCCTAAGAGCAAGAGGAATAGTCTTACAGTTAAAATGACATCTCTAGCATCTTGCTAGTTATCTTTCTAAATCTATATTTGGTTGATATCTATGCCCTCTTGAAACCGGCAGAGGGTTTTTTGCATGGGCATAGTGCCACCCCAACAGATGGTCACAGGCGAAGGCATGCCAGAGAACCAGTATGTGCATCATGTTTGAGTATTAAGCGATGGATTTCCATCCAAGAATGTCAAAACAGCAGTCAATGCAGAACATCTGAGCCTATAGTTAAGGGGATGTGCTGACTATTTCCTCTCAGAGCTAGATTAACTTTCAAAATTATGATTTAAAAAAAATAATAATAATAAGAGAGAAAACGTTCAGCTGCAAGATTTTGGCTCTAACAAACCAAGAATAGAAGGAAAGAGAAGTATTTAATGAAATACCCACCTTTAACAGCTCCTTACACATCAAGCACCTGAAATGTCTCCAAGTAAATAAAAATGGGCTTCCATGGCATGGCTCAATTTCCTGGTGAATAGTCTGACTGATGGCAGAAATTAGATCTGCAGATTACACAACACGGTAGCCCACGTCTGCTTTCTGTTAAACACAGCCGAGTCCTGCTCAGACTGTGCCACACACCACGTCAATTCAAACTGGCACACACTGATGAATAATACTGTGTTTATGTTAAGAAGGTTTAGTGCATCTGTAACTGACAATATTCCTTGCACTGGGAAAATTAAAATTACTATTGCAAAAAGAGGAATTCTAAATTACATATTCTGCATCTTTCTGTTCATTTCTTATGCTGATCTACAGTAGAAGTAAAGCCATGAAAGAAAAGAAAGGACCATATTGAGTAGTTTCAGTTGGGTCAGGGTTAACATTTATTTTCAGAAAATAAAGACATTGCTAATAAAAAAGTTGCATGGTTCTAAGGATTATATTGTGAAGGTAAAAGCTGATGCTGTTTGGGGAGAGAAATATTAAGAAAGTTTGCATATTCTTCTTCCAAGAGTTGAAAATGAAATGATTTTTGGAATTTTATTTAAAGTCAAATCAAATCTGTGGATCAGAGAAGATGCTGAGTGCCAGGATGAGAAGAAGCTGCCATTAACTACTGTTGAAGCCTACAGCCACTGGGGAAGGGGCACTACTGTGCATCCTCTCAAGCTACCAACCCAGCATCTTGCCTGGCTCATTTTGCCTGGTATCTCTGACGTTTTAGGCTATATCTACACAGGAATCTCATGCTGATCTATTTATTTCAACCTAGGTGTGGCAGCTCAGCTCTCATAAACTGTTCATTCCACTTTGCTACGTAACAATCTAATTTCCTTGGTAATCACAGTGTCAATGAAGCTTTGTGATTATGCTTCTTAATTTGCAAGGCCTTTGCTAAAAAGAACCAGTGAAACTATTTGGTTCTGCCAAAAATCACTGTTCTGATTTTACTGCTGTAACATAAGTATCTAAAATTATGAAAACTCTGAGGTAGAAAGTTAGGCTAACAAAACGCTTGATTGCCGTTATTTTTGCCAATATCATTTCTGAACTACTAAAGTGTAGTCAAAAACAACACTCTGCTGAATGTCATCATCAGCATAATCATTGTTAAGAACGGTGTCACGGTTTAAAGCTGGGCCAGCTATTAAACCTGTGGCAGATGCCCTCTGTTATCCCCCCCCCTCCCCCCAAAGGGAAAGGGAAAGGGAAAAGGGAGAGAGACTTCCGGGTTGGAAAGTTAAAACAGTTTTAATAAACTATAATAATGAAAAAGAGTATAATAATAATAATAGAAATAACCAAATATATACAAATATATATACAAAACCAAGATTGAGCTCACCTGAAGTCAGCCACGTCACCACCGGCACTGCAGGGCAGGCTCCGGGAAGGCCCAGGCTGGGCCTAGCGACGGTTGAGAGCTGGATTCAGGGATGCACGGATCGGGATCGGGGGCAGCAGGAAAACAGATGGAGTCCTCCTTGGACACCGGCCATAGCAGAAAGAGAGCGAGACCCTCGTGATCCCCCCCCTTTATACCGAGAATGACGTGTGTGGGATGGAATACCCTCGTTGGTCAATTTTGGGTCACCTGCCCTGTCCGCTCCCCACTGCAGCTGCGACCCCCCTTCGGCTCTTCACTCGTAAGCAGTGAGAAATTCAGCAGTGACCTTGGTTTCTCTAAGAATAAGTACAGCAAGAGCCTTACTGCACAACATCCCTACCGGTGCCTCAGCGATAACTACAAACTTCGGGCGTTATAAGTCCTGGAGGCAGACACTGTCTGCAAACATGCAGTTAGTTTCAGAAAGTGCAGTTACTTAGAGGAGACTTAGCTGAAAGCAAAAATCACTGAAAGGAAAATCGGCCTAGTTTAGGCCAAACCAGGACAAACGGGATAGAGCATTTAGGTCTGCTGAGAGCAAATTTTTTCACTAACAAAGAGCAGAGGTAAAGTATTGCTTTCTCAGTGCTACCCTAAACAATTAAACAAGAACAGGATTCAAGGTTTAAAGCGCAGGAGGACTATGGTGAAAAAAAAAAAAAGGAGCACTTGCAAACTCCTGTATATCATATATCCTTCCCATCACCCACAGGGTTAATGTTTGGGGTTCATACTAAAATAGATGTCCTATAGGACAATTCTATAAGGTGTGATCTCTGTACCATGCAGGTTAAGGGAAAATTAACATTGTTTTGCACCATGCAAGAAACGGTGCTCCAAACCAACTGTTTTCATAAGTCTCTTCTGCATCCAGAGTGATGCAGGCATTTTTCACCTTTTCCAAATTCACTGGAAAAGTACCCCTTCACAACTCTACTTTCACAGCTGTCTGCAAACATGGCCACCTAAGTTCCTAAAACAGCTTTTCAGCTGCTTTTCTTCCATCCCTCCTTCTCTTCCCTACAGTTCATGATGTTTTAGATGCTCTCTGCATTATGACTGTCCTCTTGCACTGGCTGAGGAATGGCAAGTAAAACGGCAAAGAAATTGGAAAAACAACTACCCGTTCTAACTCTTGTTCCTGGGGAACATTTGCGTTAAGAGTTTAAAGATGCATTTACAGCTGCACATGAAAGTAGTTAACAGAGGTACTAATTTCATTGAAATGCCTCATCCCAGCAGTCACTGTGGGAAGGAGACTGACTTTTAGCCAGGGTGCAGGTGGGATTTTCAGCTGAGCTCTGTCCTGCTGCACAGCGTACTGGTAGCTGTGTCTGCATTAGCTAGGTTACATGAGCTGCTCCAGTGCAGACATCTCCGTCATCTTTTTTGCTGTGATTACAGCTTTCATTTCTATAGATTTGGAATGCCATTTCTTGTGACTCCAGATGTGGTAATTTCTGTATTAATTCTCTCAGGATAGATTAAACATTTGGGAAATTCTGTTGATTTTAGTAGATGAGATAGTTGGGAAGTGGCAAGACAGTAATTGCATACATAAACACATAAGTTGTCTTTCTGCAGGGAGATATTTGTTACCCAGAAAACATAAAAAGATTCAAACAAGGCTTTCAGCTCTCCCTGAAGTAGTCTGAATGCTTAACAGAAGTATTCCTTGCAGTTATACTGTGAAATAGCACATAAATAATGTTGAAAGTTTTCCTTCGCAGCAGTTTCTACAAAAATTTTAATTTTCATATTCACATTATATGAAAACCAGGGGCCAGGTAGCATTTGTCCAGTGGCCTACTATTGAAGAGAAGGGTGAGAACTGCTGTGTTATAAATGTCTTCTAGAAGAAGAGAACGAAAGAAGTGAAATGAATATGAAGCCATGGGAACTGAGTTGCAAGAAGAACTCTGCTCTGGGTTGAGTGTGATTGCCTGTATGCAATATTTCTGTACCACCCAGGGTTCCTGGGGATGTAGTTTTTGATGCCCTGACGAATTCTCTCCTGTTAGATTCCCATAGTGAATAAACAAAGTTAAGAAAGGTCTGGGCAGCTTGTTGAAAGCAGACATTTTGCATGGGGTGCTGACTACAGTCTGTCCCTACCACAACACTCTGCTTTGCAGATGGCAACATTTGCCAAAGAAAGGGCTCCAGTTCCTCGTAACAGGCATGTTATCAGAGCTCCTTTTCTTCCCTCTTCTTTCCTAATACTCTTTTAGCCTTTCCTTGCTCTTCTTTCAAGCAGTGCCTAACTCCAGGGGTGCTTCTGCATCTAGATTTGCTTTGATGTACCAGCATCCACATCCTACTAACTCTGGCCTAGATAGGACTGAATGCACAATTCTCAGAAACCCAGGACTTCCAAAATAGCCTAGGTCAAAGCACATGGGAATTTATTAACACATTATATCAAAAAAAAAAGGGGGGGTTCTGGGAAGTAGTTGGCAGTTGTACACTGTTATCTGTGAGTCCTTCTGAGTTCTTTTCTTTTTCACCAGTTGATACATTGTGCAGTTTTTTCACATCTCTGCTCAAAACTGAGCACCCTGAAGTAAGAAGACACTTGAAAAAGCAAGACTTGAAGGTTCAAGAGCTGGTATTAGCCTTCTGTAGCTCTTCCCAGAGATTTGACTTTAGATAAGGACATTGTCCTCAAATCAGGTACCACTCATAATTTGTCCAGTGTCCTAATGTTGAAAAGACAAGAGCTACTCCAGAGAAGTGCCTCTTTCTGGAGGAAAAGACTGAAAGAAGAAAAATTAACATGAAAGAGAGTGCACTGAACTGCAAAAGGGCGATTTCAGGATGTTTATGTTCCTGAGGAGCTCAGAAAACTGGGGAAAGGAGAAACTGAGTAAATGTAACTGTTCTTTTACTTGGACTAATGGTGGTTCATTTTTTCTATAAAGAATAAAAAGATCTGATATAATGGAAGTACACATCTTTTTATCTTACTGTCATTGTTAGATAGTAAACAAGCCTGACTCCCCACTGCACAGCTCTGGTTTTACACGAATATACCTCCACTGATTTTTCAAGCAGTTGGTAACATCCTTGAGTAAAACAGTTGTGAAACAGATCCAGATTATGTATTATTTATTATCCATAAGGGACTGTAAATGGCAGCATATACATCCTTTAACGGAGTGGGGCTGTGTAAAGATTTGAATAGTTTTCATAACATCTTCCCAGTCTTGTTTCTCACCTTTCAGGATTTTCATATTTCAGCAAGAATTCACAAAACAGTAAACGGCCTGCAAATCCCTGCAAAGTCAAAAATATCAGTTAGAATTATTTAACTTGAGAGTTGACACACCTCTACTGGAAATAATCCACTTTTAAGATGAAAACTATGCAAAAGTGGAATTCATTTGCAATTTGCAACAAATGCCAGTATTCTCTACGTTTGAGGGTTTTGAAACTGAATCTGAGCAAGGCTTTCCTGCAGAATATGCATATTTATTGATCAACTTGTTTACATGATTTTCCTACTCCTTCCTTGCACCTACTAACACTTTTTCACTACAAAAATAAGAAAAAAACTTTGCATCTGTGCTATATTTGTAGAAAAAAATAATATAAAAGCAGGTGTGAGTCTCTACTGACTACTTTTTGGTTTTTTATCCAAGACTTTCTGGTTGCTAGTTTCTGAGCCATTTATAGTGTAACCTATTCACAGCACATAATCACAATATCTAAATCCTGATATGTGAAAATAATCCACTTCTAAAGGCTTAACTACCAGCATGCCTGAGGGTAAGGAAAACAGTATGGGTCCAGTGATTTAAAGGATAAGAAAGGTTTTTCTGGATTAATATGTAGTGTATGCTTTTTCTTCCAGCATTATATGTCACTTGCCAGAACTGTTTGATGCTGTGAATTAGTTGGGATTTTTAATTTCATGAATAATTCACAACTCGCTGCAGTGATTCCAGAAATTCATAACACCTTATCATACATTCATATCATTGCTCAACACTGAAGGGAATACTGTTTTGTTTCTAGAAAGTGTTGTGGTATCTTGGAGAGTAAGTGTAGTTCAGCTAAACATTAATAGAAATTCTTGTGTGCTTACGTGCATTTTCTTCCTTCTGATCATCTTCTATATAACTCACAGGTAAACACCTTTTTTAACCACAGCACCCAGTCTGAAGCTACTCCATGGCCTGTGCCCAGGATTTCGTCACCTGTTGTGCATTTCAATGGCATTTCATCCTTTTTCTTGAGTTATCAGAATTTTTCCTTCAGGGCACTAAATAGTCAGATACTGTAGTAGCTAAAGTAGATTTTGCAGATCCCATCTGAAACTAAATTGAACTTCAAAAAATATTGCTGTCACCTTTCCTTACAGACATCTACACAGAACAAGAGACCAAAGTAAGAAGGCAGCATAAATCTGGTGATAAAATGATCCTGAAGGGGAAGTTTTACCACTGAGAGGTCCGAAATTTTATCTCTGGTAATGATGGTCTGAGCTAGTAGGGAATAGATCTTCAAATACTCTAACAATGCTTCTAAACCTTCCTTTGTGAGATACAGAAAATCCATGCTGTTCCAGGGCAAGGGAAGATTAGATTCACGCAGGACAGGACAGGAAGCATCGTCACAGAGCATGTGTGAAATAGAAACTTAATAAAAGTAGTTACAGACCAAAGAGAGAACCCTAGAAATGTGCAGCCTCACAATTCTTATTTATCCAATATCTTGGACAACTCCCAGAGCAGGGAAGCAGAAACGTACTAACTTAGAGCAACTCCAAACTGATGGCTTCAGGGAGCACAGATGGGGCTTATCCTCATGTGTTGTGACAGATCAGTTCCCCACCACAGATGACTTGCTAAGTTCACAGTAGGTCTCAGAAGTATGAAAGTGAGAGAGTCAGCTTTCAGCATTCAAAGAAAGACTTGTTTTTAACTGCACATAGAGGAAGAAACATGTATCTGTCCTTCTGCCATGGTACCTGCAAATCAGGGTCAATGGGAAAAGTACACAGGCCAAATTATCTGCATTTTGCTGAATCATGTACAACTCAGCAAAAGGAAGATAAAACGCAACTAAATTGGAACGGTAGTGTTTCATGCCCTTTTGCACTGGTGCCAAAACAAAGTACAAAAAAATAAAGGTTTTAGTCCAAGATATCTAGCAAAATACCTGAAATTATTAGTACAGAGTTTCAGAACTTCTTAGTTATTCTTAACTCACTGTTATGAATAGCCTGTTGACTGTTTTCCTACAGTCCCCGGTGTTTGGGGGTCTCTCAGCAGTTAAAATAGTATTAATATGGTGTGATGTTAACACAGTAAAATAAGGAAAGTTAATTGAATTATTTGCCATCTATGACTATGAATAAATTAGGCACTAATTGGAGTAATAAATGTCCATGCTGGTGGGTAAATGGTAGTGAGTTTCAGGGTCCATGTAAATTATTCAACTCTAGACTCTAGTTCACTGCTAGACTTTCACCTGCAAAAAGGGTTGCAGAGCAATGTAACATCTGAGTTCACTGCTAGACTTTCACCTGCAAAAAGGGTTGCTGCACTCAGCTGCAAGAGGCAGTCCCTGGTACAGAGTGATCTCCTGTTCCTTCTTCTCTTGGTGACCTTCAAGTGTGGGGGAAGATGGTGCCAGATGAGAGGTAGACAAGCAGCAAGTGTGAGTCGCAGGCCAGAAAAAGATCTGCACCTGGAGATGTGAGCTGGGTGTGGGAAACAGAGCTGGGAAGAAAGGCAGGGAGTAAGAGCAGAAGAAGGTGGCAAAAAGTGGGCCAACAGAGAGTCTGATTTGTGTTGAATGACCACTGGGTAGGAGGAGAACAGGGATGGAGACATGCTCTTTGCATAGGGACCATTGCCTATAGCATGCTCTTTTCCAGAACTAGAAACTGAGCCCAGAGGGCATGTCTGTGCAGCATGTGGCAAAATACATTATTGTATTCCATGCCGGTCTAATCAGCTGCCTAAACAGCCATTATGGGCTCACGGTTGCCACCAGCTTTTTCATTAGATGATGCAACAGAAACCTAGGGAGCCAGGAGTCCGAAGGCTGCTTAGTAAATCCCAGATCAGAACCCAGTATTATTCTGTTTGATTAGATGTCTATGGGAAAGGGGCTGTTTTTTCCTGTGGGTGTTTTATCTGCTTATTTTTAGGTAAAAAACCCTTACACCTTTTAAAGAATATTAAGCTTGCAAAGTCAATTCAAATGTTGAGAAAGACCAGAATTAACATTGCTTGTGCAGTCTGATTTTTACAACATATTTAATCACAGGATCACATATCATCTTCTACAGAGCCCTTGTCTCAGTCAGGATGGACATGATATGTGGATGAACTGGGATGTGTGGGGATTGAGGTATGGTGCCATTAGTGTCTGAGTGTAGATTCAGGCCACCCTGATTGCAAAGCAAAGTACATGCATTTAAGACACGTGCTCTGGGACCTTAAAGATACTCAGTGATGGAAGTTGAAAGGTGAAGATTAAGCCAGCAATGTGTAGTAGATAGATACCTTTACTTAACAGCAAATATTCCCATATTTGAATTAAATTAATGGTGTATGTTTCAGTTTCATCTACAGGCCATCTTCCTAACCATCATTAACTGTCTCATTTCCAAAGTCATGCTGGCAATTTTTCCTGTGGAGAGTTTTTAAGAGGATATCCCATTATATGCAATAACAAATGTCCATTAAGTCACTAATTGAGAAGACCTCTATCCAAATTGCTCATTTCTCTTGAGTGAACTGTTTTGCCTAACAGATCCAGAAAGACCCACGTGTATAAAACACATTTTCTTTTCGTTTGAAATACAATACTGAACTCCAGGAGCTGCGTTCAGCTTCCACCTATCTTTTTTTAAATTAAAAGAAATCAAAAATTAAAATAAGACCCAGAAAGAACACAGAAAGTAATTTCTGTTTTCTGTCCCTTTCTATCCACCCAGCTGTATTCACAACTACAGCTGGTACAGAGCCCAAATAAATGTTACTGCAGAGAAATGTATCCATTTTAGTGGAGTATCTTGTGTGATTTCTCATAAATGCTTTATAATAATGACAGCCACAGCTCGGAAGCTATCATGGTCTTTTTCCCTGGAGAGCAATATGTGAACCATGCTTCATGTTTAACCTTTTCTGAGAGGGCAAATGAAGCAGGAGTCAAGCATAATCAAGAACTAGAGGGGGGAAACTGTACAATCAAACATGTTTTTAAAAAAATGTCATTCAAAGAGTTTGTTCTGGTTTGTTTCAATGGGTCCTTTTCTCAGTTTTGGTGGTGGGCAGGGGGACTGGAGACAGGGGCACTAGTTGTAGATACACTTCATGACAGATGCAAAAAAATAAAGCTTTTCCACGTTAGTTTCCATATTGACCAGACAGTTACCTCACTCGACTGAATCAGGGACCTCCCTTTGGAAGGTCTTTTCCCCACACTGGGCAAAGTGAGAATATCAGTTTTGTACAGGCACATGCCCTCCACCTGCGTGTGTCCCCAGTTCCACAGCACAGTGGGGATCTGCTTGTGAATTTGGCCTTGCAACAGCAAAGTCTTCAGTAGCTTTTGCAACTGATTTTAGCGCATGCAAGATGAAACCACTCATAAGTGGGCAAAATATCCATGGGCATCTCTAAACTTGAAAGAAAGAGCTCAGCCCCTAAATAAGTGACCCTAGATTCATTTTCAGTACGCTGTAGGGTACTATGTTAACGGTAGTCTGTCTTTAATGCTAAAGAGCACATACGAGTTTCTAATCTGAATACAGATCCTTTATTAACTCACTACTGAGCACGAGCCTTTGTGTCTGGAGCAAAGTGGTGCTGCGGCAGCCAGATACATATGAAAAACCTTTGTGCTATAACGGCCACAGCTAGTCTGTTTTACCCGCTCAAAAATCAGAGCTATTGCTGTATATTTAGCATGTTACAAATACATATCTCACATCTAATTTGACACTAAAATTGTTGTAGTCGTCGTACTGGGGGGGATTTATTTAGTGGGGTTTTTTTCCTTAAGTGCTAGGGAGGTAAATGAGAACATAATTACATTGTCAAAGTCAATAATAGCAAGCAGCCTCTGTCAGGTCTTGCTGTGCTCAGCACTGTTTCACAGGAACTGCTGGGGAGCTCTTCCGCCACCAATCCATTTGGCTCCATTTAAGACCTGAGTACAGGAAGGTAGTTATTGTACAAGATTAGTTTCCTGTATGCTGCAAATTGGCAGTGGCAGAAAAATACAGGATGAATTTATTAGCTTGCAAGGTCAGCTAATAAAAAGAAAACTATGTAACTTGGACTGTTGTTTACTTTAAGTCAGATGGCTTATTAGACTTCATGCAAAATTTAAACTAGTTAACTCCTGCATTTCCAGCCTGAAAAGTCATCACAGAAAAAAAGCAAAAAATCCTTTAATGCAAAACCTAGTCTGGATGTTCATATCCAAGGAATTCAGCAGGGTTAGAATGTCCTGCTCTTTAAAAAAACTGTACTAATTATACAGACCTTGAGATCCATAGGCAACTGTATCAGCTGTGTTTTGTCACTACTGCAGAAAGAATATGATGATAAAGATGATCCTCTAATATTTCATTTTTGCGATGAGCACTAGTATCAAGTTTTGGGAGAGATTGCTCTTGCTAATGAGATTGAGATTTTGGCCTAAAAAACATCTTTTTAGTTGACGTTTAAGGGGAAAAAAAATGTAATTTTGGACAAAAGATAGTATTTGAAGATTATAATAACATCATGATGTTCCTGGGGAACAATATATGATGTAATTTTCATTTATTGGTGCCTTTTCTTGCCACAGACTGCAAATGGACTGATAAAACAGTACCACCATTTCAGAAAAAAAGTAACTCTATGCTTCAAACAGCAGATAATTGGGGTCAGTTCAGCTTGAGTTTTCTCCAGAATCTGAAAACACACACATACATAGACTGTCTCTCTCACTCACACAAGTGGAAACCTAGATAAAAAGAGGGATTTTGAACTCTGTTTTAATACCTGCACAACAAACTTACTCCAGATTAGCAGTCAGAAATTCCTAGTACTTAAATTGTTTAACTGGATTTTTTTAAAGCTCCTAAATACCTTAGGTAGTCATAGCAGTTAAGTGCCCAAATTACTTTGAAGCACTTTGAAGTGTACGAGGCACCCATTCACATCACTCGTTTCCTAGGGGAAAGATTTAGGCTGAAGCCTTTGGGCACGCTAATGCAGGCACTTTTCAGCAGCCCAGCACCCCTAACCTGTGTTCCTCACCGAGGGGTAGTTTCACCTGCTCTTTGGGCAGGAGGACAGCAGGACTTAAACTTTCCAGACAGCCAAGGAATGATGAGCAAGTGCTTCTGAAGAGCACCAAAGGGAGATACAATCTGCCTATATTAACCACTGGTTTCTTGCTGCTGGTTGTAAGGTGGAACAATGAGACACGTTACCTGCCTCCCTTTGCTGAGTCCTTCTCATCTTATGCAGGGATCAACACTCAGATCTGTCCCTTTTAAATAAGTAGGTCAGTGTCTCTGCCTCCTCTGCCTAGTACAGACATATATCCTTCTGCATGTCATGGTTGCATCCCTGGAAAGTGCAATGGTTAGAGTTTTGGCAGATAGCAAACCATTATTATTTTTTAAATAAGAATGACTGTAATACAGGGGATGCATGCAGGAACTTAACACGCAGTTTAAATACACGTGTGGTGGAGAGGCAGGATCAGGAACATCAAGTGGTGGAGAGGCAGGATCAGGAACATCAAGACTGTCAACTGCCAACTCAACGTCTGATAACAACACAAGAGTTGTTAGAGATGCTGGTTTGTGGTGACCAGCTTTGTGGTGGCCAGAGGCGCTGACTGCTTTTTAAATGGAAAGACAAGGAACAACTGCTTGCAGGCCTAAAATGTTGACTGGTAGAAAGCTTAACAGCATGAGATCAAATTTTGCTATGCCCTGGTGATCTTGTTCAGCTGGACTCCTGAGCCACTGGACCTGTGACACCAAACACTTAAAGTCAGTCTTCAAGAGCAAGTATTTTCTCTGCCTCTTTCTAAAAAGAAATATCCAAACATTTCATTGTCTACCTCAGAAGCTCACTGCTCATCAGATTCAATTAAGTCAATGAAGGGTGAAGGATGGAAAAAAAGGGTTACGATGGCAGTTAGCAGGTCAGAGTACTAAATGAAAGCAGTAGATAGTGTGGGTTACAGTACTTAGTATACTCTTTAGCACTGGGAGAGACTGAGCTTTCCTCTTCTTGGGGCCCCATGTCCCAGCAGGGTGTTGTAACAGGACCCAGAGCACACTGATCTGTCTTTGGGAACGGAAAGCTGGGCCACACTGTAGCCAAGAAAGCGAGACGCAAGGCAGAGCAGGCAAAGACAAGGCTGACTTTCAGTGGGAAAGGGTAAAACCAGGCTACTGTCCTCTGCTTTCTGGATGTTAACATCAAAGTAATACAGAAAAACAAAACCAGACACTTTCCTGGGAGTAGGAACCATCTCCCTTTCTGGCTGAGGAAAGCTGGGACTTCAGATGCTTACATTGTTGTCTGCCTTTCTGTTGGGTGCCTACTCTTAGGGAAAAAAAAAGTATCATGAAATGCAGGAGGAAAAAGGCACAAATTCCTTTGTTCTGTTTAAACACACTCATTCTACGTTGACTTCCCACAGCTGATGAAAGTACATAGTCTGCCTCTAAGGTAAATATGCAGCTCCATTGCTCAGGCAGCCTCATTCAGCTTT
The DNA here is from genome assembly GCF_013368605.1 of Nyctibius grandis. Classification (NCBI taxonomy): domain Eukaryota; kingdom Metazoa; phylum Chordata; class Aves; order Nyctibiiformes; family Nyctibiidae; genus Nyctibius; species Nyctibius grandis. The sequence continues at coordinate 59,367,431 of NC_090659.1, read as the reverse complement.
ACTGTCCAGCCACACTCAGAGGGCCTTCTGTGTGCCAAGGTATAAGGACATGCCTTGGCAGTGCCCTGACCTCATATCTGAATAATGTCCATCTCACAGCGACACCAGTCTGCACTAGGGGGAAGAAAACCCAGGTGGGAGCCACATCATCAGCGAAACAGGACTTTGATGTGCACTGTGGTACAGCCAGGCAAGTAAACCAGGGCCCACCCACAGGAACCCCACAAACCCTCCAGAGACACTCCCTGCTCACCGCCACTGCGGTTGGGTGGTGAGGTCTCCCTGCTCCACTTAGAGGTGCTCTGAGTCACCCTCCCTGCCTCAGCCAGTGCCTGGGCAGGATCCAGCCCTCTTAAACTGGGACTGGAATCAATTTCATCTTCTTCCCAGCACTGCCCCCTTCCCCATAGAGCCCCCACTCCCATGGAGGCAAGGAAAGGGGATGGTTATTTTCCATCCATCCAGTCTAAGCCTGGGTACCCCACAATGCGAGTGGTAGGGGGCAGTGACAGAGGAAACAAGGCACTGTTCTGGCACTGCTTATGCATGTCTTAAGTGTCATCAGATGAAGAGCATCAGGAGCAGGGGCAAGAACCCAGCCCCTCCCTTCTCCCATGAGAGCACCTTCATGACTACAGTCTCAGATGCCTTCTTGTTTATTAATCTCTGCCTTCGGCTCCTACAGTCCTGGACTGCCTCAACCCTGAAGCTCCAGCCATGCCTCATGCACTTTTTGTGCCCACCCTGTATGATTTAGTCATGAACACTTTGCCAGGAAGTTTCAGATTTGCTGATCTCCTGGAGCAAATGAATCTGTGTCGGAGTGGAATGCACATATGTGGAAATAAGTCACTTAAAATGCAGTTTTCTGAAATGTCTCAAGCCACCTCAAAAAAAGGCAAGGAAGACGAATGTAAACTCTTTTGAGAGTAAGGAGTGTAATGTACAGCATCATATTAGGGGGGCTAGAGCAACTTGCAGTGCACAAGACTTCAGTTCTCAGTCTCTATTATCTGGTCAGCAGAGGCAAATGCTGTGCCCTTAGCACTATCATGCTGTAAAACTAGAGATTAAATGTAATGGTGTCAGAACCAAACACTGACCCAGGATTTCAAACTGTTCCATGGACCAAAAGCACCAGCCACCCAGGGTTTCTCATGGGCAATCAGCTACTACCTTAATTCAGGATCCAAAGATTACAGTCTTCAGCAAAATGCAGCTTTTTCTTGTCCAAGTCATCTCTAGGAAAGGGGGAAAAAAAAAAAAAAAAGGTAAATACTGTTTGGTGGCACATATTTACCATAGATCAGAAACAAATTCACTGATGTAATAAAATTATTCACCGATGTCAGTTCATACTACCCGATAATCTGGACTTGGTTTCTGGAGTGTCCAGTGCCTCCTGGAAGATCTTGAGTGAGTCACAATGTGTCAAGAAGATTTCATGGAAAGGGATTTGGGAGGCTACATTTTTAATGTAAACTAAGCAGATTTAAGGGCTTTGGTAAGTGAGTGCAGTCAAGAAATCAGAGGTAACTTTCATTTTCATGTGGGTCTCATTGGGAGGAATATTGAAGAGAGTTTTGCAAATGCTGGTTCTGAGCCAGAAAGCTTTTACTTACATACATAGCCCTGCTCACTGAGGTTCCCCACCAAAATAAATGAGAACACTCATTTCAGAGTTACCTCTCAGAGCCACGTGGCTGTAACCTGGATGTCAGGAGGGCAGGTGCCTCTGCCTGCTCCTCTCCATCCCGCAAAGTAGGAGCCTTGGAGCAGGATGGGAGCGAGCACGTGTGCCCCTCCTTCCCCTGTTCTCTCCCGAAGGGAAGTGAGATGGCATCTTGAAACCCTACTGTAGTGACCCACTAAGGCATATAGGACTTGAACCTGTAATTTAATCTGGGTAAGGCTTAACAGTGTAGCCAAGCTGGTCTATGGCAGGAAGTAGGGTAAGTCTTCCTTGAGCCATGGTGTGCAACAAAGGGATTCCCTGTTTTGGTGAGAGGAATTGTTGTAAGTCTGCCTCAGTCAGAGAGGAGAGTCACAAAAGAATTGGTCTTGCCTGGTCTCCAGGATGGTCAAGTAATTGTGAGCAAGCCATGACATGATGCTGAGCAAGTAAGATGAGCAGGAAAGGGTTTGTGTTCACCTGAATGAGGATTGCAGAAAGCTTCCTTTCTACAGTTTAGTGATTTTGGTCCTTACAACTAAAGTGAGTGAAAACGCAAGCTCTCAGGGAGCAAGAATTTGATTCAGTTTTTAATCCTAACACAACCTGCCTTTTAAATTGCAAACTAAATCCAAGTTTTATCAATCTCTGCCCCACAGTCTTGCTGAGGTTTTTCACATTGCTTTGCCAGCCAGTTTAATTAGAATTTTAAGGCTTTCATGTTCAAAGTGTCCGCTTTGAACTGATGGGGTCAGCAGAGTTCAAAGGAAAGGGTGAAAAACTCCAGAGTCTTAAACAGAAACAAGCCCCAAGCCTTATCCCAGCTTCACAAATGCTGAGAAAGTTTGGATCTGGAGGCAGAGATTGCAGTTTGAGTTTGTAGGCAGAAGGGAAAGTCATGTTTTTCACACCACAGGGCATCTCCACATGTTGTGAAGCTGATCAGTCTTTCCACAAATCCTGATCCAAAAGAGCTGCTCCAGAGACACTTAGTCTGGAAAAGAAAATATAGCCACTTCTGCTTGCTTAGGCCACCACTAGGCTGAAGATTTACACCTGGAGAATTTCTGTTAGCACTACTGAGGTACACAGCCATGCATCATATGTGAGAAATAAGAACCATCTTCTTGTTTGTAATTATGACTTGTCACATTTCTCACAAAAAAATGAAAGAAAACATCAAAAAGTATAAGAAATCACAAAAAAAACCCAGAATATAAATACAAAAATTAGCTTTGACAATGTAGTGCATGTTCAGTGACCTGTTTGCACATACCCAAATTGTTACAAGTTGCAAGTCTGGTTTTGAAATGTTTTTGAATGTTTATAGAGTAATAAGGGACACAATAAACTCAAGTGACAGCATTTCTAGTATTACGCAAGGAATATAACATAAAAATTTATTCCTACCCACTAGTGCAGAAACACAGAGCTAAATGAATAAAAGAATGAATACACACACTGTAAAAAACATTCTTCCCTCCAGGCAAGACTAGATGTCTGGTTAAACTGTTCTGCATGAAGTCCATCATGCGTAGCCCTGCGCACTGCATACAGAGAAAACACTCTCCCTGTCTCAGCAAAGAGGAGGCTGAACCATACCAACAGGGTCTGAGTCACCACCCAAGATGGTCAGATTTGGGAGTTTTTTACCTGTTCCCAATTTACAATTCCCTGCCAAGTAGAAGTGGGTATACCTGGTGTTTACCCTGAACCAAAGTACATGAAGCAAAGTACAAAGTGCCATTGGTACATAAATGTACAATATGTTACATTAATATATACTTTCTGTAAACACTGAAGTAGTAGCAAATGTTACAGTGGAATAGTAGAGCTACATCCCACAGCTGGGATCAGAGCAAATTTAGCCAGGATCATTGTGCTTATACCGAGGCTTTTTGGCTTTTCCTGGCAGAGCTGTCAGGTATAACACTTGTTGCTGCCACGGGTGTTTATCTGGCCAGAGTCCACAGTGTTACCTGGCTTAAGAACAGGAGAACAGCCATAGTAAGGTCATCTGTCTGGAGATGGAGAACACCCAGGAAATCGCAATACAACTACTGTCATCTCAGTTTTCCTGATCAAAGGGCGTCTAAACTCTCCCAGCTTGTGAGAAGGAGGACACTCAGAGGAATGTATCTTTTGGCCCTGAAAACATACACAGCAGCCAAAGCCCATGAAAAGGAATCGAAAGGCTAAGGAAAGATGTTGATTGAAAGAGACATTGAGGAATATTTGGAGCAGAGGAAGACTGGTAGGAGGAGAAGTAGAAAAACTCTTGTCACAGTCCAGACTGGTCACGTAAGACCAGTAAAAGGGATGAAGAAAAGATGTAAATGGTATGGGGGAAAGGGATATGGTTTTCTCCCTTTGGATCTATTATTCTTCTCTTCCTTCCTGTGTCCTCTTTTTTTCTTTTTTTTTCAACAGATTGTTCTATGGATGTAATGCCACAGATTTAAATAAAAAGCCAAATCAAAACAAGGTTTCAGTAACAGTAAAACTGATCTATCCTGCTCTGTGGATAACTCTAGAGCAAGTTGGCCCCTAAAAATACTACAGAGAGCTGTGAGTCATGCTCACAAGCATTGGCTGATCAATGGAAACTTTGAGGAGTCTTTTGTAGGTATTTGTGTATGAAAACATGCACATAAGAGAGACAAAGAGCAGGAATGTGTTGCTGTTAGCTACCTCACTGTGTCCTGATGAATCCGATGTGTGAAGGTAGCACTTGTTCTGCACTCCAGAAGGCATGCTGTGTTATTCCTCCCGTACAATTGTTTTGGTCCTCTTATCAGAGCATATGTTAATAGCTTTGTGCTACTTACACTGGAAATTGCTAAGCATTTCAAAGCTCCATCAGGAAGGAAGTAAGAATGGTAGAAGCCCCAGAAACACCCTCCAGAGAGATTTAGCTCCTAGCTGCATTTTTACCTTTAGACTGTTTTTTTTCAGGCACTTACTGTTTTCCCTCAACCTGCAGAGACACCTGTTTTTAGTAACATCTCCCAGTGCAGGGAACAAACGCTATTCACTTATATTAATTAACTGAGAGTAAAATCTGCTTCTGAAATAACATCAAATTAGTAGAGCAGAATAGCAATCAGCTTGAACACATCAAAGTGCTGAATGAAGCTGCTCAGCATCTGTAGTAAAGCATCTTACATGCTTGCTTTGTAAATCACAGTAAAGAAAGAAGTGATTTGTACAGTACTTTTGGCAGCTTTTGTGTTTTCTGTCATATATTTCACCTCTTTATTCCTGTCACAGAATACTGTATTTATATTATTAAAGCCTTTAGAATGAAGAAATATGTATCGGGAAATATCAGTGAATACAATTAAACACTACACAGTTGCATTAGGGCACTTTCTCAGAGAATTAATTAAATAATGTGACCTGCAATGGCATATTTCTTTCTGCCTTTTCTTTGCAGCATTTCATGCTTCTTGATCACCCACTGCAAAAATCATCCCTAGGAGGAAAAAAACAAAATAAAAATCTCCTTAAAAAGTGATGAATTTGTGAGACATTATAACCCATCTGAGAGATTTCACAGATGTGTCTTTAGAAACATAGTGCAGGCTAACAATGTCAGCTGATGCAATATGGAAAAAAAATATTTTATGGTCCCAATTCTGTCACATTTTAGGGAAAACTGGGAGGCATGTGAATGCTGTGCAAGAGCATTATCTGTGACTGCAGTGGATAGAACAACCTCACATGCAGTTTCCTTGCATAGATTACTTCTTCTCAGTGCAGAGTAGACTTCGTTAGATCAGGAAAACTGTTCTCTTCTCAGGTAGCCTGTATCTCTGTTCCCTTAGTTGTCCTTCACAATCTCCTGGTTTGGCTTTATTTTTGAGGGCATAGGTCAGAGAGGGGAAATCCACCATGTTGAAAGGCAAAAAGTGGGGTGAACTGCCACCTCTGCTGCTGTCATGCAATTTTACCAGAAATCTTCTTTGACCAGGGTCAGCAGCAGGAGCAGTTTGCTCTCTTTTAGGAAATGCCTACATAAACTATCACATGAATCCTACTGGGGCCAGATTCAGGCAGTTGTGGTTTGATTCACTGTCCATACTATTTGACGCAAGAAAGCAAATGCCACGTCAGGAAGTGCTACAGCAGAGAGATAGGTAATAAGTGAAAAGAAAGGGGTTGCAGACATGCCCTCAGGTAAATCTGCACCTGATCATTGATCTCCACCTATAAAAATCCATATGTCCTCCATGCTCAACAGCCTCAACCCATGACACCACTGCATTTTGGAAGTTCCATGCAATTCCAGAACATCCCACTGAGAAACAAAGGGATGGCCCAGGAAAGTCTCACAGAAGGGAGACAGGGACTGTCAAGGGTGTGGAAGGGCTGCTCTGTGAGAGGGAATTAAGTTGCCTCTGACCTCTCAGCCTGAGAAGGAGGCAGAAGAATATGACAAGAGTCTTATGAGACAAGAGTGGCATAGAAGATTGAAGGGGGAGTGTTATAGTACAAAAGCTATGGTTTCTTCAAAACAAGTGAGGGGTTTTTTTTCACATGGCACGTAATTAAGCTATTGGATTTTTGGCTGCTGTGGGATGGTAGAAAGCCAAAAATATACATAACTTTAAAACTAGCTTCACAGACTCACAGAAGGAAAATCTATTGTGAGCTACTAACAGGCAAGATATCACCTTTGTGCCAGGTGGTCCCTAGCCCACTGCTGCTGAAAGGCATAGCTGAGGAGCATTCATTATACTCCGCTTGTTCTTATATCCTCCCCTCATCATCAGTTACTGGACTGTGTCAGAGAGAGTATAGGGAGCCTATCAGACCCCCGTGGTCTGTCTCAGTACAGCTTGTTCCTTACAGCCTTACATTAACTATATTTACAATGCAGGAGCTCAGATCCAGCCAGCTCCTGGCTGTTGCTTGCGCAGTAAATGACCAGGAGGCATGGTTATACCTAAAAAGTCAGTGCTTTGGCTCCCATAGCATCAGCAATTTCTGGTATTGAGAAATATCTGTATATATACCACATATATTCAGTATGTATCTATATACCAGTTACACCTTTGGCTCAGAGCAGCCAGTCAGTGTGGATGTAGCTCCAGGCCAAACACTGATGCCTCCAGTCCATGAGGCAGCAAGCTAGATCATGTAAGTGAGTACTGAGAATGAGAAGACAGTAGGTGATGTAGTCACAGCAAAGCAAAGGAAAGGATGTGTGTAGGAGCTATGGAACTGCATTTTGAGGAAGGCAGATGTTTGACGAGAGTTTGAGGTTTCGCGGTAGGAGAAGGAGCTACAGCTTTGAGCTTGTAAATCATTTCATTAACTAATCCCTTTTCATGAGTTGGAGAGTTCCATTTGTTGAATTAGTATATTTTCAATCAGTATTGATATTACTATCGCTAAGAAAACAGGACCAAATCCAAAGAACATGGAATTTGTCATCAAAACATTGGCTAATTTAAGGCCAGTTAACATCTATCTTCATCAATGACCCCATGTGCAAAAATGAAAGAATTATTATACCTCACTGTGATATCATCCTGCTCTGCTCCTATCTGTTTTAAATAATTTTGAGACTTATTGTGTTTATCACCATTGAAAGAAGCTTCATGCAAGTGTAAAACAAGTAAGAAAGAAGAGAGTTCAGAACTTTAGAAAAGAGCATGTACTTTATTTTGTCCAAATAAATACTTTGATAGATTTCACATAAAAAATAGCTTAGTAATTTCCCCGTTCAGCTCAATTTTCTCTGAAACTAAAAAGCACCAGAATACAGCTGAGAAAATAAGCTCTGGCTAGTTGTACTTTGTTTACATTTTATTTATGTGGATCATCTGCAAAACAGAATGCTAGTGCTATCCATCTTTAATGAACCTTTATACTAAGGACAGGGAGTTTATGGGGACTAAACCCTGCAAATAATATTGGACTTCATAACTAAGTCAGCACAGTAGGACTAAAATGCTTTATTGGATCTTATTCACAAGAGGTTTATACCATACTGATGATATCTCCCATTTCACTTAATCACTTTTATGAACACAAGCCGAGCCCCTGCTGCAAGCTGCCACCAGAGAGCTTAGCAGTCTAAACGATACTTCACTGAAGCTTCAGAAAGTCTTTTTGTTCTGGAGAAAACATACTAAATCAAAGCAAATTAACCCTCTCGATTTGTTATTTGCTTTAGAAGGTATTTGTCTCCATTCTTCTTTGGTGGGATCATCACAAGTGTCAATAGTTATCTCCCAATTTATGACAGTAGTTGGACCTTTAAAGTAGTTTTTGCTTACCCAAGCACTCCTATACTATGAGCAGGGTCTGAGGGATTTGACAGGACGCTGTGTTTGTACTAGGGAATTAAACATGCCATGAGCTGTACTCTGGCATCAAGACCAACTGACCTACAACTGATCATGTTTGTACACCTGAATGCTCTTGGCCTCCAGAAGAGCTTGCTCACACCCAGACTGCCTATGGGAAATAATTTGAGCCCCGTAATACCCAGACTGCTTATGGGAAATGATCCCAGCCCCATAAAGCTCCCAAGCCATTCCCAGAGACTGGGAGAGTGCCAGCTGATACAGGTCAGAACCAGGGCACAAAGCACCCTAGCAATTCATCAGAACAAGCAGGCTCCGGACTACTGATAAAGACATGGATGTTGGTTGCTCTGAGCTTGCACCTCAATACTCTGTCAGGGATTGCGGTACTTCACTGGAACATTTTGAACCTCCAGGTAATGAAGATCATAAGATGCTCAAACACAATAGTAATGGGGAGGGGCAGCAGGGGCATAGAGGTATCAAAAAGAGAAGACACTCTTTCCATACTGACAGTAGACATACTATGCCTTGTAAAAGTAATTGAGAATGTCAATACTGTCAGCTTAACGCTTCTTGGTAGTATAGTGAAAAGCATCAGCACACTTTAACTTGCACGAGGGTGCAGGAAGGCACCTCTAAGGAGCTACAGTGCATTCAGATCACAAAGGGAATACTCCATGCAGTGCACCACTAAAGAGATTTCATTCCTTGTTGAAGAGCAATAAGAAAAAAATGTGTATGCTATCATGAAGGGAACCTTCTTCACAGAAGTATTCATTTTAATTGGCTTTTTGTAGTCGTCCTCTTCAAACAACACTGAAAGTGTCTTCTGACAGTAGCAAAACTGCTCCTGCGTTTATTAATTGATGACAGTATAAAAGAAAGTAATTAAAAATCCCATGAAGCCATTCATTCTGGCTGTTCTATGTGTAGCAAGACCGTCTTTCCCACTGTGCTAAAATTAACTCTTTCAGAGAAATGTGTAAACAATGTGATCTACCATCAATGACATCCTCATCTGCCAGTAGCATTGCCAAGTGACAGCCAATCTAGCCAGTGCCAGGACTGACCGCTCAGATTATTTTTGTCAGATTGAGTCCTGATGATCAATACCAAATAATTAACGCTTGTACCTCCTGCTTTGCTTAAGCACTAAGAGGAAACTGAAACTAGTTTGCTCATCACTGGATTTATTTGGTCATGAGCACACGTTATTGGTTCCCAAGAACTTCCCAAGTTTGATCCCCACATTTCACAGATTTTACAGGGAAATAGCTGGTGAAATCTCTAAAAAACAATCTGTGTGAGGATTATTAACATATATTCCCAAACCCCTAAGTCTGCTTTTGCACACACTGTGAGCAGTGTGCGCTTTTTTTTTTTTTTTTTTTTTTTTAATAGTAATCCCATTACCTTTTCTACTGATCAGGGCAGTCTGAGTCTGCCCAGCTGATTAGCTATTATTATGTCAAAATACTTTGTAATCCTCTCTGATCTCTTCCTAGCAGCAGTGCCAGGGCAGTGATACCCTCGTCTGAGTTTGCTCAAACATTCAGTCATAGGAACAGCGCAGTGTGCTCACCATTTTTTGTATTTTGATTTCTTTATGTCCAGAATCACAGGCTGGTCTAGAAAATAGTATTCACTGCTTTTGATTTTCCACAGGAGTGAGGCAGACTGGGACGCTGCTCCAGAGCTACCTGGGGCAGGGGGAGAGGGGACCTAGAGCTCCCCAAGTCTCAGGTCCTCAGCTGCCCACGTGTTTCCTTTCCCAGGTTAACAACATGTGGGAAATGCGACACGCACGTGTCTTCCTTTGGTGCAGAGCTGGGATCCTGCTCTTGGATCAGGGACGTGGGAAGCAAGATCTGATTCCCTAATCCTCAGTGTTCATATTTCTTGTGTTTCTGTGCCTCAGAATAAGTAAATCAGCAGCTGTCCTGCCTGGAAGTTACTGTTGGGTTGCTGCATCCTGGGTCTTATCTTAGGCACGAAAGACAAAAGGTGCAATACAAGGGGAAGAAAAGAAACAAAAAGTAATATTAAATCTCAGAAGACAAAAACCCTGCAGTGCCAAATTCTCCTTTGGTAAATCAGCACAGATTCACTGTTGTTTACATCAGCTATGCAGAAGAATGGAAACTGCTGACAGAATGGGAGCTCAGAGGCACATGAGTCACCACTCATTGAATTTCCATATACTCTCGTGACCTAGTAACATTGTTGGGACATTCAGCAGAAGATGCTGCTTAAGATGTTTTTTTCTTCCCAATAAATAATTTTTTTGCGTTCCGGGTGCATACAGGAGGTTTCCAGAAAGCTTTCTAATAGTGAAGAAACAGCTCAGACTATTAGCTTGAAATTAGTCAGCCTGCATCTCAGGTAAAAACTACTAGATCTGCTAGGGTAAAATTGTCTCCTAAGGGAAGCAGTGGAAATTTTATAACTTAACACATCACCAGCTACCCTGGATAAAGCACTAGTACACGCACAAGAAGAAACAATCTTGCTTTTCACAGGGAGATAAGTTCAAACATTGAGCTGCTGAGATACTTTGGAGACAAGTGTGATGTGAGGTTTAAAATAAACAGAGCACTTCGTTGCACTATCAGTAATGAACTGTAGAGAACTATCTTGAATGGTTGTACTCTGCCAAGAGGGTTCTATCCTGCAAAATACTGAACACTGTAAATTCTTGTTAGAGAGAACATATAGTATTTTCTAGGGGAAAATAAGAAAAATCACTGCAATTAAAAAAAGCACCAGAAATAATTACTTAGGTAATCACACTTCTGATAAATAACTGAAGAGCAGACACATGAATTGAAAATCCACCACCAAAACAGTTTGTTATTTTAAAAGACTGTTTTCTCTTTAGTGTACATTCAGTTGCCTTCATTTATACAATTCAATTTATCCTTAGTTTCAGCATGTTATTTCAAACAGGAATTATGGTCAGTATGAATACATTTTAATACCTCACTTTAACTGATTCATAAAATTTCTTTCAATGTGCAAAAAGTTTGCTCTAATTTGGGCTCAGTATTCACCATTTTTAGTACCTCTGACTCTAAGTACCTCAAAAAAAATTTCATCTGCTGCAGAAGAAGTTGGAATAAACATGCCAGCCATTTCAAAAAAATAAGTAAATAGAATTGGAAGGTAGAATATTGGACTGGCTCCTGAAGTACTTACACACAGTTTACAGAATTTCTCAATACAAAACATTTATCCTAAAACTCAGAAATCCATACCAAGTCCTCTGTTATTTTCTAATCGTTCAGTAATGCTTATGGTTGCCTTTCAAGGAATATGGGCAAGACAGAATAACATAGCTTTTGCTGTAATTAAATGTGAAATCAGGATCTTAAGAGTTAATATACACACAGGAGAGAAATCCCTTTCAATTTGTTCTGTTTTGTCATCATTTTCTTTAGATAAGAGCAACCTTTCTTACCAAATAATTTATCAGCAATTCTTTACTTAAACTTATACTTCCTGTCATAGACTTTGGCACATACAGAGCGTATTGTTCCAACTTAAAGTTATAACATAATAACTTTGAGCATTTTGTGAAATAAATAGAAGTAGCAGTTCGACTTCTTCTTTGCATCATTCATAAAGAACAGAGAACTTGGCATATCTCTGCTAAGGAACAAGAAATTGAAATGAAAAATATTTCTGAGACCCTTTCAGCTGCAGCATATATGGGTACAAGCCTTAACATTTCTATTCAATCATGACAACAAATTGAAATAGCCCCTGAAATCTTTCAGCCTTGCTAAAACTGGCTTAAGCAGTTCCTGCCTTCTTTGTCCCAGACCATCATTCCCAGCCTTGCACTAAAGCTCAGTATTCCCCTGGTTGTGCCTACACCACTGCTTCTGTGATGACACAGTACTGCAGTTGCGTCAGTAGCATAAGGACAAGAACTATCAGTAACAGTCGTGTATTTCCATGGGCACAGAAAAAAAAACATACTGTCTCAAGTAAATCTTTGATTTTTTTTTTAGTTAGAAGAACACTGATATCATGTTTGCAATACGTAAAGCCTCGTCCCAGAAAGATGTATCATTCTAGCTATATATGAAGCTGGGAAGATAGTGCTTCTCATTTCCCATCACAATCAAATGACCCATGGGCATGACAGTGGATGAAAATATTTTTGTTGCCTTTGCAGCAAAAAAATGTTATTTACTGCATTTTCACATTTCTTACTATAAATTTTTTCTCAAGATTTTTTTTTCAGTCACATTAGACTTATTTTAATCATCTGCTCAGCATCTGACAGCCTGGTGTAACCAACGGAGACACTTTTGTATATATTGTGGTATGTCTTATGGTAATCACTGCTATCTGATCCACACAAAATCTTTTCTCTGACTCTTCCACAAAGTGACAGTTTCTGCCTTTTAGTGGGTATGCCCCAGCTTCTCATCAGAACGTGGCCTCTAAGTCAGTGGTCAGTCACAGTCCACAAGAGATTGCAAGTCAGCCAACTGAAAATAGAGAAATTGTGCCTCAGCCCAGTCTCAGATCCCCGTCACTTCTATCTGTTTTGCATTGCACAGGACCAATTTGTCCCAGATATTATATATACAGCAAGCAGCGAGCATTGTTCCCATACAGCCAGTTTTTAGCCTATGTTAGACATATTGAAAGTGGCAATCTCCACATACCAGAGGAAGCTGAGTATAGAGGGGAATCTAGTTACAGTTCTCCTGGGCAATACATTTCTGGTTTAGCTTTTCATGTTTCAGCAAAGATTTGATCATTTCTCTATTAAGTCTGCAACTAAATATAACAGTTTTTGGTTTTAAAGGAGTTGTTACGTAAAATGTAAACTGCTGTTGGCTCTTATCAAGTATATAGACCCTGATTTCAAGCCATAATGTGGCTTTGATAAATGAAATGGCATTCAGCAAAGGTGGTAGCTTAGATCAATCCCTCAAATGTTGCTCTGAGTGAGCGAGCACTCCTAGTACCTCCCTGGCTTACCCCTTGTTCCCCACCTTGCTCTAGCCAGATCCTTCAGTCTCTGAGCAGCATGTCAGCATGGAAATTGGGAGATGCTGACCATGTCTTTTTTTACAATGAATATTTTGCCCCTGTCCTCTGCCACCCTCCCCATGTCATTGCCTGGAGATGCAGGGGAGCCCATTTCTCTCTCCAGCTGCACCCTGAGCTCCAGACCCTGCAAGGAGCTGCAGTTCTGCTCTAGCCATGAGCTACTGAGCCAGGTGGTGATTTCCAGAGAACTCCAGTAAAGATCTTCTCTTAAAACCTCCTAGCTCTGACAGAAGAAGCTGTCTGGACACCACATGCCAAAACTCTACCTCGCACACAGTACTCACTCACTTCACAACTGACCCTCAGCTACCTGGGTGTGTCAACCATTTGCTCTTTATGTAGCCATTAATATTTTTTTTTCTGAACTTTCCTTGCTTGCATGAAACTTCTTGCATGGATTACAAAGCAGAACTGAAGCAATATTGTGTTTGAGCAGAAATCTGAAAACAGGAAGCCAAAATCCATGATTATTTTTTTCAAAGCATTCAATTCAGTGTAATCTTCAGACAACACAAAAAGAGAACCTTATTTTCTTCTGAGCTTGGTAGCTACTTTTTGTTAAAGGAATTTCTCCAGGGCTGAATTTTGCACTGGGAGCAACATTCAATCAACACTTGTATTGCTTAGCATTGCACTGTGAATGTCTGATCATTTGACTGACTAACCCAATCTTCTCTTTCCCTGTGCAACACTGAAACGAGGGACATTTTTAAAATGGGGGAAGGCTGGTCCCCTGAAGGGCCCAGTTCAGGAGAAAAGGCCAGTCTCTTAGCGTACAAGACTGGTAGCCACCCTCAGTGACTCAGCTGGAGCTCTGGAGGGCAGCCCACCTGAAGAACACACAATGTCCTCTGTACCATAAGCAGAGAGCTACAGCAGCAGCACAGAAGATGTGCTGGCTCTGTTCCTTGGCAGTCTACAAACCGCTGCTGGTGGTCAGGAGGAGAGGTAGTGAGAGAGACCTCTTACTCTGCCTTCTCATTCTTTTCTCAAAGATGCTAGCATCTGCTGCAGCAGAAGACCCTATTATGTCTTGCACTTTGCACAGAGGTGCCTAAGACAAGCTTCTGCCTTCTTCTGTCTTCTTCTCTGTACGTTGTGGCATCCCCACCGACCTGGCCTAACCTTCCTTCTTCTGTGGCCCTGTCCCAGTCATGCAGCCATGTGGTGCTTCTCTTTACCTGTCTCTGCAAATAGGACATTTCCCTTCCCCACAGAATGACTGTGAGACTCATTTAATGTCTGCAAACCATTTTGTGTTCATGAGGAGCAAGGTATAGTTCAAACATAACAATATATCTACACAAAGCTCTATCTAACACTGCATATTGACTTATTTAGATTTTCCATTTAATGCTAGCGTTCGTGTAATTTACAATTAAACAATTCAGTTTTGTCTGCGTGTGGAATTTCTTTCACCCAGGTGATGAATCAGACGTACACTATAAAGAGTTTTGAAAAACTGTCAGACACCCATATGCACACCTCTGTACAGGTACACAGAATCACAGAATCGCGCACATAGGAAGCAATTTCTGCAGATCATCCAGTCCAAACCCCTGAGTTCTGACTGTCTCCAAGGACAGATTTTCCAGTCATCTGAAACCTCCCCCAACTGCCATGATCTCTCAAAGATGACAGAGAGGGACCTCACAATGACACCAAACAGCTCCATGAGCACCCTTGGGTGTTTCCCGTCTGGTCCCATGGACTTGTTTATGTTCAATTGGCTTAAAGGCTCCCTGCCCACATCCTCCTTTGTGTCTCACTCCTGCAGACTCTGCAGGGAGAGGAAACAAATGTTTCTTCACTAGTCCTTCTAACGTAAAGTTGGGAGGACAGAGCTGTGAATGGGTTCAAAAAGCAATTAAACAAAGCCATAGAATAAAAATCCAACAGCACTGTTCCATGCTGAGATGCTGATACCACCACCTGATACCAGGCAGTCCTTATTCCAAAGACTGCCAGTCAGTCAGATGCCAAACATGAGAAACCTCACAATATGGTAACCACATTGCTTTTCTTTTCCTTGTGCATCTGTGCCCGATCACCATTCTTGTTGGCTTATGCTGAAGAAGAATAGAGCTGAAAGACTTCCACACTACCAGATAAGGACCTGGATGAAAGGACTTTTGGTCCAACCCAGTAAATTCTTACCCAGTACATTTAATGTTTTTTCTCTGCAATTTAAAGCATAAGTTTTAAAGCTTTCACTTCTGGTGAAGAGTAGTATATTACAAGTATTCCAGTGATACAGGCCTAAATGTGAATGCCTGGTCACTCAAACGAGCAACACTGTTAAAAAGTGCTTGTATTGCTGTAGCTGTTCACTAACGCAAGCTACATGCTAACTAGACTATAGCAGCAGAAAACTGAAGATATTTTAAATATAGGTTTTAAACAGCCAAGGTAAACTGCACTTGCAGCACCTACAAACACTGAAGAGGACAGCAGTTACCTGTAGCCTCTTCCACCACTTTCTCCTACCCTAGCAAGGCTTCTCAAGTAAGTATTACCAGCCATTTGAGTGCTAGGTCATTGCAGAGGGATCTTGAGTCTTTAAAGCTATTTGTTGATTCCTGACCTCGGCAAAACCACACGAGATTTAAATCCATCTCCACTTTAAAATATTGTCATACCCTCAAGCAACAAGTGGGGAACTCTTCTCATCTCAAAGCTAGTGCTTTCATGAGGATGGCATAAAGTGGAATATGAGGTTGTGGTTCATCTGAAATCATAGTGACTTTTGTTGAAAGCTGCACTGAAGAATAAAGAAGCATTATATAAACTGTGCATCCTTAAGAGAAGGCAAAGGTACATAATGGCATCAAAGTCCATTAATTCCTAATAGATCCTGTCACAAAGGGGACCTTTGCTATTAAATGACTAACTCAGTCCACTGAGTTACTTTTATCTCTAAAATTCTACCTTAGCAGTCATTTTCATACAGAAACACCTATTACTTCTGTTTTTCAGGACTTTTTTTAGTGTGTATATTTAAAATCTCATTAATATTCTGAGAGCTTCACATGTGGAGGTCAGCAAGAGACTGTGCTAGCGCTGCCCTCTTTAATATGTATATCAACCACTGGTGATTGGGGAGATTGCTAAGTGTACAGCATAAGCAATTTGCTGAAGCCACAACTCTCTGCTTCCCTGCCATCGAATGCAGATGAAACAGGGTTTTTCTTTACCCTGCAAAACAGACTCTCTCCAAGACTGGAAGTCAATCCAGCTAAGGAACAGGTATTAGAAAGCTGCAAAAAAAAATGAGAGTGAAAGAAGTACAATGAAAAATAGAAAAACAGTATTAGTGTTAGTCAGTTAGCTATATGTTATTTATTCCCTTCAGTATAGGTTTCATTGCAACACTGATGGAATACAAATTGACACAAAATTCATGTAAATTTATGTAAATGCATATATAAATGAGCTGCAGCCCTCAGGCTCCTGGCAAGTTGCCACAGTGGCTCTGAGCAGAGCAGAGACTTTGCACCACTGTAGTACTCTGAGAGGTGTTATTGTGAATTAGAGTGTGGTTTTCTGAGGAACATTAGTAGCTTTATCAGTTTCTACATGGAGTTTGCCAGGGGCGAGAGAAATACCACTTTGTGAACTTTTGGCTTCTTATCTGAGTTAGTAATAGCACTGAGCCTAGAAATAGCTCAGGTCTGACCATTACAAACTCTTTCACTTTCTCAGCAGAGTTTATATTTACTGTGAGACAGAAACATGCAGCTCATGAACATGATAAACTTCACTGGCGTTTCTTTGGAATCTGTAATAGCAATGAACTCAGAAATAGCTCATTCATGACCATTATAAACTTCTTTTGCTTCTCAGTGGAGACTTTCTAATAGCCTGAGACAGAAATAGCTGGTTCACAACCATTAAGATCTTTGTCAACACGTCCATTGGGAATATAATGGTTGTAAGTCCAGGAACAGCTAGTTCACAATTTTTACACATATTTTTGACTTCTCCTTACTGAAACACAGCCATGTAGCAAGTATTTTGCCAGTAACAAATAATGCCATCACACAGGCTTACTTAGCCATTCAGGGATAATGCAGCAGAATAAAATATAATATATTAAGGTAAATGGCAGGACTAGATTTGGGTAGCTTTCCAAAGCTTGTGGTTTATATCTGATGATTTTCTATCATCTGTCATGGTATTTAGCCCCATTGGATTGGCATTCACATAATCCAATCCCATCTTCATTCACAAGTTGGAAAGGGCAGCTACTGGAGGTGTCACAGACAAATAACAAGAGCAAGGATGGGGTACTGGCCTGAAAGTCTGATGGGCTGTTCAGGGAGGCAGCTCTTCTTATTTTTCCATATAAAGGATCTCAGGATGAATATGATACCTCTATGGCCTGTCTACAAAAATACCTGTGGCCAGGTCTATAGAGGTACTTGCTGAATTTTTCTAACTGAAGATATATTGAGTCTAGCTCATTGTCTGCTGACGATACAGCCAGATTAAGATAGCTGACATGGTAGCTGATAGTTTGCATGTGAACCCTCACCTTGGCCCTTAACAATCTAGACACATAGCCTATGCTCAGCCATGGCATGACAGAAAGGGAATCTGCTCATGGCCCTCTTGAATCTCACAAAACACCTGGTCTTTGCAAAGAACGTAATCCCCTTCAGAAATCTTCTAGAGCAAGTGTGGGAGGCCTTGGGTCCTCACAGGTTCTTTGCTAGAACTCTGTTTATTACAGGTGCCTACATGACAGCTGAGCATCTGCAGTCTGTACCAAAGGAACCATACACGACAAGCCCTAACTTCTAATTCTCAGAACAGGAAGGAAAGCATTGAAGCACTTTTCCTCTGTGACCCTCTCCACAGCCTCTGGCTCCACACCTTTTCCTTCAATTCCCTTAGAGCCCTCTCCTGTGTGCCCCTTGTACTGATGTCCCAGGCTCCATCTGAAAACACCTCTCCTCATTAGAGAGAGATTTTCTGGGGCTGAAAGTGTTCTCCTTTTAGAAGGACTGAGTGGGGGCGACAAAGGCATAAAGGTACTGGTGGCACAGGGGGGAAGCGCTTAAGTATTTATATGCTCTTCTCCTTATACTTTGGGGAATGTATTATTTCTTAAAATAAGAAGTGCTTGTGTAAATCAGCCCCTCCTGGGGCCATGCAGTTGTAGTCTTGGGACCTAATTCTGTTCCCACTGAAGTTAGTGGCCAAATCTCTATTGATTTCAAATGAAGCAGCCCTGGGCTCTTTGGTGCTTTCTCTGTATTTCCCACTAACATATTGTTTTCTTTGAAGCTCTGACATCACATGATGCAACCCACTGTAAAAATGAGGCTCTTGGTGTGTACAGATGTACAGAAATGGAGGAGTGATCTTTCAGTCTTAGTGGTAATTCTCTGTGGCACAGTGAGCACGGGAGCTGAATCATTGCAGGATAGAAAGCCTCTGGAGGAAGCATGTACTAACACATCAGGCTTCAGAGAAGAAATCATGTTCCAGCAATTAAATATAAGAGGAATCAACCATTTTAATTAATTTTACCCAAGTTTTCACTGTTTAAAAATCCCCAGCCTTTGGGAAGAAAAAGGACAGATGGGGCTTTCAAGAAAGTTAAGGAATTAAATAAAAGATTAAATGGGCAAACTGGTAGGAAAACAATAAGAGAAAGAGATGCCAAAGAGTGTTGTTATGGTGGTGCTGGGAAAGGACACTAGTCCCAAGAGAAGAGAGGAGGCGATCAAGGGCCTGATCCTACAAATCTTTATTTGCTTATGTGAATGATCTCATTGATCTTAGCTGGACTCTGTGCCTGGGAAACTATTTGTGGAATCAGATCACAGAGTGTTGGAGAGTAAATGCTACCTCATTCATCGCCTAACCTGCAAACATTTAGCCAGAGGGACAGATCAGGGGATGGAGGGGGAGGAGGAGGAGAAGGTGTCGGAGTAAGAAAGTAACACAGCAGGAGAGATTTTGTCCAGTGTTAGCAGAGCAATGTCACTGATGCCACCTTGCCACCCCTTGATCTGAAAGAAAGGTGAGATCCAGGTACTTAAGGATGCATTTTAAAAATTAAATGCAGTTCCTGGGTTGGGATTTATTTCACCCAAGGCTTAGCCCAAAGAAAGTTCTGACAATAAAGTTATGAAAACCCTCAAAAAATAAGAAATGTTGATAGAAATATATCTAGTCTAGTGTAAAAGCCATATCCTACTGATATATCATACTAGGCTGTGATGTATGATGAAACTGTTAAAAACTAAGTATCTACTGAAGAAATAAACCCATTAAAGTAAAAATTTCATGTTAAATATTCATTTATTGCATTTCCCTTGTACTTATTACAGTACCTGCACAGTCCCAAATTCTAAAAATGTATTCGAATGCCTGATTCTTACTGAAACACGTAGGAGTTAAGCACTTAAATGTCTTTGAGGGCTTGAGTTCTAGTTCACTAGTATTATAAATTCAACAGTGCTCTACCTATTTTCTCCTAATGATGCTTCATCCAGTTTCTGATTGTTTATTTTGTTTCATAGCACTGGTAGCACATTAATAATAGATATTTATATACAGGAGCTACCAAGAATGTTTTCCAGTGAAAAAGATTTTCACTTCCAAAAGCTTTGGACTGAGTAATAAGTTACATACACATTAGTTACTGCAAAAAAAATGTATTTATGGCAATTGTATTTCCTCTAGGACCACAGATCTATATTTGTTATTAGGTGCTAAGGTGTTCTTGTCCTTGACGACATAAAAGGTTACTTTACCAGCCCTTAGAGAAAAAGCAAAACAGTAGATGCAATGTCTTCTATTCTATTGCATAACCTGCTGCTAATCACAGAGCAGCTTAATTGCCACAGTGAGAAAGCTGATGCTTTTAGCTCTAGCATTATAGACACTTATGTTTTTCAGAAAAGGTTAGAGAAAGGATTTCTAGAAATTTAAAACAAGAATAAAATTATACAGAAGTTTTTCTTAAGAAAAAAAAATGTGAAAGCTGCTTAATTTGACTACAGAATCTATTGTGCAAAAATATATCTATGCTGAAACAATTGCAATCACTTGCTGATGTGCAATCAGAAGCAAGGCAGACAGAGCAAAACTGTATCATCTGTTTACAAGTCTGGGAAATAAAGAATATTCACTTCTAATCCTTTTTGTGTTGTAGGCAGGTTGAAAGGTGGACAGAAAAACAGGAAAACAGGGGTAGGTGACAACAGTGATTTCTTTTAAAGTCCTGATCAGTATAAAATATATCTTTTTTTTCCACATGTAAGTTTAGTTTCAGAGACAAATAGCTCAATAATGACGTCATGCCAGAGAAGTCTGTCCTTTCACCATATGAAGCATAGTTTAATCTGTCTAAGGCCATAAGGATCAGATCTATTTTTGGTAAACATAATGCTAAATAACTTTCTTTGCTTTAATTGAGCTCATTGGACTAAACACTAGAGATAGGAGATCAAGGCACAGTTCCTTAAGAACTATGACTGTAGCAAATATTGACAATATTGGCAATCTTTTCTAAAATGAAGTGTAATATTATTGATTCTGATCTCTCCTTGATTTTGCATGAATGTAAATGTAATTCCTTGGCCTGACTAGAGTTTCTCCACATTTACCCCAGCATCAGTAAGATCAGAAACAGACTCATTTATTCACCATTCTGAGGAAAATTCCTGGCTTTTCATACTAGCAGAATTGTTTTTTAACCAATATTTTTGTTACCAAACTTCTTTCATGAAATATTTAGGGTCATACCAGGAGGTAAAAAGTGAAACCCTAAGACACAGTCATCACTAAGTTCCCAGAGCTAGAATCATATATACGAAACATATAATTTCCTGTTGTTAATGTGAAGAATTATTTGGATTTCTTTTCCGTTTTAAGGTTTTGACTATTCAGACTCAAGATTGCCTAAAAGTATGAAGTCTGAAAAATGCAAGAATCTGATTTTAACACATTTATTTCCCTTTATCAAAAATTCTTGTCATAAGGTTTTTTTTCTTAAGTTATATTTTGAAGGTTTTCCCCACCTCAGCTATCTATCCTCCCTTCACTCTTGTCAATAATAAAAATACTTTCCAAAAGCTCTGTAGGGCACTTACTCATGGGTCCTCCAGTTTATCAAAGGGTGCCCACCATATAAACACAGGACAGTGTGTACTCACAAAAGATGCTCTGAGACTAGTAAGTAGGAGTGGGTACAGAGTAAATGGATGGTAAGGGATAAGGTAGAGCCATGGTAACAGAGCAGTTTGCTGTTTAATTTCTGTGAAGGTGTATCCTGGCATTCAAAGGAAGACGTGGCTCCGGGAACCTTGTCTGTGGTCAGTATCAACACCGCATTCAGCATCGGTCGGTGGTGCAGAGCAGAGCTCCACATTATTGCCACCAGAAGTAGTCACACCAGTAGCACCTCTTTCTTTTCTGTTGAGTAAAAGGCAGGACACAAACTGACAAAAACAGTGAGTTACGCATATGCAGAATAGTTGCCTGTTGCCAGTCATATTGCAGGTGAGATGAAGTATAAATTAGCAAATTAGGCCTGAAAAGCAAGTAAGAAGGTTACACTTTGATGGTCAATATAGGACCCACTGTGCACCTAAGACAAGTGCTGAGAACACCCACATTTGCTGGCAAAAGCTCATTCAGATACCTGAAATGTTGCTGTTCCATGTTTAGAGGGGCCACCATTGTGGTGGTGATCGGCACCCTCTCAAAGGCTGTTTGGAGATCACTTGTCTAAGTACCAAAGTCTCCTCTGGGACCCAATCCAACCCCTCCTCACATGTTCCTTCTTGACTACTCAGAGGAAGAAATGATGGGCCCCAGGCATTTTTTTTTTAATAGCCAAACAGTCAGACCACTCAGCCTTGTGGTAGGACATTTGGTATTCTCAGACCCTAGATATTCATACTTATTGAAAGAAGCTCATTGCGATGAAACGACAAAGACTTATGATGATCAGGAGTCTCTACCTTGAATTAAAAATGTCTCATTCGCTCTGTGTGCTGTACAAATCTGGCATGTATTTTGGAAATACCTAATATGTGTCAGTTTCAGCTGAAGCTTATAATGTAAATAGGCATAAGAACATTTGGCAGATAACCCAAATTACAGCTTCGCCACAGCAATATCATTAGAAAACAGATATATAAGAAAACTATCTGCTAGCAGGTGACACTTACCTTTAAGCTCTTACAATGCCTGAATTATAGAATTTATTATTATTATTATCTTAACATATTTAAATTAAAGTCAATCAAGTATGTATCTGAACTCTAGAATGAATTATTATCACTGTGTCACTGCCTTGAAATCTGTTAATTATCTAGGAAGGATCCATTTGGAGTCTTGCTGCACGGACAGATATGTACCATATGCCTGATCTGAAGACTTTCACCTGTAGTTTAAAATAAGATTAATCTTGAATATCAATACATGAGTGCAGGGTCATGAATCTGAATGAAATGATTCTAAGGCAAACTCATAATAAAATTAAATTCCAGTTTCTTTTTCTGGAGGCTAAAATGATGAATAGACTTTGCTGTCAGGTCTGATGTTTGATTTAATCAATACTAAATAAACAGCCCCTATCACAAGAAGACCAACTTGCTGCCAGCTCAGACCCTGCATCAGTCTAACACCTGTGTGCAGAGTACACCCATTTTCAAAGTAGTCTGCAAAGAAAGTAGCTTATAGGACATGTGACAAAGAGGGATATGGAATTAAAGTCTTGCAGGGATCTACAAGATCTGGGGACATTAGCCACTAGATAATGACCGGAAAACATCTGCTCTGTAGTGCAATTTAGGACATCCAAAAAGCTAAATATTCAGTGTGAAATCCTGACTCCAGTCAAATCAGGAGCAAAGTTCCCTTAGACTTTTAAAGGCCAAGATTTTCCCTTATCTCGTTATAAGTATCTTTGAGCCCAACTTTGTAAGACGTAGAACACCCAGAAGTAATGACTATTCACAGTGACTGCCGGAGTTATGACTTGATTTCAGTTCAGGCATATCTGATACATTTCTTCATACCTAATAGCAGAGGAAATGCTCTGTACATGTGGGAAGAGGTCCTTTATAAACCAGCAGTAAAGCCTGTCTTCCTTATCAGGATATTGTTTAGGTATCCAGGGAGAAGAACAGAGCCTCAAAGGAAGGAAAATCCCCTGCGCTCATTTCTTCCATCCACTCTCCTCTACCCAGGAGCAATGAAAGTTCGTTCCCTTTGTTACCTGCACAAAGCAATTTTCCTAAGAACCTATATTTTGAATTTTCCTTTGACTAAGTGGAAAAGGAACCAACAAGACAATTTACGTGGTTGGTTACTAGTCTCCTAATAAAGAAAAAAAAAATCATAGGACAGGAGCACAGTAAGGAACAAGGAAATAAAGCAGCCCAGCAAGGAACAACAAGCAATAAAACGTCCCTATTGCTTTCGTTAAACAGTTCCAATTGTTCTTGGAGCCTGATTCAGGGTTGCTTATGAGCTATGGGAAAGAGAAAAGTCCTAATAACAGATAGAAAACTGTTTCAAATACGGTCTTTAGACCCAGGGGAAAGAAAAAGCAGAGGATATTATGCAAGCTGAGAAATCACGCTTTTTTATTTAAAGGAGAAATATGATGGTCAATTTCATTCATTGTTTACATCCCTGGATTAAGCCAGCAGGATTCTATAAATATTAATTCAAAACCACACAGAACCCAGTTTCAAAATCCATTAACTTTTTTTTGACTGGTTTAAAAAATTTCCTAGTAATATTATAATTTCCTGCTAACTCTCTCCTGAACAACCTCTTCGAGAATACATCCAAATGTGGTACATTTTTAATGCGTTCCTACTCTCACATCTTCACCTGCTCTTATTTCTTGTACATTCAGTCTTATCTCTATTTGTTAAATCTTTTTATCTCTATCTCATCTGGGGATTTATATTCACAGGCACAAAAGCTTTCTCTTATAATAAGGTGTATAACGTGGAATACATATAAACAGAGGAAGACCTGAGCTATAACGGACCAGAAAGCAGTAGTAGAACCTGTTTTGACCAGTCATCAGCAAAACATCTCTCCCAGTCACCACTAGAGTGGCTTTCTAGTACCTCCTCCCCTACAAAATTACCTCCAGTTACAGATCTCCCTCAAACCCTATAGTAACCTAGGTATCACCCAAAGTAACTAGGTGATATCCATGTGTCCCCACATGGTTAATATCTCATTTGCCTTAGAGCAAAATGTTGATTCTACTACTTTTCGTCACAGGGTTGGCTAACGTGACCTGGTAATTCTGTAGTAAAAAAACACCTCTCTGTCAGCGGCGACAGCCTTAGTGTTTTATGCTGTTTCCCATCACGGCATCATCTGAGAGTTCCCCTTGTCAAATCAGTCACATTAGGAAAATAAATCTCCTGTGAGCCACACAGTTGCAGCCACTTTTTTTTTCTCCTTGCTTTGAAGTTTTGATAGCACATACTTTATACCTTTGCTAGCTTTTGGTATTGACTTGCATGTTTCTTGGGGCTTGAAAAATAAGTCTTCATAGCCTAAGAATGCCCACAATAGTTCAAAGCGGCAGACCATACACATCTTTGGAAATAGCCAGACATTCTTCCAAGAACTTCTAAGACAGATGAAATAATCTTACAGACACTGTTTTTTCTGAATTCCACCTAGATAACAGCAATCCTAAAGCATTCGGTGTGTATCTTTGATCTTTTTCAGCCTTTCCAATGTCTATACCATGGTTGTATTATTCATAAAAATTACAAACCTTATTATGACTCCTTGGAAGCTCTTGGTTTCTACAAGAAAGAGCTAGATAGACCTGTTCAAACAGAGAGATAATGAATTCTAACCTCCACAGAAGCTTTCCAAAAGGGTTTTGCTAATGTTCAGGTACAGATCAAAAATTTAATCTTAACTCTTTTAATAGACTTCAGTATATTGAATAGTGTAAAATAGCATTAGAAATAGTCTGAGATAACAATATCAGTACTGGCTTAGCAAAGCATGAGTAGCAACTGTAAACAGTGTGTGCCTAGCTTAGCTTTAGCCATGGTAACAAGAAATAAGATGTCTGGAAAGCATCAGTAGTGAGAACATTCAGAATTTTAAAGCTGAATGAGAGCTTTCAATGGGTGAAGGTCAGAAAGCAGCTCTAATTGTAAACAAAGGAGGGTTCTGTCCCCTCTGGCACCGAACCTCTATTCCTGATTAGATTCCCATCTGCAAATGCCCTAAAACCTTCTTGAAACTCAGACACTGAACTGAGGTTAAGTTAGGTAGAATGCAACCTTAATGTCATAGACCTGCAGCAATTTCTAGAATAAATATTCTTCCTTTTTGTTTATTATTCACACAATTACAGATATAATATATTCCATATTTTTGTTATATATGCTAATAACAACTAGCTTGCACTATATTGCTCTTTATTTGCTTAATTAATCATGCATTTGTGATTTTAAACAAAATTATTTTAACCTCTCACTATGAGAATACGGTTCATCTATGACTGGTTCTTTGAAATATCTTTGTGTCCAGTTATATCTAGGGTTCAGCACAAGCACTCTCTTGTATCAGTGCAAGATTTTGAGACTCTGGCTAACACTGCTTATTAAAAGAGATTTTATTTGCAGTGATGCTCTATATTTCAAATCAGTTTACTAAATTAGAGAAGGAACACTAACTCTTCAGTCCTCCAAAACATTTTCACTGCAGTGATGGCACAGAAAAGCGATAAATAACCCAAGATTTAAGGATCACCACAGCCAGAGGAAAAAACACCTTCATGTTTGAGTTACTCTGAAATCAACTTTAGCCCAATGCAGACATGAAGAAATATGTGCAGAAGTAGATGCAGAAAAAGTTATGAAAAAGAAATTATTTGCTGTGGTTCAAATAGTTACAGACTGATTACTTGGTTTAAATTCAAATTGAAAGAAATAAAAGGGAATAATGGTTATATATGTCTGTACTTTAGATCCACTCAAAGACATTTTTCTTCTTCTTTGCTTCAAATACTGCTAAGATGCTTCCATACACACTGTTCTTAGGATGAAACTATTATCTTTCACTATCAGAAGAAAAATCTAGTTGAAGGCAAAGATCATGTGTACTCAGACTCCTGTTGAGGTCATATTCAAACTCAAAACTTACCCCATCACAGATACTTGTGATCTGCAATTTAATCAGAGTGGCAATTTTGACACTTCTCCTGGAGGGTTATTGGCCCTCCCCATCTAACTTTGAGACTTATTAACATCCCTTTCACATAGCAAGCTGGAGTCATCTCCGGGTAAACAGAAACTTGCTAGGGACTATTTCTGTATTTAATACAAACAAGTCATTAACCCACTGGGAAGACAATGTTCTCTCCTGCCTGGTGTTCAAAGAATTCAGCTCTCAGTGTATATATTCTTTGCAAACAAAAAACTGTATGTCATGTAAACATCTAAGCTGACAGTTATATTTTATACAAGCATATAAATTACAGTGTGAGGTGGCTCATTACGTGTTGTTGATTGAGGGTGGACATAACACTAGACAGAGAACTATTAAGAGACAGTAGGTTCAAAGGTTTCCTTAATCTGGATTTTGGAGAATATCATACTGTACTTCACGTTCTCCTATGCCAAGCAATCTTGGCTCTGATGATGAGCACTTCTTTCATTCCAAACCTGGAAAATGTTCTTTATTATATATTTTCTAAGTACAGGTCAGCCAGGTGTAACAAATAAGGCCCACAAGCTCCCACAGTAAAATTGCTTCTTTGTTAAAATTGGATCCCAGGAAGGGCTGAACCATTCCCAGCTGGCACCAGTTCTCAATTTATATGATCAAAGCTGAAAACACAGCTGTCACCTTGATGTCCTTAGCCTTTTGTTGTCACTGTAAAAATTTGTACTTACATCAGTGGTTAGAAGTTCTGCTTCATCTCTTTGCTGGACATTACCCAGTTGTGTTCACTGCAGCCTTTACTGAAAACAAAAACTAAATCCATGTAACTTAGACATTCGTTTTCTCTAATGGCAAAGCAGTGTAAAATAGTTTGTCACTCCCCTGTCCCTGGACACTTGGTTCCCTCCATCACACACTCACCTGGCTCACAGCCGCAGTTCCGTGCCCTCCCAGCTCCACAGACTGAAAGGGCTGTAGGGATGCTTTGGGCTGGGCTCTGATCGCAATCACCAGAAGGATCAGAGGCACAGTTTTTTTTTAAAAAAAACCCTGCTTTTGAAGAGGGATTTTGATCATTTCAATGATCCAGTTTGCAAAACATCTCTACAAATAGTTGTATCAGCACAGCTAAGAAAGCAGCAGGAGAAACATGGCAGAGAGTGGGAACAGGTAGAGGAACAGCAAAAATCAGAACCTCTTAAACTGGCTTTGCTGATGGGAAAAATGTTACTTGAAAAATGTTACTGGGATGAAGTTTTCGGGGTATGGCTTTGTTCAGCAGGATGAGCCATGTAACTGTTTTGCTGCAGGAAAAGAGAAAGCCTGCACTCCCTCGCCGTGTCCGGACACCCACACCTGTCGCTTAGCTTGTGCCTGTCGCTTAGCTTGTGCCAGCTGTGCTGTTTGTCCAGTCCCACAGAGCGACAACCAAGAAGTTTAGTGAATTCAGTTCACTAAAACGATAATAAAACTCAGTGAAAAAACATAAGTAGGGTTGTTGGGCTGAGTTTTTTTTCCAGCTGAGGGAGTTAGCTTAAAGAGGAAGAGAAGGGAATTATGCTTATGAGTGGAGAAAAAAATAAGAAGATGGGGGAACGAGGTCAGGAAAAGAAAGAAGTAGAGAAGGAAAAGGGTGAAATGAGGTCAGCCCCTTCAGGGGCAGCAGTTATTCATTTGGCTCAGCTGTGTCATGAAAATTTGCCATTACTCTTTGAAAAAATAGGAGCACTAATAGGAAGATAACCATTGCAACCAATAAAAATTATTCACATACAGTCAGGCTTCTTGTTATAAAGACAGGAATGGAGCATCGTTACTAAGCGAAAGTCCTCTGTGTGATGTTATTTTCACAGACGTGTGTGTTCACACTGCTGGCATTTCAGCAGGTGGAGATGAGAGGCTGCACCCCAACCTGGCCAGGCTGGGCTTTGGAGCAGGGGACACAAAAAAGCTGTAAATGTGTCCATTGTCTGACATAATTTTTAAATCCATCTGAAAGGCAACTTTATGACATTGAGCCACCCTTCAGGGACTCATCTTCCTTCCAGAACTTCTCACCATACAACCTACATTGCCTTCAACTCCTCCAAACCTTCATTTAAGACAGCAGTATTTGTTGCACATGGTCTGAAGTAAGAGAAAGTAGCAGGATGCCATTGCCAAAAATCACTGCAATGCTGCTGTTCAGACAGGTTTTGTCTCCTTTGCATTACCTACACGATTCAAAACAAGGATAGACTAGGCTTTTTCCTTTGCAATAGTAACAGCCTTGCATAGGAAAAAGGAGTAAGGAGCCTGAAATCATTGAGTTCTCACTGATAAGATGATGTTATCATTGATAAGTTATTAAAATTCCTGTCTGATACATAGTTGCCATTATATGAAAACACAGTTCTTTCTGATTTTTGCCATTTTCATAGAATAGACTTTGTTTTTCATTGGCATGCTCCATTTTTGTACTTTTGCATTGGAGTTAACCCCTGATGGAGCAAACAGTAGTCAAACATACAGGAATTTAGCATGGGGTTAAGAAACCCAAAACAGACGACAGAATCCGGGCAGTCTCAGAAATGAAACTGAAGCTTTGTTTCCACAAAGCAGCAAAGCAAACAGCATCAGGGCCAGCAAATTACCTTCAGTATGACTCTGCAAAATAGCTTTACCTATTGGCAAAATTGCACATGGATCTAGAGTTACTTGCCTACAGCTTATTAATGATCAATCTGGGAGTCATTCCCTAAAGCACTGCCTCATCCTGCCATTGGGCTTGGTTCTGAGAGCATCACCTAATTTTCTACTGATCTCTTTGAACTCGGGCTGCTCAGCACTTTTCTGAGCAGGGTCATAAGCTGGATAATGTTCAATGGTTTTACTGCAAACAAGTCTTCCTTCTGATGGATTATTATTATTATTATTATTTATTATTATTATTATCAGTCTGCATCTTTTAAAAAAGATCCTTTTCTCCCCAGAAAAAGTAAACAAACCCCAATAATTTCCTCTGTTAGGAAAAATTTCTTCACTCTCTTTCTGTTGCCGGCACGCACGTGACTGCTGCTGTGGCTGACACCGATAGCCTTTGCTCTGTTTACTTTAAAGAATAAGCCACGGCTGTTTGATTTAGTTTTTCATTTTTAATGCGTAAGCCCTCTCTTGATCCTGCATTCCAGAGAAAAGGAACCAGAGCTCCTTTAAATATCATGTGGGGTGCCTCTGAAGCCAGAGTTGTAGATGTAAATCTGCCTAGCAAATTTATATAACTGAGATTTATTGGGGGGGGGGGGGGGGGCGGGGAACCCAAACATGTGAGCACCAAGTTCCCCTGGCAGCATTAATGTGACAGGTGTACCTCAGCCCAGCCAGTCACTTTTCATTTAACTGTCAGTACACTTGTTTAATGTTTCTAGCTGCATTGCACCAGTATAGCTTTTTATTCTAAAGGTCAGCCACTCACACCAAAGTTCAAAAATACATTTAATCCAAACAAAAAATTAAATCAAAGGTGGCTTTCATCAGACCTGACTTGAACTAGCTAGGCAAGATGAGGTTCGTTAATATACAGGTTCCAAATTTTAAAGAAAAAATTCTTGTCAGGGCCATATGAATTGCAAAATGAATAAGATATAAAGAGCTATGTTCTTCCTTATGCTTGTATCTGTTTAAAGTACTCAGGGTACCAGAGTTACACAAGGAGGGAATTGTATATTTGTATATGAAAAGAAAAAACACTGAGGAACAGGATTTAATATTTCATTCTTAAGGGAGAAATAAGGACCCTGATCTTCTCTCAGGGAACTCAGTGCAGTTGATTAGGGTGGCCAGAAACTGATTTCAAATTATTGATTATGAAACCCCAATCCCAGATCCCTGATCTCGAAGGCACTCTCCAAGTCACCGCACTGGAGGTGCCTAATGAAGCTGTGAAAACCGCTCCAGCATTTAATATCAAGAGAGTGAGGATCAATCCAGAGCCCTGCTGAGGCTGCCAGATCCTTCCCCTGTATCACCGAGAGAGGCAGAAAATGAGCTGCAATGACTAAGTTAAACATCAGTAGAAGGTGTCTCTATACAGCTCACATAAAGCCAGGCTAGAAGGAAAAAATATCCCTTCCCCTTCTCTTTCCTTTCTCATCTCTGGAAGGAGGTGGCAGAGGAAGCACAACAGCACTTCCCAAAATCTGGGGATCCTGCTAGGTGGGAGTATTCCTTCTCTGGCCAAATTGCCTGGGTTTTATGCTGCCAGATGAACAAAGCAGTCACTATGTCCAAGAGGACTGGAAACAGGGTAACAAATGTGAAATTAAATAGGTTTTTGCTTTGGTTTTGGTTTGTACAGGACCAAAATGCAGCAACAGCTGCTCGAGATGTAAACACAGCCCTCTTTAGCATGGAAACCACTTATACAAGTTGTTTGAATTGGCTGATCCTCAGCAAAGGAAAGAAGATGTTTATATAAATCCTACACTTCATCCCAGATAACAACATACAGGTATCTTAATCCAAATGACACCGGGCCTGATCTTTCAGATGCTTTGTGTGAAGACTTCCTGATGAATTCCCTGCATCAGAAACAGGTTACTCATCTATTTCAAAGTATGTTCATCTGATGAAAATATTTACAGTTCTTCATTGGGCAGCTCCTGTCCTTGGGCCTCCTAACTGATTTTGTGATACCCTGCCCTCGTGGTGATCCTGGAAATATCTCTAGGGATGTACAGAGAGCCCTGACACGTATCTGACTATGCTAAGGTAAAATGAACAAATTTTCAGGTGGACTTTAAGGCTTATGCAGTCATTTGCAGCTCCAGAAAGTAGGCGTTGCAAACTGTCCTTCCAAAGAAGAGAAGAATAGTCCGAACAAACGTGAATATCTAATTCAACCACTCGGAAGATGGGGAATTGGACTCTGTCTCAGGAGTCACCATATCTGATCTTCAAACCTTTCAGGCTCTTTTAGATACCACAAAGCAGGAAAAACAAACAAAAACTCAACAGATTTTTCTTTTCTTTAATTTTCATGTCATTTTTTAGTTTAGAACTGGGGTTAGTGGTCTTGGTTTTAGTTTAGTTCTTTTTTTCGGGGAAAAATAAAAGTTCAGCTGCAATTTGCTTAATTTTTCACGTTTTGTGAGAATAAAAAAAATAGATTCCAGTTGGAAGCTTGGCTTTGAGGAGTTCATTGTTTTTCTTCTTGTGGAATGTCAGATGATGTGAAATTTTGCTATCAACTGAAAAGCCATTTCAAGTGAAAAGCAACTTTTAGTGCAAAAATTTCATCAGTTCCCTTTTGAATGCAAATCTTCAGAATGTTTATACAAAAATTCTGTGCATTTCAAGGTACATTCATACTTCTTCACCTCCTTCAATAAGGCTATGCAGAGGCTTAACTTTAAGTGTTTGTTCAAGTGTTTTGCTGCAGAGGAGCCTCCGAGACCTTGATGGCAGAAGGCATTGTTGTGGTGATTTCAGACCTCGAGGCATGAAGCAAATTGCACATGCAGCACCTTGCAAAGGACAGAAAATAACACTGGCTTTTTTGGAAAGTATAAAAGCAGGCTTTTCCTTGGATTCTAAATGGACAAATTAATGGTCATCAGCAAAGGCAAGGAAAGAACAAGAAAAATGATAGAGAGAGTGAATAATGGAAGAATAGATGTCTTTCTTCCTACAGGCTTTAGTGAAATGCTTTCAAACAATTGCCTTTGAATCAAGAAGAATTCCTCAATGATTTTGCAAAACAAAGTAGAACTGCAAATGAAAGCAACACTCTTGAAAATCAAAGGAGATGTTTCCCAACTCAAATACAGTAAAACAAAAGGTCGGGGAGGGGGGGGGGGGGGGGGGGAGGAGGGGAGCAGGAGGAATGTGTGACTCTGTAAAAGAAAAGAAATAGAAAGAGGTTTTTAGAGGGCTGGAAATGGCTGTAAAGATGGGAAAGCATCTTTATTTCCTGACGTTTCAGCAGTACACCTATAATCTAAACTTTTCACAACCCTAACATTGACTGATGTGGTTTGTAAGAGAATTTGTGTTTTTATCCTACTGCTGCTATTTTGCATGTCAATAAAAATGTTTTCCTCCAACCTAAGATATCCATACGCTTGTCTTATTGAACAAAGCCAGAGGACAAACCAGTCTCCCATTGCTATACAGTCCACCTAGAGCTGTCTACAGAAACCCAAGACTGTTTGCAATGCCTTCAAACATATCCCCTTCATGCACCTGAGCTGCCTGCACTTCAGCTGAGCTGCACTGGGCTACGCTCCTACCCATCGCTCAGCCTGTTTTTGTTAGGGGCTGTCTGCCACCTACACTACACGCTCTTGTGAACAGGGACCCACTTGCTACTTTCTTAAGCCCTTTCCCAGCCTGTAAAACCGATGGCCCATCCCTACATGTAGGGCATCTGGATTGGTTTTTTATTTGGGATTTCTGAGTGAGCAATTGTGCAACGTTTGGAAGACTTCCATTTTTGTGCTGAACTGCAACTATTTCCACTGAGGACTGGCCATCTTGGACCTTGCCTCATACACAGCCACCTCCTCACTCAGAGGCATAGTGTAAACAGCTCTAGTCTAACTGTGTGGGGCAAAAGCTGTGCTTACCTGCACATAAACGCCACTAATAAAGCCAGCGAGTGTCTGAATCTTAACCATCCAAGTAC
Source organism: Nyctibius grandis (assembly GCF_013368605.1). Lineage (NCBI taxonomy): Eukaryota > Metazoa > Chordata > Aves > Nyctibiiformes > Nyctibiidae > Nyctibius > Nyctibius grandis. The sequence continues at coordinate 59,334,517 of NC_090659.1, read as the reverse complement.
CTGACAAAACCGTCTGTTACTGTAGACCCTTACGTTAACCTCATTTTCCCTTTTGGAGTGGAAGACCGTGGGAAGAACCACTCAGAGAAGGGCAGCAGCCAGAGCACCCTTCAGAAGGGCAGTCATTTCTGCCACTCTCCAGTTGTCTCCTGCCCACTACACACACGCAAGCACACCACGCCGTAGGCTTCATCCTGGGAAATACCCAAGACCCCAGCAGTCATCACTGCAGGGCACTGTTGATTCATGGGAACAATGAAGATCCTAAAATATGTGCCAAAACTTATGCGTTGGTCTGTAACACCTCGGTTTCGGTTGTGAGAAAATGGAGTGCAGCCTGACTCAGACTGGAAAAGACTTGCTGCAGTCAAGCATTATTATACAAACTTACACAAAAACAATAAAAAAGAGATATATTTATTGCCTGTATTCCAGGAACCTGACTGAATAAGCAATGGATGTTGCTTACTGTAGGCCAGATAAAATTCTCTGCCAGAATAAGATTTTATTCGTGGTTTAACTACATTAATTCAAGAGATCCAGACCTGGCACTGAGAGTCTTTAGTTCCACAAACACTTTGGTCCAACACCAAGGCCAAAAGAAGCAGTCCCATTCTCCCATCACCTTTTTTTTTTTCTGACTCAACATTGCCCTCTCCCTTGTTCTGGCACCAGAAGGTCTGTGTCGATGCAGTGGACCAGAGCAGGGAACAGACCCACATTAAAGCTAGCCAAGGCCCTTTTCCTGGCATAGCTTTCCCCTGGAGGGGTTCCCCTACCCAGCACACTGTGCAGCTGCGTGAAACCTCGTGGTGGCACCAAGGATGGCATGGCACAGGGTCGAGGGGTAAATATGCACAGTGGCACAAGGAGAAAGCAGGACTGCTTATTCCAGTGGCAGTGGCGTCTGCTCACTTAACTTGGCTGTGAATGACTCTCTGGTGTCAGAGTCATCCTCTCTTGCTGTAGCGTCCAAATTCACTGACCTGTTTTGGAAATGCATCCTCCACAGTGCCTTGCTGTAAATGGGTAAGAGGCTGTTGCTTATACAGGATATTTATTGAAGTGATTGCATCCAGCTTACACAAAGAAAATATATAGAACATGCAGAGAGTATGCAGCATACATATTACACAGGTTTATAAATGGTTATAAATTAATTATGTTAATGCTGGAACTCCATCCAAATCTGGAACTCAAAAGGCTGCATTTTACAAACACTGGTGTAACAATGTGTGATCCGAAATGGGAAATGGACCTAGGTTACGACTGATCATTTAGTTCTCCCATAATCTATGGCTACAGATAGATACAGCAGAACCACTGTTGAAAAATACATGCCAAAAAAACCTCATCTAATTTTAAAAAATAGTTTAAATAAAGAATATTTTTTTTTCTCAGCTAAATTCTGGATAGTCTTTAATAAGGGGGGAAAAAAAGCGCAATATTTTTCTGGGACCAAAAAGTAGCAGTTCGGCTGCTGGCAAGAGTCTCTGTAGAGTACACGGAAGAAGAGTGAGGCATTAGACTGTGCTATTTTAAAAGGCTGCTTTCATTGACTGGAACTTTATTCACTGGACTGCAGCACATTAACACCAGGGGAGTATTTGACATTTTTTTGCAGTTCTTAGAACTTCCATATTTCCAAGTACTAGTCAAACTAAATATTAAGTATTTTCTCTGTGACACTGACTGTTCTTCTGTGCTTCTTCCTCTGCCCAGGACAGACTGATCTGTTGACAACCAACTATCTGAGCAACTACCTGCACCTCCAGCACTTTCTCTTTGTCTTCCTGTCTCCTCTTCTTTTCTCCCCACACCTCTTTCTTTCTCTCTCTCAGCCTATGGCTTACTGTCTCCCCTCTTCCAACCTGGCCTTCTGCTTTTCTCCTTCTTCTGGAAACATGGCCCACCTTACCCCCACCAGTTCCTCTGTCCCTACAGCCCTGGTCCCCATCAAGACTCATCCTAGCCCCCCACAACACCCTCTTGGAGAGTGGACCAGTGACATGGTTGGGGGACAAGAAAGGGCACCCACTTCCAGTCCATTTCCATCATGCTGATGAGGCAGAGGACTGTGCAGGATACATCTTACAGATTTAGAGGTGTAAGATCGAAGGGGATAAGGGTGGGGAGAAAGGCACTGAGGGCGGGCCATGTGGCTAGCACACCACAGAGCAGCAGACTGGTGTTGCAAAAGCTACATGAGCAGCAGCACCTAGTAACTTTGGTACTACTTGATACCATGTGTGTTTAGAGCTCCAGCATGCTGCCTAACACTTCTGGAAATAGGGGAGGGGTGGAGAATTGTTGCTAATGTTTGGGATTTTTACTGTCTTTTAACTGTTTTCCCTTGCAGTGAGCAAGTAGAGTGGTTACTGTACAACATAAGGCTGACTATTAACTGACAAGTAAGCACACTAAATCTGCTTCTTGTCCCCTCAGGCAGTGGTCTCTAACTCTTGGCTCGGAGTCAACATGTTGAGCACCAGATTCCTCAGCATCACTTGCAGCCATCAGGGAAAGCGGAGTACAGCATCAGACATCACTTGCGGTGCGTCACTTCTTCGGTACATTACCCCAGGCTAGTGGAAGTTGGGGTTCTCTGCTTGGGATTAGACATTGGACAAAAGACATCAGAAAGAGAAAATAACAGAAGATGGAAGAGGAGCTGGGTTATCACAAAAATAATCTTGCCCAGTACTTGAAAGCTCATCTTTTCACTGCAGCAAGCCCCAAAAAGAAGAGTGGGCAATTCTTCACTTTCAGTGCCTTCCACAAACTCCTTCCTCAGGTTCATGAGAAGAGAGGTATCATCTTTGCACTAGTTACAGGCTCCTGGTGCCACGCTGCATTTCATGGGGTAGCTAGGAAAGCCACGTCTTTGTTTATAACAAAAACCCCCCAATCAACCAAACAAAAAAAGTCTGGAAACATGACAAAGTAATTCAGATCACACAGAGCTATTCACCTGGTTTGGGATGATTGTTTTCTTCAGCTTATAAAGAATTATTTAAAGCATTCTGACGTTTGGACTGGCCCCACATGTCTATTTATGTTTTAAGTTTGAACAGAAAAGAAAATTATCCATTAAACACTGGTTAGGCCACAGTGTATTGCTGATCCATTGCCACTGACATGGCAAATTCCCACTGACCAGTTCCGAAAGTATTTCTTTCCTATATTCAAATACAATAATGATGATGGAAACAGGCTACCTGTTCCTCTGGTGTAAAGGGCAGCAGCACCAATGCCTATTCAGCAGAAAGAAGGGCTGTCCAAGCAAAGAAGACAGATACAAAAGTTAGCCTCACAGATAAAATAATCCTAGTCAGCCAGATTTGAAGTGAAACACACATTTATGGATGGCATTGTGAGCACAAATGTGCCTGACACTCTCCAGATTTGGATTATAAAGGTTACACACAGATGAGTTAATCCTCTTCACTGCACAACCTGATTGTTGCTAAGAGAGATGATCTATCTTAAGGGATCTTATCTTTGAATCTCTACTCTGCATTCAGGAACTCTCCCCAGGCAGGGCTAACAATCTTGTACAGATCTCCTACATGGAAGAGGAGGAGAAATACTTTTACTGGACTCTTGCAGCTATCTATCTCAGTTGGGTCAATGGCTCTCTTATCAAGTGTAATGGGCTCCCTCAAGTTCACCCTTACAATGATGACGTGCTCTCCTCCCTACCGAGTAACTTTCTAATACCCCACAAGCTCCGCGCATCTCTTGGTTGTGCTGCAAGCTGAGTACCTGCAGCAGCAGCACAGCTTGCCTTGTAAGTTGCCAAGGCTACCCTGAACACTCTTCCCTCCTTCTCTCTGCTTCGTGTATCCTTTTCTTGGTACACAAATGTCAGCAGTTGTAACCTACTGTAGGGAGGCATCTGGCAGCGATGGCTGCCACAAAGGAGGAGGCTCTTGCCGAAGATACTCTGCCAGCAGCATTGTGCAGACTCCCCTCTCAATTCACATTTTCTTGGCACCTACACCCCTGTCTGACTGACTTTTAAACGGGGAACCCAACAGATGGGCTGGATGGCAGGCAACCAAGACGGTATGAATGTACATTGTCTGGGTGTGGAGAGTCAAACTGCCAGTCAGGAATATCCAAGTAGCTGCCTGTCACACAGCTATGTGACAACAGCGCAGAGATATGCCATGAATAGCCAGCTTTGAACATCTTCTGTAACAGCAGCATTCATAGACAGAAAACGTACAGTAAAGTGGTGTTGCAGCTGACCACACTTGGGAGGAATCCAGGAGGGAATAGCGATGGAGGGGCGAATCCAGAAGAGCGACTTTGCTCTCGTGAAGGGACTGTCACCGTCCCTCAACATGATACCTTCCGGCATCACAGGAGAAGATTTTTATACAGGGCAAGGCAAGCATCAGAAAAAGTTTATCTTTTGTCTCTCACGAGCCCTTTAAAATTAGTACCAAAACCTAATGCATTACATGTTTTTGCTAAACAGCTCAATAAGCTTTGGACGGAATGTGGTGGCCTCTGCATGCGTGGTGTGAGCAGACTAGCCTAGCAAGTCTAGTTACCAAGGAAACAGGTTTTAAACTTGAAACATAGGTAGTCGGGATGACAAAGAGATCTTACACTTTTTTTTGGAACGTGTCTCTCTTCTGAGGAGGGAATGTGGAAGCTGGCTTTCAAAATCCTCCTCGCTGTGGTCACAGGGCCAGTGGAAAACGTTGTTGCATTGCTGACCCAGACTCACTGATCTAGCAGAAGAGGAAACAGAATGTATAACAAAAGATCATTATGCAGCATCGCCCAATGCTTTACCATAAAAGAAAGCAAATGGGGGTGTTAATTAGACAAGGACTTCCTTTCTTTGAGGGAGCTGATCAATCATTTTTCCTGTCTTGAAATGAGGAGATTTTTTTTTAACATAAATCTTTTAAGCCTCAGTGCTATGGCTTTATAGGAAGAGGAAATTGATCTCAGCCATTCCCCGACAGAGTGACACTGAACGTAAAGTGTCTTTCTTCCAGAATGTATTCATTAGTTCCTTCTCTCAATCTGACCTTGAACACATTTGATTAAATGATTAAAATAATTTTATCCCAAAATGACAAACTTAATTAAGCTCCAGGACTGAAGAATGGAGAAGCGCATGCTTCGCTTCTTGCTTTGTATGAACTCCTATGCTTAAATAACCACGTGAGGGCCATTGTAAGCCCTGCAATATGTTGGGCATCTGGCGTCCCTGATTCCCCTCCACCTGAGAGGGTCTCTCCAAGCCCTGGCAGCCGCAGGTTACTGCTCACTGCCTGCCACACTGCCCCAGCTGCTGCTCCCTTCCCTAAAAGCAGCAACTCTACCTGCATCGTGAGCAGAGTCACTTGTCAGCATCTTCTCACTTCACAGCCCCTCCAGAATACACAAACCCGCCATGGAGAGACTGAAAAATTATTTGGTGCTTGTAACAAGAAGGGAAGGAATTCTGCTAACTTCACTGTCATCTCATCATTTAAAAATACAAAAAAAGTTACACCCTCTGTAGGATAGCGCAGTGAAAGTTGCAAAATTACTACTTTCTCGACACTTTGATCAGCCTGTCTGCGCCATCAAAAACCTGAATCTGATTTCTCTGCTAAAATAGCACCAGTGCTTTTGGCAGCAGTGTAATATTAATGCAGATTGAGATCTTTAGCATTGTTTCTTTTAAATTTCTCAGGTTGCCTTATCCTGGCAGTTTAGAAATACGGGGCTTCATTTCACAGAATCACAGAATCACAGAATGTTAGGGATTGGAAGGGACCTCGAAAGATCATCTAGTCCAATCCCCCTGCCGGAGCAGGATTGCCTAGACCATATCACACAGGAACGCGTCCAGGCGGGTTTTGAATGTCTCCAGAGAAGGAGACTCCACAACCTCTCTGGGCAGCCTGTTCCAGTGTTCGGTCACCCTCACTGTAAAGAAGTTTTTCCTCAAATTTAAGTGGAACCTCCTGTGCTCCAGCTTGCACCCATTGCCCCTTGTCCTGTCAAGGGATGTCACTGAGAAGAGCCTGGCTCCATCCTCTTGACACTTGCCCTTTACATATTTATAAACATTAATGAGGTCACCCCTCAGTCTCCTCTTCTCTAAGCTAAAGAGACCCAGCTCCCTCAGCCTCTCCTCAGAAGGGAGATGTTCCACTCCCTTAATCATCTTTGTGGCTCTGCGCTGGACTCGCTCTAGCAGTTCCCTGTCCTTCTTGAACTGAGGGGCCCAGAACTGGACACAATACTCCAGATGCGGCCTCACCAGGGCAGAGTAGAGGGGGAGGAGAACCTCTCTCGACCTGCTGACCACACCCCTTCTAATACACCCCAGGATGCCATTGGCCTTCTTGGCCACAAGGGCACACTGCTGGCTCATGGTCATCCTGCTGTCCACTAGGACCCCCAGGTCCCTTTCCCCTACGCTGCTCTCCAGCAGCTCTGCCCCCAACTTGTACTGGTACATGGGGTTGTTCTTGTCCAGATGCACGACTCTACACTTGCCCTTGTTATATTTCATTAAATTTCTCCCCGCCCAACTCTCCAGCCTGTCCAGGTCCCTCTGAATGGCTGCGCAGCCTTCCGGCACATCAGCCACTCCTCCCAGCTTTGTGTCATCAGCGAACTTGCTGACAGTGCACTCTAATCCCTCATCCAAGTCATTAATGAATATATTGAATAGAACTGGTCCCAGAACCGACCCTTGCGGGACTCCGCTAGACACAGACCTCCAACTGGACTCTGTCCCACTGACCACTACTCTCTGGCTTCTTTCCTTCAGCCAGTTCACAATCTACCTCACTACCCGATCATCGAGACCACATTTCCTCAGTTTAGCTGCGAGGATGCTGTGGGAGACTGTGTCAAACGCTTTACTGAAATCGAGATAGACCACATCCACAGCTTTACCATCATCTATCCACCGGGTAACATCCTCATAAAAGGCTATCAAGTTGGTTGAGCATGACTTCCCCTTGGTGAAGCCATGCTGAGTGCCCCTAATGATCCCCCTATCCTTGATGTGCCTAGAGACAGCACCAAGAACAAGTTGTTCCATCACCTTTCCGGGGATGGAGGTGAGGCTGACCGGTCTATAGTTACCCGGGTCCTCCTTCTTGCCCTTTTTGAAGACTGGAGTGACATTCGCTTTCCTCCAGTCCTCAGGCACCTCTCCCGTTGCCCACAACTTAGCAAAGATGATGGAGAGTGGCCTAGCAATGACTTCCGCCAGCTCCCTCAGCACCCGCGGGTGCATCCCATCAGGGCCCATGGATTTATGGACGTCCAGGTTGCTTAATTGGTCCCTGACCCAGCCCTCATCAACCAAGACAGATTCCTCCTCTATCCTGACTTCTTCTGAGGCCTCAGGGGTTCGGGGCTCCTCAGGACAGCCTCCAACAGTATAGACAGAGGCAAAGAAGGCATTCAGTAACTCCGCCTTCTTTTTATCCTCTGTCTCCAGGGCCCCCACCTCATTCATCAGTGGGCCTACATTGCCTCTAGTGTTGGCTTTACCCGCAACGTATTTGAAGAAGCCCTTTCTGTTGTCCTTGACCTCTCTTGCAAGGTTTAATTCCAAGGAGGCCTTAGCTTTCCTAGTTGCCTCCCTACATCCTCTGACAACAGACTTATATTCCTCGCAAGTGGCCAGCCCCTCCTTCCACGATCTGTACACCCTCTTCTTCCACTTGAGTTTGCCCAGCAGTTCCCTGTTCAACCATGCAGGTCCCCTGGTACTTCCTACCTGTTGGGATGCTCTGATCTTGAGCTTGGAAGAAGCAGTCCTTGAATGCTAACCAACTATCTTGGGCCCCCTTACCTTCTAGTACCCTGTCCCATGGGATTTCCCCTAGCAATTGCTTGAAAAGGCCAAAGTTGGCCCTCCTGAAGTTCAGGGTTGTGATTCTGCTAGCTATTCTGTTCCTGCCACATGAGATCCTGAACTCTACCACCTCATGGTCACTACAACCAAGGCTGCCCTCAACCTTCACCTCTTCAACCAGACCCTCCTTGTTAGTGAGGATCAGATCCAGCAGCGCTCCTCTCCTAGTTGGCTCATCCACCATTTGCATCAGAAAGTTATCATCAACGCACTGGAGGAACCTCCTGGTCTGGGGATGGCTGGCTGAGTAGGCCTCCCAGCAAATATCAGGGTAGTTGAAATTCCCCACAACAACTAGGCCCTGTAATTGCGAGACTGCTCTCAGCTGCCTGTAGAAGGCCTCATCACCCTCCTCATCCTGATCCGGTGGCCTGTAATAGACACCCACAACAGTATCACCCCTGCCAGCCTGCCCCTTAATTCGCACCCACAAACTCTCAACTCGCTCCTGATCCGCCCCTGGACAGAACTCAATACATTCTAGCTGCTCACTCACATAAAGAGCAACTCCACCACCTCTCCTTAGCGGCCTGTCTTTCCTGAACAGGACATAGCCATCCATTACCACATTCCAGTCATGCGAGGCATCCCACCAAGTCTCTGTAATTGCCACTAGATCATAGCCCCCCGACCGAACACGGATTTCTAACTCCTCCTGCTTATTCCCCATGCTGCGTGCATTGGTGTACAGGCATTTCAGGGAGCGAGCTGGGCACACCGATTTCATCCCAGATTCACCCCCTGATTTCACCCCAGTGGGATGGGAGGCCTCCTGGTCTACCTCAACACTAGAGCGTTGCCCCAGTGGTGCAAGCCCAGCTACCACCCCATCCCCCTTCAAATCTAGTTTAAAGCTCTCCGAATGAGCCCTGCTAATTCCTGTCCCAGAACCCTTTTGCCCCTAGACATAAACCTTTCCCATGTATCACTGTCACGCCTGGTGTCTTATAAAACCAGCCATTATCAAAGAACCCAAAGCCCTGCCTGTAGCACCAGTCTCGTAGCCAGGTGTTAATAGAGAGAATCCTACTGTTCCATCCCACGTCATCACCTGAAAATGGAAGGAGGGAGGAGAAAACAACTTGTGCCCCAGACTCTTTCACCAGCCGTCCTAGGGCCTTGTAGTCTTTCTTCATCCCCCTCACACTACGGGATGCAGCTTCTTCCCCACCTGTCTGGAAGATCAGCAGGGGGTAGTAGTCTGTGGCCTTCACCAGGTTGGGGAGTTGCCTGGTGATATCCCTGATTTGGGCTCCAGGCAGGCTGCAGACCTCCCTGTGATGGGGGTCAGCTCTGCATATTGGGCCCTCAGATCCCTTTAGGAAGGAGTCTCCAACCACTAAAACTCTTCTCTTCTTCCTTGTGGAGGAGGTAGCTATACGCCTGTCAGGTTTTTCTGACTGTGGTGGGACCTCTGATATAGGTTGCCTCTCCACCACATCCCCGTTGGACTGGCTGTATTCCACTAGGGCTTCATATCTATTGCTCAGAGGCACCTGTGGAGGCAAGGTAGGCAAGGAGGGCACTCGCCTTTTGCCACGGCCATAGACTTGCCTCCACTCACTCCTCTCTTCTAGGTTATCGTTTTCCACCTGAGAGGGGCAGAGTACAGGGGTCCCTCAATCCTGGGAGCTCTCCGGCAGGTGCTCCCATTTTTGTTGCAGGGAGGGCAGAGCCTGGCTCCACCAGTCTATCTCCATTTCAGCCTCCCGAATGCTCCTAAGTCTTTCTACTTCGGCTTGAAGCCTTTCAACCTGGCTTTGCAGCTGTGCCGCTCGGCCAAGCAGATCATCTACTTGCTCACAGCGCACACAGCCCCCTGACACTACAGAGACGGTGTAGCATTCCCTGCAGCCCGCAACCTGCACCATCGCCTCCTTCCGCGGGAGCTCTGTCCGGGTTCCCACATCCATTTTGGTCTTCTTCCACCGGGTAGATACCATTGTTCTTTCACTGAACTGGGAAATACCTGTTGGTGCCACCCCTGGTTCACAGCTCCTTGGCACCTTCCTCGCCTTGTGCACTGGGAGGGAGTCAGCGCCCTCCCCAACGAGCTGCAAACAACTGCAGCCTCTCCTGTCCTGGGACACACCCAGTCACTGCTGATTCACACAGGCACTGCTGAGTCTCCCTCTCCCTTCTGGGCAGGGACTAGTCCCTGTCCTCCAGGAGGCTCTTTATCACCCAATCAACAGGGGGTGGAGCATTTAAATCGCCCGCGGTGCCTCCGTGGTGCCTCCGGCTACGCCCCCTCCTCTCCTGATTCGTTGCCGGGAACCTCCGGGTCCGGGGTCAGGAGGAAGCAGCTCGGGGCTGATGCTCGCGGGGGGCTCAGGGGGGGCCCAGAGTACGAAAAACCGCCCGGTTAAGCCCGATGTCGCCCTCGCCCCCGCACTAACCTCAAGTCGCTGCCGCCGCTTTCGCTGCTGCCGCCGCTGTCAGGAGGCATGCATGGAAATCAAGCAGGGGATCCCAGAAAGCCCAGCAAAGCAGCCGATAAAGCCTCTTTAGTGCTGTAAATGAGGCAGACACAATCCCAGCGATGGCTGTGCCACACACACACACAGTGGAGGGGTGAGTGGAGGGGCGAGTGGCCGTGCGTGTGGCCTGGCCAGGGGGGCTGCCAGGGGCCACGTTCCTCCAGCAGCCCCTCTGAGGAAGGTGCTAAAATCCCTCGAGGGTCCGGCGCGTGCCCTCTCAGTGGGGAGAGCACAATGGCGGACAGAATGGGTCGAGGCCGAGTTTGGTGTTTTGTGACATTTCCCACTGGCGCAGGCTGGTTGGACCAGGAGCAGCTCGACCGGAGCCCGGCAGATGATGCATCCATCCCATTAGTTCTCCCCATCCCAGCGGCCGGGGGTGGAGGCCAGTGTCCATTTCTACGCTGCTTCTGTACCCACCACCGTAAAGGCTACGGGGTTTCCTGTATGATGATGCATGCTGCTCTGTGCGTAGTTGGAGGGTTTTATTTCTTCCCTTGAAAGGCTCCTGAAAAATCTGAAATGCAAAAGGAAATATGAAAAGTCTCACTTTTCTTTGCCTCAAGTCAGTCATCTTCCAGAGACACTTAGCAGATTAATGCACTGAGACTGAGGTTCAAAAAGAGCTTTGCAGAGCCCTCACCCTCACTATGTCTCAGTCACATGGATTAATGTGACGATTTAAATGGATGCGCTAAGAGAGGCACACAGGCGGTTCAAGCTCTGAGGCAGGAAGACGAAGTCTTTGGTAGCTGACAAAAGTTGAAATTTCTGTTTTCGTTCAGGGGACAATAGTTTCCCACCTTGTGGATCTTCTGTGCTAGAGGACAAGTAAAATAGTCACCCACTCATTAGGAAAACAAAACAAACACACAACATCCTCCAAATACATGTCAATCGGTACATTGACTCCTGCCAAGCTATATTTGAATGCACACAAAACGTGCAATTTCTTGTGTAGTAACAAGTATAATTAGGCCTTTATGACAGTATCCATTGATAAAAACGGAGTGCTGCTTCTGCAGAAGAGGCGAACCAGAGCATTTCGCTGAACAGCAGGGGAGAACTTCACCTACTGAGTGACGATGCACCTCACACACCGAGAAGGTATATTGCTGCTTTACACACCAAATTGAGGACAATCACAGTGTAAAAAAACAGAATTGCTGGAGCTTATAGTTTGTAGCAGGACAGGCAGTTCAATGGCTGGAAAGTCTAAAGGCAAGTCCAAACATAAACGAGGTTCCTCTGACCGTGACCTCTGGATGTTTCTCCTTATCTGCATGTCTGTAAATGAAGAGCGAAGATCACAGACATAATCTAGCAATGGAGTTTTCCAGGTACATCACATAACAAATGTGCTTGTTAAACAGTAAACAAGCACGTTTCCAAAATTAAAATTATGCTGTCTTGAATTTTTTGCAGTACAGCATTCCTGTTTTTGAAGGCATTGGGCTACAGCTACTCCATTCAAAATCTCATTTTCTTTATTCCTTTAGAACAGAAAAAAACTGGGGTCTGTTACCTTCTGAGAAATACAGACAAAGTCAATAAAGTAATGAGATGTTTATATTGTCCAAGTATTTCCCGTGAAATAGCAAAACCATTATTTGATTAAAATAATATAGAATCCAGCACTGGGATATTAATCACACTGATATTAATCATTATGATTATGATATTAATCATAATCATTAATCGATTGGACTTGATGATCTTACAGGTCTTTTCCAACCAAAACGATTCTATGATTCTATGATTCCATGCTGCATCAAAGGCAGAGAAGGAAAATATTATTCTTCTTTTGTCAAGTCTGTTACTAAGAAAAGACTACTCAAAGCAGAAACACTTCAATATTTGTTCTTTCGATAAATAAGATTAAACTTTAACCTTAACTCTGCTGAAACTCTTAGAGATACATTCATTGATCTGCAGCTGAAATTATTATTGCATTGCTTTATTGATTCATTGGCTAAAGGCACAGACTAACCGTGAAAATTCCTCTCTGCTTACACTGACACATTGAACAGGAACAAAAAAAAAAGGTCATTTAAAAGCAGTTTAGCCTTGAGAAAATGGGCAATTATTGTGAGGTTTGGCATTCTAGAAAAAAAAATGTTCTTCGTGTATCCCACTTAAGAATCAAAATATTTATATGGAACAGCTTGATAGACATGATAAATAACTGACTATAATTACATTTCTTGAGGTACTGCTCAAATGCAATCTTATACCACAACACAGAAAAGCCTTCAGAGGATGTAAGGTTTAAAAAACAAAATACCAAAAATATATAAACAACCTCCCAAACGACTCTGAGTCAGAGCTTCAATTGCTGTAAATCACCATGAACGCGATGGTGGCATATTCCTAATCTGCAGCCACTGAGACGGGGCCCCAGGGTTTATCTTTGTGCAGCAGCTTGTGATATTTAGACTGCAAATTGGCAGCAGTAAAAGGGCAATCGGTGGGTATGTTGTAGGTGATCTGGGTGACCCTACTAAGGGCGAGCTCGGTGTGAACTTACTTCCCAGGCTCTATGTTTATACCCTGATCCCATGGCAAGTGAGAGATAATTTGAGGTAATCGCTGCTCTGTAGCAAAGGGGTAAACACCTCACAGTTACCTCTGGGTCAGATTAAGTTAAATGATAGATATGGCAGTGTAGTTGCTGTATCCCTTATTTCTCCATCTCTGTAGCATATTTTAAGTATATACACATTTAGATGAACCATGACAGCTTCACTTAGTTTTATCCCACAGCTGAAGTAATGGCATAATACACCACACACATCCCCCGCCCTTGCACTTTCTGGTCCTTTTGCAGGGTGGCAATACTTGTCTGAAAGGTTTGATAAGAACAGGCTGCTTTGTCACGATGACCAGCTTCACCTCTAATGCCCGAGGAGCAGTGGGAGCCCGGCGTGAAGGCCTCGCTCTGCCCCGAGCCTCCTCGGCAGAGGGATTGCCAGTCTTCTGAAACACACAGGGTGGTTCCTCTCCCGACACGTGGAAAGCATTCGTGTCTCCTGATACGGAATGATACTGCCTGCAACTGTCAGAGAAGTCAATCATGGTGGTGTTGCTTTGGTTTTTTTTGCTTCATCATGTTGAATAAGGAGTTTCATCTGCAGTTGGATAAGAGCACTCTTGAGCAAATGATCTGAGATTTAATTGAGAGTAACCAGTCTCACTAGTTCCTTTCTCTTCAACATCTGCTTCTAAACCAGGTCAATTGCCAGTAAAGGACCAATGTTACAGAAATTATCATTATTTTTTTTTCCAGGAGTAACTAACTGCTCTGTCAAATAGGGTCATAATGTATTGCAGCACCACAAATTTAGACTATGCCTTGGAGACCTCACGGGGGATACCTGGGAGACCTTTCCACAGTTATTTAGTGTACAAATTTGTCCAAAAAGTCATTATGCCTGGGTGAAAGGAAACTTTTTAAAGGAATTAGGAGCATATATTAACTCTGCTGTTCTAAGGTAAGACTTTTCACATAAAAATATTCTAGTGGAGATGTAGCAAATTCATCCCTTTATACACAAGTTTCACCATTTGATCTGATATTTTGAATCAAGGGTATGCTTCAGTTCACTTTTTTTTGTGAAAATCTAAGTCATATTACAAGATCTAAGTCTGGACCCTTTTGCTTGGGCAAAATTTCGATGTCAGAGTTTGTCTGAGGTAGAACGGTGGGCCTGGATGTTCAGCTCTGCAATACAGCTTACTCAGGCTAATGAATGAATGGGGAGTAATAACTGCACTGTTGGGTACACCCACATTTTCAGACAGGATCGTTACTTAATGAGAAGGAAAACTATTTTTAGGAGCAGTAGCAGATATTTCAAAGGTTGAGACAGAATAATGTATTAATGTTTAATTCCTGTCAAATGTGGGAGTTCAATTTGACTGGTCCATCTGCAGCAAGCATGTTTCCAAGTAAGGGAATCCTGTTCCTTTATCTAGACCTTGTATTCGTATTGATGGATGTTTCAAGGTGTGTCTCATTTCATCTTCTGTCTCCTCCATTTACATCAGGTAAACATAGCCAGATGTTTATATCCTCTTCCTTGTGTAAGAGCTAGTATTTTGGCAGTAGTGCTCCTCACCTTCTAGACTTACCTTCTACCTTCAGTTTAGCACTTCCTGATGCATTTTTATGATTCTGTTTATTACTCACTTTAAGCAGAGGAGAAGAGAAGATGCAAAGAGGCCTTGTAAAGAAATACTGAGGATCAAGCAGACTTTTCAAAACCTTTTGGCAGCCACACGTTCAACACGTGACACTATGTTGCCTAATAGTATGAAAAAAATTATGAGGCCATGGCTCATATGAAGCAATGTTATGTGTCATATCCATCCCACAGGCCATAGTTTCCCCATCCCTAGCTTGAACATTGTAAAACACATTTAGTCTGATATAGAGACTAGACACATCACAATAATAAATAAAAAATTAAAAAACCCAGGGATCTATATTTTCAAAAGTGAATGGTGACATTTTCTGCCCCTATTATTTCGGTAGGCCACTGAGATACTTCAGAGAATTCCTGTTTTCAGAAGTCAGATTCCCACTAAATGTCACAAATCATACCCTTAAATAAGAAATATCTATCATCAACTGTAAGTTAAATATTTAGGACTCCTAAAAAGCAAAAACCCCATTCATTACATATAATCTCTGTTTGCCAACCCTTTCAGAGACCCTTGTCCCCCAGGAAAAGCCAGGGGCAAGTCAGGTGAGTCTTGCAGTGCATCTTGATGTCTCTGCAAGAGCTGGCTGAAGTTCCTCAAGGTAGAAAAGCCCTCTGTGAACGACTGAGGCAGTAGTAATATACTAAAAGACTTGGTAGGTGATTTGCCACCCACAAAGCACGAAGGCTTGCATCTCTGGCCAAATCTGTTCCCTTTGCACTATTCAGCAATGGTTCTCCCAAGAGTAGACTCCAAGTTGCATTTCCTCAGAATACTCACAAATGAGTTCAGAATTAGTGTAGCGAAGACCTGAACCCTTCCTTCTTCCCCTCCTCTTTGAGAACAGAAAGCAAGTTGAAAAGTAGGAATAGGTGTTGAAGAAGGCAACTTGTTTGTCCCGTGTTCATTATTTAAAGGCTATCGAAAGATGAGGCCTTTTATAGCGGTCTCCAGGGCCACTCTGAACTGGAGAATTTAGGAATGCTTCTAAGCTCCAGGGCACAGGTAAGCACTCAAGGTAACCTCATTCCATGCAGGGGTGACACCTGGACATGTATAAACCCTTCCCTAAACCCTGCACCACAAAAAGTACACCAAGGTTTCCAAGGAGACTGGAAGCCACGGACTGTTTTGAGGTCCTTGAGAAGGATAGTCACTAGACAAGGACTTAAGAGCATCGCTCTCAGGTCAGTGCACATGTTGCTCTGTTTGGAAGCAGCCTACATCACCCCAAACTGTGCTGTGGGTGGGCTGAGTATCCAAAGGTTTCCTTTATGCTCTGATTATCAGAAATTGAACCCACCGAGAATCTGACACTGGATTTCCAGATGTCTTACTAAACACGTTCCTCTTCTATGGTATCGTAAGGTACCACTCACATACCCTGTTGACAGCAGAAAAGAAGATACTTTGGGGTAGTTGTGTTTTTCCAGGGTGATTTCAAAGAATAAAGTAATTGCTCTTCCTCTTCAAGGATGTAGGCACCATAAGATCCACAATGTCCCATTTTGTCTCCTCTAGCTAAGTCTGCAGCTAAGATGGTCAGGACAGATGAGAGAAAGAACTGAATGTTCTCTTTTGGGCAGCATATACATTATCTGTGATTTATGTCTACGCTTGTGGCTTATACGGATGCTCCAGAAGCCACAGGATGATCCCACTGCAGCAACAGACAGAATTGCTCTTTTCCATTCGAGCCACTTTCAGAGAAAGAATCTGAGCTTGCCACAATGAGCCAGGCTTTGTCATTTTAAGACAAAGTTGTATGAGTATGGTCCTTCAACCATCCCCAACACAGAAGGTAACCATGAAAGTACCAGCCCACTTAGTGGTAGATGCGGCCAGGAGAATATAACATACATGTCCCAAGACAGGAGTTCACTCCAAATGACTTTAAATGTGGTACACAGATGTCTCCTCCTGCCCCAGCAGGCCTTGCATATGATCAACAAAGATGTGTCACTCAGACGCTCCTCAGCTTAAGCAAAGGAGATCTCAGCAAGACTCCGCTGTGAAATGGACATCAGGTGTTTTATGAACCTACTGTTGTTGTCCCCTGCCCCTCATCACCACAATTCCTGTCATGAGTCAGTGACCCTCACACAGGTCATTTACCTGGGTGCAAGAAACATTGAAAAAGGGTCATTACACAGGTATAAGGGACATTCCTACTGACGAGGAGCAGATCAGGCTACAGTGACCCCATGGTGTCTATGACCATGCCCTGGAGCCGCTGCACGCAAGCCAGCAGATGAAGATACCTACACAGAGCATTAGGTTCCTGTTCACCTTGTACCCATGTCAGTGACTATACAGCATGTATAGGGCAAGCCTGTCCCCACTAAATAGGCTGCCAGAAGGACTCTCATATCTTCCATTCACTTCTAAAACTGAAATTACAAACTTTGCCTTTAAAATACAGATCTTTTATTCTTAAACAAGATTTCAAATTATTTCATTACTTTTCAGGAGTGTTATATGCGTTAAAAGGAAAGCAGGTAAGTATGTGCAGAGCACTAAGAAAGTGTGTTTCCATTTATAAGAGAGAATAACTGGTTTTATGTAAACAACGAGAAAAACCACCCCACCTCTAGAGAAAACAGGCACGCAAATACTTTACTCCTTTCATAAATAATGTATTTTATTGCATATGGCTATTAAGGAGAGCATCCATGATCAATACAGACTAAATACAACACACTACTCTAGTTCCATTTATTCTGGTCTCCAGCAGCATCACATTTATCCTTATATACAGCGTGTACATCGGAAGACACAGCAAGATAAGTTAAGTCTCTTGTCATATCACAATAGCAAGAAATATATTTAACATCTTGATATCCAGAAACAATACGTACCCAAAAAGAAAATACTGCTTAATAACTGTTAAGGTTATATAGCAAAAAATATTTTAAATTTAAGGTAAGTCAGGCAAAATGTACAAAGACCCAATATACATTGTGAAGTTTTAGCAAACATAACATTTATACATTTTGGTTCCGTTCTGTAAACTAAATTAAGAATGTAAGTATTGCATATGCCTTTGTGAAATATACAGGATAGAAGAGAATTGACTATATTGTCAAGTTTTTGTTTTGAAGTTGCTGTATGCATTTTAGCCATTTGTTTTAGTGACATGATTTCTCAATTGGTATAGAGGGCTACTTCAAAATAGAAGTTCGAAACATTGAATTCAGCAGGTACCACACTCAGTGCTACGGAGGAGTTCAGACAGAAAATGTCAAAGGTATTTCTTTTTTTTTAGTTCCAGACTTGAACAAGCAGAATTTTAGAATGTCTTAGAACCATTTATTGTATTATTATTAAAAAAACCTCAAACAGATAGATTAGATATTTAAATTGATTTTATATTTAATATTGTATTAGCCTATGCATTGCTGTGATTTAAGACCCCAAAAATTACACTGAAAAAAAAGTGTGTCACAGGATAGGGAAGGAATTAGTTTACATTCATCTTTGTCTTGTAATACAATCCTCAGTTCTAAAAATTCAGCATGTAAGCAGGAAGACCGCATTGCCATTCATTATATTTATAAGACATCGACTCTCGTCTTCCTCAGGAAAAAAAAAATCCCAAAAGATAATGCATTGTTAATAGTGAAGTACTGGTTCCACCTAGCACAATGATTTAAAAAAAGAAGAAAAAAAAAAAGTGTCACGTAACTCAAATAACTTAGTAATACTTACATGCCTATCAGAGCAGGCGCTGGGGAGGTACCCTTAAAAATGTATACGAACTCTTCAACAAATTTATCGAAGGAGAAACAAGGTGGCATGACATTCTGCTAGTCTGGTGCAACAGTTGTATGTGACATTTGTGACAGGAGCCACCACATCACTCGGATTTTCAGGCTACTGGAAACGTGATGCATGGGAAGCTTTGAAAAGAACTCAGGGTAAGTGACTGCAGTGGTTCTTCTTCCCTGTAATAACGCCTGCAGCTGCAATGGTTCTTTCCTGGTAGAAGGCAAATATCAGGGCTTTCTAGATGGCAAGATAATACTGTGTTACGATTAGCGCTTGAATCTGCCCGATGCCCATTATCATCACTGCATTCCTAGCATGCCTATGTGGATTTTTGGTTACAAGAAATGCAGCTAAGAACAGGGTTAGCTGACAAAAGTGAGCCTGTAAATAGGAGAAAAGGCTTCTGCAATCTGAAGTACCTACATCAACACCTACATAGAGAGGATTAAACAAGAGTGTCAAAGGTAAAGAGTTTGGTAAACCTCCAATACAGTTTGATGTTTTTAACTTACGTTGCTTCAGTTACACTTTTTTTTTTTTTTTAACTACTCTGAATCCTCTGTCCAAGTCCGATTCACAGAGTTTCATCCCATTTTAGACTATTCAGTGCCCTGGTTCGGCTTTGTCTGAGAAGTAAACCCTGCAGCTAGTGATTCACAACCCAGCAGCAGCAGCTGTACGCGTTGCAAGTTCAGTAAGGCTGATGACTGTTCTTGAGAGAGACTCAGCACAGAGATAAAGGAGGTCCTGTCAGACGCCAACACCGCAAATCCGGCTTTACTTTGAACTGAGGTAGTACTGTGGTAGGCTTGAAATTATGCCAGTAAATACCAGATCTCACTGCTTCAGCAGGTGTTAGAGAATCCCCTAATATGCCGAGGAATAAATACAGTTTGTCTTTGCAGAAAAAAGGAAATGAAGGCATTGGCCGTTAGTTAAAGAGGCCAGCAGAAAAGTTCCTACGATCTAAAGAGCATCTCCAACTTCTGTCAAAACAGCAGCAAAATGATACCGTAGATGCCGTGGACAGGTAATGAGTTAGGCAGGTTGCTTTCCCTTCCTCCCAGATTTGTTGCACAGTTTAGTCCACAACAGTTAAGTAACTGTCAGGACCAACAATAACAACAACAACAAAAAGTAAACCTTAAGCAGCTTCAGTTACAAAAAAAACCCTACCAACAAAAAAACAAAACAAAACAAAAAAAAGGTATACACCGAGCAGCTTCTTTGAATGTTGTACTCTGTTGTCTGAGGTCATGGTGAGAAAACTAACTCCTTCACTCTGAAAAGAAAAATGAAAGAAAGTCAATAAAAGCTGCAAAGAAAAAAAAAGTCATATTTATGATTTAAATAACATAAAAAATACCATAGAGAGATTATTCAGAATGGGTTTTCATGGGGGAAAAAAAGCTATGCAATAACTGCCTTTATATTTGTATACATCATAAGGTACTTCAGAGGCAATAAAGGGAGCACTCCCCAATCCAATACCAGCTCCTTTTTTTTCAGAACTTTGCAGCTGTGGCTCTTCAGACCAACAAACCACGGGAGACAGAACTGGTTAGAAAACCCGACACAAAAACCCCGCAGTTCAAGTTATGACCATCCCTGTTTGCATCAGCAGAAAGAAAAAAGGGGTTGCCGAAAGTAGGTACAAACTGCTTTTTAGTCAATGGGTGTTATCAAAAGCTGTCCATTTCCAGACATTAAAAACAAGTTTCATGAGACTATATTGTCTTTAGGGAAAGGGTCTTCTAAAAACATAAGCAAAGTACAGAAAGAACTTTCTTCTAATTTAGGTATTTGATTAGTCCAGAAGTAAAAAAAGTGGGTAGGTCTGGAAATGGAAGGAATCTTCTCCAGATTACTGGCTACAAAGCTGCTTTAAACAGTCAGGGTGAATTATGCAGTAAAATAGAAACTGATTACAAAGTGACCCATCCTATTTTAAAGAATGCAGCTGACTCCTTTCATGTTTTTTCACTGCAAAGAATTAATGGACAGTATGTGCCACCACCATAAACGGACATTATTATATTAACTCACAGCATTAAGATAATTTGTTAACATGGTCATTAAAAAAATCAAAATTTCCTTAGTATGTTGCTTATTTCGTAGATTTTTCCTGTTTGCTATACCATTTAGAAAGTAGCAATGCACAAACAGTAGTGATTAAAACATCGAGACAATAAATTTTACGGGACAAAACATTGACACCTCATTTCGAAAGGTGCCAACTAAGTTGTAAATCCCAATACAACATTAGGCTGCAACATTACATTCATGCTAAGTGCTATTAATAGTGTCTAGTTCATTTAATAGTTTATAGCAATTTTTTTTTGTTGTATGTTGTTGTCGCCAAGTTTACAAGTTAGATAAAAATTTTAGTTTGAAGATGTTTTACACGAGTTTCTTTGGAACACTTTGGGAAGTAACATTGTTACTTAGAAAAGTCTATAAAGGACATAATCCATTATTTTTGACTGTATCAATACAAGAAGTCAGTATTCCTGGATATTTTTAATTCCTTTGGGACCATAAAACCAGAATAAATTATATATGAAACCTGGATGTCAGAGCAAGCATAGTGCTTATCTGTGCAAGTTTCAATCCATATAAGCCTCTGATAAGCCAATACAAAGGCTTTTCCTTCAAGTCTACACAAAAACAAAGGTTGACATATCTTGGCATATATGTGAGAATTGCTAAATTGCTATTGAATCTCTCAGAGCTACAGTTTACTTAAGGAATTAGTCCTGCTGGAGTCAATTAGAGCCGCTATATGATCAGGTACTTAGGATATTACTTAGGATTTTATTTCATGACACAGCTTGAGATGAATTAATAGCTTGCCAAGACCAGAAGGAGAGCATCTCGTTGCCCCCACCCATTGCCATTTATTTGCTGCCACTTTTCTGATCAGAAACTAAGTCAAATATACCCTTTCAGCCTTCAGAAAACAAGCTTTCGTTGTTTGGACTGGGAGGGTGTTTCAAATGAAGAACTTGAAGTGGCTTATGATGCAATCAAGGCAGCCCCTAAACTGCCATCACCATCCAGTAAGGCTGCGTGGGAGAACGTGTGGCAGGATGGACAGCTCTCAGAAGTGAGCAGAGATCCCTCGTTTGAGGAAGAGCTGCCTAACAAACCACTTCGTTCCAACTTTTGTTCAGGGAAGCAGGATAAATGCATGATGTAGGCAAACAAGTGAGTGTTTGAAGATACATGCTGACTCTGCATTATTGCTTTCCTCCTCCAAATGGAAACCAACCTGACAACTAAATTTAGGTTCCCAAAAGTGGCCCCATGATAGTGAAAGCCAAATAAAGTTAAAAAAATAATCGTGTTCAGATAGGGAAATCAGAGGGAGATATTTTCATACAGGCAAAGAACACAAACAAGTATGTTTCCAGAAGTATGGCATCCTAGGGCGGTCATCAGGAAGGATTATTAGCAACCAAGTAAACCTGCCGTTGTTCTTACAGCACAACAGGTACTTTCCAGCCAGGATTAAACCAGAGCAGGTGAAGTGGCCAGTGCTTCAAAGCACTTCCAAACTTGGTTCATGGGGTTTTGTAGGTGGACGATGGGACAGTGGGCACAAACCTAAGAGCCTATGGTGCAATAAACACATGAACCAATGAGTCTATAATGCTGATCTGTAACTCAAAAACTAACACAAACCTAGTCTTCAATAATGAAACAATTTCCTCTGACTTCAGTAAGCTTTGAATTAAGAAAGGAAAAATATCTACTGTTCTCACTTGATCCACATAATAGCAATGTCAGCTTCACAGGAGGCCTGCTTGCAAGAAATAAGTTGCAAGGTTCCATGCTAAAGTAAAAAAAAATACATCAATATCACTGTTAATTTTTACTTCAGTTATTAGCACCTTTTACTTATTTCAAGTGTCAGGTCAACATGCCACTTACACAGTAAGTCATACCAGCATACATTGTCTTTATCCAGGAACTAAACAAAATTCCTACAGGACACGAATATATTATTTGATAACCTCATTCCCCATGGGCACGCACAAATCAATACACAAAGTCCAGCACTGTGTCAATACTGAAGTTTCCTCTTGGTTTTGGGCTTTATTAAGAAAAGCATCCATAATCACTGCTGAGTTTCCAAAACTACTTAAGAGCATCTGATGCCATCAGTCCTTCTTGGGGAATAAATCAGATAATAAACACACACACAAATTGCTAGGAAACCATCAAATACTCAAAGACTTGTTAAACACACTGTGAAGAGAATACAATGGTTAGTCAATTAGAGAAGATCTAGTCTGCTTTTTAATTTTCAAAGTCAGTAAGCAATGAATAAAAATTTTCTTAATTCCTAAAAATAATTCTCATTTGCTAACAAGCACGCAGACAGAAACAGCTATGCATGTGACTCATGGCAAAACACGTTGCTAGTTATTCATAACCAGTAAATTTATTCCACTGGCAGCGCGACTGCCAGAGTGGATCAGGCATCGGACGCAGAACCCCCAGCTCCGCCACGGGCTTCTGCCCTGACTCCAGGCAAATCACTCAGTGGCTTTGTCCCTTTGTTTCCCCTCCCCACACTGCCTACCAAATCGATTAAAGCTCTGATCCCGCTAACTAACTTTTCCTGGAAGAGCAATCCTATTGATACAACCGAATCTGGAGGTTAACACCACCTACGTCTGCGGGCATCAGGCCAGGCCATTAGACTACTCAGCTCAAGGAGCCGAATCCCACCTGCAGGGAGATGTCTTTGGCCCCCCCATCACCCAGAAGGAGATGTGTGGCCCTGGGAGAGGCAGCTGGCCAGCCAGAAAAGCCAAGTGTCCCCCCACCAGCAAGCTGCACTGCCTTCCCCACCCTCCAGCACTGTGCATGGTACCTGGCCAGGCACCCTGCCAGAGACAGGCTTACCAGCACCTGCACAGGTGGTAGCCCTGCACCTCAGCAGCACCTTCCCTACGCCCAGAGCAGGCAGTGGCAGCAAGCAAGGGGAGCAGGGAGGCAGGGGCTGAGGGTGGGGAAGGACAGCATGGGTCCTGATGGTGACATACCCGTGCCAACCTGGCACTGACAGCGATGGGAGACAGTCTGAACCGCAGTCTCCGAGGGCTTCTTTATGGGAGGGATTGTAGGATGCACACACACACACATTGGAAGGTTACAAATTTGGCCCAGCATCCCAATGCGAATGGAGCCTGCCTGCTCCCTGGGATGCTACCGGGGAGGTACACAGTAGGAGCCAAATCCTGACCTGGCTCTGACTCTCATTAAGCAATTTAATGAATACTATACTTAAGCACATAGGTAACCCTGCTAAAGATAACAGAACAGCTCATGTGCTGAGCTATGGCTCTCCACGAGTAATTCCAGGGAATCTGAGCTCCGTTCAGCAGGACTGCTCATACCAAATAAAGCCAAGCTGGGCCATCATCACAGGAATAGGTTTCAATCAGAGCTCAAATATTCGCCTTACCAACACTTCGCAGGAAAACATCAAGTAGTATGCTCTAACAGTTTACAAAGCCCATGAATAATGTCCATCTGAAGTAAAAAGATTCCACATTTGATGGGAAAAACAAGTTAAAACATGAAATGAAAAAGCCATGTTATTATTTTTTAAAAAAAGTCATGGTTGATCATAATTGGAGACATGCTGTCCCAAGTAACTATGCTCTTTTGGTATGTTAGTCCACTAAGAAACAGTACGTAATGTTATTTAGATATGTCTTTGTTGTTTCACGAGTTTAGAAGATCGAGCATCAGGTCAACATAGATGCTTCATGACTGATAAAAACCCACTGAATTTCTTTAAAATAGTAAAGTAGGGATGTTGCAGCCACAGTTACCGATATCAAAATGAGCTTTATAGTACTTTTAACTCTCGTGTCAAATAGTTAAAAATCACAACATCTTGAATTGCATTAAGATAACTATGGGGAAAGATATTATCTTCAAATGGGAAACAAAACACAGCATAACATCACTTGCAAGTACTTTTTTTTTTTTTTTTTTTGTCCTAGTATACACACAAGAGGCTAAAATGTTCATCTGATGGCATGGACAAATCCCCACAATTTATAATGAGTGTCAAATTTTAGTCAAAGGTACTAAAAATCAAAGTAATCTGTATTTGATACCATATATTTACATGACTAACATTTATTTTACCTGCAGTCTTACACTAGAGTTCAAGCAGCTGAGTCTACAGTAGTACAGATGACAATGAGGGCTATGCTTAGTTGATTTCAGAATTTGATACAATTTGTGTTTCATATCATTTTGTCAAGGTTCTTATAGATTTTGTAGTATAGATAACTAAACATTAAAATGTAATTATGTGGAAAATAAGGGATTAAATTTACAAATGTCATTATAATGAATTTATAGCTAAAGTGCTGGTCCAGAAATACATTTCCCATATAAATTATAATAAAAATAGGCACTTCAAATTTAAAATTAAGAAACTAGACATGCTCAGTTTTCCAGGATTCATTTAATACAGTTGCTATTGTATCTCTTAATTTCAGAGCTACGGCCACTGCGTACTATTAAACAAGTTTGTATAGATGTGATTTAATCCTATGATTAGGGATAAAATAAATGAGACAAACTCAGCATAGTACTATCTGAAATTTGTTCAATTATCCTCTCCCTTGCAAGTTGGGTATACAACCGTTGAAAAACATTACATGAAATTAAACAAAATCAAGCTTTCTCTGAGCAAACAAAATGCTCGGGGAAAAAAATAATGTTTAGTCCTTTTGGCCTTCCATTGGGAGTTTGTAAGAGGGACAGAAACACACAGAGATAAGCAGATGTGGAAATTATATAGAAAATTTTCCACTGAAAAGATGAGTCTGTGGCAGCCAGCCAGAGAGCCACTCGACAGTTCACATGTACGGGATTTAACCACCGTGGAACAAGAAGTCACGTTCTTGGTTGATAACCATTACCATGCAACTGAAGTTGCCTCCCACCTTACAAGCCATCACACCATTCCTTTATCACTGCAGATTCAAAACCCAACACTGCAAACATGGTCTGCATCAGTCAGCTGGCTTGATTTTTACAGCTCCTTCCACCACACCAATGAGACAGGGCAGCTCTTCCCAGGCACAGACTGACAGCAATACACAAACTCCAGCAAAGACACTACTTTGTATACAAAGTGAGGCTGGAAGTTTCTTAAGAGACAGAGTTTTTGCAAAACAACATGTTCACCTTACAAGTGATGACAGGGTAGGGAGGAAGGGATTGGTGATTAACACATTGAACTACCTACCAACCCCATCTTCAAAGACACAACAAAAACAACTGAATTAGCACATCTGCCCCTACAGCACACACTAGGCAATACTCAGCTAACTGCGGGCATCCGCGACGCGTACCTCTACATCTCTGACTTAATCACCCTATAAGGAGCTAGAATGACTAGCTCCTTATCGTCAAGGAGAAGAAACAGGCACTTCTCAGCAACAATTCTTCTGCCGTATCTCATGTTGGGCTCATATGAATACGAGTTATGAAAGATCTCAAAGTTTGTGAGGTGTATGATTTGGTATTCATTTTAGGAGCAGAGACCATATCCTTTTACACACCTTTACAATTGCTGGGAAGTTTGCTCAGCTGGGATATCAAAGGCATATTTGTCCCTCTTCTAATATACATCAGTAGTCATTAACAAGGGCAACAAGGTCTCACAAGAAAGAAGAGCTCTCCTAAGCAGAGCTTGATATTCTCACACAGCTGCCAACTGAAATGCCATCAATGTTGGTGGACCTATTTCAGGCATAACAGTGTGGGGGTGGGGGGAAAGCATAATCAGCCTTCTGGTTAGATCCACAAGCAAGAACCTGACTTCCATTGTAGAGATCAATGGCCAATACCAAAGTCCAGTATCTTCTTCTAAGCCACTGGGTTACCTCAGTGCCTGAACATGCAATGTTAGAGTGCTCTCAAAGAGCTTAAAAGCATGCTTTTTCTGTCTCTCACTTGGGAGAAAAAGCAATCTTTTCCAGTGATTAAATTGAAGAATTATTCATATTAAAAATTTAAATATTCATGGAAACAGGGATAAGGACTCATTTAAGTTGTGGGAAGTCATGTTCACTCTCCCTTTCCACTACAGTGGATATCTAATTATTCCATGAAAGCAGCTTCAGTAAGAAAGAACGAGAGCACTCTACCAAAGAATATATGGCTAAAATGCGCTAGGAATGGGGAGGGGGAAAAGAGGATTGAGATTTTTTTTTTCAGCCAGAAAGGTACCAGATGCTGCTCAGTCCTGGGTGAGTGCTCTAGCCACGTAAATATTGTGGCCAGGGGAATAGAAACACTTTTTTCAGGCACTCTTTGAAAGACTGATCCCTGCCTCCATCACTGCCAAAAGGGCTTAGGCACCCAATATCAAAAGAGGTTTCAGATTTACAAAGTCTCTGTGGAGACTGGAGCATTCCTCCACCCTAGAGGAAGACATTTACAGGGTGCAAGAAGAATTATTTCCTTTTGTATGTTCTGAACCTGCCACACGTTAGCTTAATGCCCCCAATAAAGCTGAAGTCTTACTTCCCATGTACAGTTAAGACCCGCAGTCCCATATATCATCACATGTCGTCCTTCCTTTATATATTGAGACACTGAGACACGCAGCAACAGGAACTGTAATTCCCCTGTATGGGCATTTCCTATCTACACCCTGAGAGCACAGCGGAAAGGTGCACAAACATTTCTATAAAGCCCTGCAAAACTGGGATGAAAAGCTCTGACAGCTGGCCACCGCTTTCTGCAAGATGCTTGGGAGCAGAAAAACTGTGCCGTATGCAGCCTCAAAATGTTTCTAACACTTTGAAAGGAGAATCAGTTGCACTATGTACGTGGACTGCGGCAGAGGGAGGGAAAAGAAATTTCCTACGAGAAGAGAAAAAACTATCCACAGATGTCCAGCGTTTCCCAACAAAGCTCACTACTTTCTTTTGGCCATTTACTTAAAGTCTGCTTTTTAGGACAAAAAGAAAGAGGAATTCTCTTTTTACATAATTTCCTAATAGGTTCTCAGTATTTGACACAGATTTATTCTCATTTTTACCAAACCTCTCCCAGTAGGTTTACACAAATAACATTTTTTTTCCCTATGGTTTTTTGTTTTTGAGGTTTGTTCTGTCCAAGTTTAAAGAGCTTTCTTCTATGAGATCAGGTTTGGATCCTTTTTTCACACTGAAAGAAGAATTAACTGATGTGTTTGGGGGAAATAATTGCTTAGAAAAAAAAAGTAAGAACAGTTTACTTTCTCAATTTTGTATCTTCTCAAGTATCATTACAGAGTCATTAAACAGCTACATATTTCACTCGAGCTATTAATCTTGTTGCGTATAATATTACTCCTGTTCTTTTAAAACTATGTCTTGTAGTTCAGAGTTGTTAATACAGTAGCACAAATCAGGTTAAGCCCTTAACTTTTTTCCTTTATTCATTCCACTTAAACAATAATTCAAGCTTCTATCTACAAACATTTGGATCAAAAAAGTAAAATATTTCTATGAATAAAGCCAGAGTCTCCTTATTTTAAAGGCTTTTTTATTTTGTAAACTTTGAGGCTTTTATATCGCTGTTAGAAACTTCTCTTTATGGAGCCTATAGTGCCAGGCACTGTACATGCACATAGGCACAATATATTTTTCTAATAATCACAGTAAATTAATTGAATAGAATTGTGATGATGACATATCAAATGTATTGCTCCTGTTAGCAACACATAAAAGAACTGAAAAAACCCACCACACTCCAGAAAAGTGCTTGGAAACAGCAATGCAAAAAGAATTTGGAAGACTAAATTTGTGAGAAAAAGCTGTTACAAGACCTTGTGAAAAGGTGAACTTCCTCATACTACCAGACCACTTACAAACCTTTCATGATGAGGGGGACCTAAACCCAAAGCACAGTGTTACCAGTTCCTCATGCGTTAGGGACGTAGCTCCCAGCTGCCGCTCAAGCCATAACCAGCGGGTTTTCCTCGAAGCAGAATAAGCTATTGCTCATTGCATCGCCCCTGAGCACGTTCCTTCATTTGCAACACACCTCTTGTGACACCCAAACACCAGTGATCGCCAGGTTCAATATGCCGCCACAGACACACTACACAACACAAAGACGAAAACTACCTATCTTCTGTGAATAATTCTTTTTTAAGCCTTAAAAATATTTCTGCAGGAGCATTATTTCTGACTGAGTTACAAGTTTAGTTTATTGCTGGTCAAAAACATTTATAGATCTATTAGAGTATTACAGTCGCTATTTTATAATCACCTATGTGTCTTGCTGTATTCAGCTATACTCCTCACCCCTGTAGCATCTGTTAAATGTAATCTATGTAACACAAAATGAAAACACATAAATTCAGTCTTAGAAATAGATTTAGGTAGAGAGAAAACAGTCACAATTTAAGATACTCAGAAATGACTACAGCTACACCTGAAACGAGGCAAGCGGGCTCTGCCGATAGCCCTAAAATCCTGAGCTGTAAGCAAGATTATTATGGGAAGCCACCAGAGAACCCGCTGCAGTGCTCACAGACTCCCTCCCTGCCTGAGGCTGGGTTTCCCCCCTAGATGAGTATCAGGGGACAGGATGGGATTTGGGTGATGATGCTAACCTGGGCCTTTGTCTGTCACCTTCCATGCAGTGAAAAGGTGACTAGAGTGCCCATGCCATGAACCCAGAGCCTGGAAAACGTCCTGGTCCCACAGTTCAGACATGGGATTTGGGAGACAGATCCTGCCCAGAACCAAAATAGTCGAGTTTAAGCAAATACTTTATAATACCTTCACAGAGAATGATCAAAACATCTTACCCTTTCCTCGGGTACACAATGGGGCTACGATCATCTCTGCAGATAATGTTTAGAAAAGTACTCCTAGCCAGCTCATTAATGACCATGAGCCGAGCTCTCATTAACTTCCTTGGGACTGTAGGCTTGCAACCCACAGCTACGCTTGGCACAGCAGTTACTGCCTGAAAGCCAGATTCACACATTTAGCGAGATGCCCTGTCCCTGTTCAACACCTTCCTCCGTTTGAGCCTTACTACTTATGACTCTACAGCAACCCACTAAGTCTCCTTGAAAATAGCCACTCTTTCTCTAACACAATCCCCCAGCAGACGTTTCCTACTATTCTTTCAATAAACAGATGAATGCCCTAGTAATCAAAGCAAAACCATGTCTCGAAGAACCTTATTTGTAGATTTCTTATTTACAAACTGGATTGTATTCTCCCTTGTATCACATGCATTTCTGAGAAATGCTAGAAAAATTAAAAGAAAAAAAAATTTTTATGTTGCATTTTTAAAACAAACAGGGGCACCTGTAACTTCCTGCTCAGAATTTAATTTCAAAATGAATTAGCATTTCTTTCTGAAGCTGATATGGATTGTGTAGCATACAGAAGCTGGTATTATGTTCAGACATGAAAGGAGAGGATATAGTTTTGTCACGTGGGCATTACAAATATCATCCACGTATCACTCCTGGAGGCTAACTGATACTCCGTTTGAAAGCAGAGGCAAAAAGCTTAGTTAACTGTTGAGAAAAGTAATTTTAGTCGTAAAAATTTATCTTCTGAGAACACCAGTTTAAAACCTGGAAGTTGGTCATAAAATAACTTGTGATAGCAGAAAGCATATAGAATAATTACCTCCTCTGTCTTACTCATTTTACTTTCTTTCTCAAGCAAAAAGCAGACTGTACTGAATGAATGAGATCGTTCCCAGCTCCTCTGGATGTGCCTCAAATCCTCCCCATCCAATAGCTTACTGCAGAAATAAAGTGAAGCACATCATTTATGTGCAATATTGCCAACTCCAGAACAAGATGCACTTTATTCTGTGATTACAAGAGCTCTCAGTAAATATTTACACAAACAGAGCTGTACTCCACTGTTTCACCAGTTCTGTTTTTTCCCCTCGCCTCACAAGTGCTCTCACACAGGTGTCTGTTTTGTTTTGCTTTATGGCTCCCCTCATTTGTTGCTGGGTAAATATGTTTATAAGCAACCAATGATGCTGAATTTCCTTAAAAATGTTTGTCGGTACCTCATTTAGCATTTTTGAAAAAAACGTTTTACTTATAGCAACATATCTGACCACACAACTATATAACTGAGATGGTCATCTTTTTGAAATTGTATTATGCTGCTGGGACTGTTTCTATAAAACAGATTAAAAAAAACATCTTTGTCACCTAAGATGGGACACTTAAGAAGACACTCTAGTCCCATAACGCTCAGCACAGAATTCTCCTAGACTTCGGGAAGGCTTTCCAGTACACAAAGACCTGCATCTATTTTCTCCCATTGCCAGCATCTCAGCTCTTTACAGCTGCTTAGGACATCTCAAATAGGTGTGATGAACACTTCAGGATGTCACATTAAGGAACTGTAAGTTCCTGTAGCACGCCGTGCAGTAGGTGAGGCTTTATAAAGCTAAGATGCTGTTCTAGAAGTACACTCTGTGAAGAACACAAAAGATGGCAGACAATGTGCATGAAGAAATACTTCGCAAAATACCAGTATTTCCCTGAGGCGTCTGTGCCTTTAAAGCCCAAGTTCGCTTCCAAGTGCTAAGGCCCTGATGTCGTTGCATATTTCATGTATTGTGATCGACCAGGAAATATATTGAAAAGCCTTCAGCCAACAGTGCAGCAGCTGCATAGCCAGAGAAAACACAAATCCCTTTTAATTTCACATTTACTGAACAAGTACAATACATCATCAACTAACTAGAGAGTACAGGCCAGGTCAGGCAGGAATACTTAGCTACGCCAGCTGATCCACATACGAATATCAGTCTCATTTCAAGTCCTTCTGCTTAAAACAGACTACACACAGCAAGTTTGATCTCACAAGCCACAGACCTCTGGAAGTTAGATATTCCATTTATGCCAAGTGTATAGGCTCCCTCTATAGTCAGGGAAGACAGGTTTGTGCCTATCTCCAAGTCTGGTTTTGACCAGCCTCTTCAATACTTAAAAGGCACCTGTATTCTTATTTTAAGAGGACTATTTTGGTAAGGTGCAAATGAGGTGTCTACAAACTGGGCTAAACCTCTCAGTTCTATGTAAAGTGCAAGAACACTGTCTAGATGAAAAAGCCACCATACATGTGGAAATCTAAAACAGGACCATGGGCCCTTAGGACATACTGGAGACACTTGAGCCGAAGTATGCAACACAGCAGGCATTAAGCAGCTTCACTCAGTACACCTACATTAAGGTCCTCTAAGATTTTGAAGTCCTATGGTCATCCTGTGGTGTCAGACAAAGTTATTTCTGCCTATTAATTATAGTCTTGCTTCCATCAGACCAAAATAGGAGCCAGCACAGACGAATTCCACAAAATCTGTTAGGAAAACACAGCTAAATGGCACCGTCTGGAATATCCCCCCTCGGCTTGCAAAGAATCCCACCCTGTCTATGCTAAACAATCCTACCAAAACTTTTCTGCAGCAATCACAAGATGCCTGTTTACGAGGATGAAAAAACAACCAACCAACCAACCTGAGGCACCAATAAAAGGCACAACAATTTTGAGAGTGTCTTCTACTTAGACGGCTCAGCCTCTCCAACTGTCATCAGAAAAGTCTCTTAAGTAAAAAACAAAAAAAGCCAGATTCAATCTATGTTTGAGACAAAAGATCACAAATACACTTTCCTAGACAGAAGGAACAAGACTTGGGAAAAATCATTTAACCATTTCCATAAAACACATATAAAATAAACCCAACGTGAACAGGCTGTAAATGAGTGGTTTCACAGCATCACAGCTTTCCAAATTACAGTCCACAGACTACTTTATACTGTATCAGAGGTCTTATTTCTAGTAGCTATTTTTAATTAAAGTACACTGAAAAAATTGAAGTAATTACTACTATTTCAGAAAGATATTATGTGGTCACAAATGGCCCAAAAAGGGACCTAAAATAATCCATGAGAAAGAAGATAAATGGTTCCAAGCCTCCCTATTAATATCTCATCATTGCTATGAAAAATCTTGGAAATCTCTGTCAAATTAAAAGTTACCACATTACAGAAGCAGAGGAGAAGTTTAAGAAAGGTGCGACCATATACACCAAGGCAAACACACATGCTAGGAACAAAAAGAGTCCGGTAGCATCTGATCCAATGAAGAAACAGAATTTCAGAGTAATGCTGTTCATTCCAGCAGTTACAGCCATAGCCACACCAGGCTATATTCCGTACTAATATGGGTACCACGTATTTCCAGCAGTTTTCCTGAACTAAATCATGGAATTTGGACAAGTGTTTCCTGCTCCTGGATTAACTGACCACTACCTAATATAATTCTTTTTAGCACGGTGCATTTTTTAACTGATGAGACAACAGGCTTTTATGTATCAAATACACTTTGTTCCCTTCTTCCAGGTAAGAATTTGCTTTCTTTGTATCTGATATAAATAATGAGTTAATATATTTTGAGACATACCAAAATATGAAATGTTTCTTTGACGACAGAAGCAAAATTAAGATCTTACTCAGGTACACACACATATGCACAAAAACACAGCTACACTAATGAGTAAGATAAAGCCACTTCACGGTCCAACAAAATAATAGGCTTACATGATAAAAAAAATTTAAAGATTGCAAAGAAGAAATTTAACATACAGTTTCAATAAGAGACTTATTTGTCTACTGTTTTGCCATCTTCAGCAGAACTTAATACAAGAGTCGGCTGCTCAGGTAGCCCTTTACAAAACGTATGGGAAAATGCCTCAAGAAGACAAGCGAAAAATCAGTGCCTGATAAAGGGGCTGGGATCGAAAGCAAACTAACAGGAAATACTAAGAACATCTTCAGAGTTAAGATACCTGACTAAAGACAAGATGTATACGCTTCATTCCACTCAGGGTCGAGAGTCTAAAGTCTCCTACGCATCAATCCTCAAAAGAGCTCACTATTTCCCAGAAACATGTTCTAAAGTCCCAACAGTTTTTTTTTTTTAAACTTCAGCATTCTGCTTCTCCTATGCTTAATTAAGGAAAAAAAGCAAGCTGCACTGTAAGAATATGAAAGTTATTAGTAAAAATGAATACAATTATATCCTTTGGCAAAGTAAAAATAAGTAGAATACAAGCCTGAGTCTACCTGATCAAAAATATCATGTAAACAACTCTCAATATGTTTTTTAAAATAGTACGGTTGAAATGTTACCACCTTGTAAAAGTGACAACAGCCAATCAGGGAGTACAAAGAAGATGGAAAACATCTACTAAGGATCGAGAGGAATAGAAAATGTTGCAGTATTTTATCTTAATATGACAACATAGCATCCATACGGCCAGTATGGCAAGTTAAAGCTTGCCATGTTCGTGACCAGTGAAGCAGACTCAAGACTTCTAGGGAATAATTTCAGACTCACAGAAGACTCTCCAAATGACCTCTCGCAACGACTCCATCTAACAGCAGCATGATACCTAAGCCTCTTACACAGCTCATTCACAGCACAGACCAGCTCCCTCTGCGTTCAAGCACACCAGTTCAACCCTGCTCACTCAAGCTGCAAGATCTACGTCTATTGTTTCCGCTTCCTAGCATAGTCAAGTATATATTTATTAAAATAAAATTCCATCAATTTATTTCCTGAGGGCTCAATTGTAGTTCCACTAAAAATCAATAACAAAAAAAGTCCAGCTATTTCACTACTATCAAGTTCTGACTTTTTTTTTTTTTTTTAAATAACAGATGGACTATCTCATGTTACCATATCTTACAAAGCTTTTAGTTTACTGTCACTTGAAAATTCATAGTAACACAAAAAAATTATGAGGATCTGGACTAGAAATCACTTACAGTGCTGAAATACATTGGTGCATTTGTATCTGGAAGTCATCCTATTGGCTGACATTCAACAACTTGAGTACTACCAATTTATTTATTTAGAACCCATGCAATCCACTATTCATTTAAAAATACACCAGTTAGGGTTGCAGTTAAAAGCTTATCTTGACAGGATTTTCTCTTGACGTTTAAAGATTAAAACAGAACAGTGTAATAAGTTACCTTCCTGTAGATATCCAAAAGAAAGCAGTATTATCCCAGCACTCATTGGTGTGTGTTTGAATCTCTCGTGGGTATTTGTGAGAGTAACTGCTAGACTATTGGGATTATAAAGTCTTAAGTACTAACCACTTTAAGTTTATGGCCAATTCTCTCAAGTATTCTGTGCCTCAGGATCATATATATATGTTTATTCCTAATGCTCCTCCACGTAGTCATTTCTCTATAACTAGTGTTAAAGTCATGAGCACTGATTTTGTAACTTCACCATTGAGGGAATTACATACCCTTGCATTAAGTTCTACAAATTTGATTCCAAATCCAAACATAAATGTTCAAAGTTTTATGCTAGATCAAAACTAATTAGCTGTAAATAATTTTATTATAAGGTGACTTTTCATAGTTCACAATTTTAATATTAATCACCATCACAAATCAATAGTTTCTGTACAAGATTGTTACAACAGAAGCATAACTTTTCTTCTTGTTATGTTAAACAGACTGTATCATTATAGTTATATTCCATTAATTTTGTCAGAAATAACTGCTCAGGACTGAAAGCTGTTGTAAAAGATGCAAGTCCACCTTCCTATAAACTCTTCCAAATGTTTACGTTGTAAAAACAAATGATATTAAAACACAATCAAGTGCAACTGCCTTACAGAAGAATTTTACCTCCACCTTCCTAATCCAAGTCTCATAATGCCCTTGCAAGAAGTCTTTTTTGGGTATCAGTGAAAATTTTGGGTAGAAATGTCACCTGACACTTAGTCTGCCTTCTAAAATAAACTAAAAACACTCCCTGTAGTTATTGAAAAAAAAAATCAGTATCAGAGAAACTGGTAAAAAGACTTCAGAAGAAATTCACACTGTAACTTCTCAATAATTCAGGCACTGGAGAGACCACGGTAGTTGAAGCAGTCAACTTGGTAAAGGGGTTTTGCATTAACTAGAAAACTGATGAGGTTTGCATCCATTTGTCAATTCTATTCTTATTTCTTTTAAATAATGCTAACACGTAGCATTACCAGTTATTGCAAATTAACTTTCTATAGCCTCAGGTATCTCCATCAGTCAAGGCAGACTAAGCCAGCACCATTATTGTTTTCTTGTTCTTGAGCAACTGTTCAACACTATTGTCTCCGACGTAAGAGTTGAACCTAACCCTCTCCCAAAAGACTGTCAGATGTCTTTGTCTTATTCAATCAATCTTGTGACTTCTGGTGAGCAAAAGCCTAGATTCAAAGAAAAAAAAAAATCTTCCAAATTTTCATTCTTCAGTTTGACAACGCTACCCAACTTAATGAGGGGTTAAACTGGACATTACGACTGTCTTAAACACTGTTTTTAAATAATATACTGCCTGGGAGGACACAACACAAGAGGCAAATCTAAAACTGCTTAGATCTTATTTCATTGACATGATTTACCCACTGGAATAATTTATTGATTACTGGAATTATTTATTGATTACTGGAATAATTTATTGATTTGTCTTTGACTTAAGAGAAGCAAAGTCCTCTGCCTCAAGTCTCACTTACGGTGTTGTTCCACATCTGCTTTAAACTGTCTGTGAAACAGATTTGGAATTTGAGACCAAATGAAACAATGAGTTTCATACCTTGCACTCATCATCACGGCACGTATCAAACAAATTTTATTAAAGCATCATTTGGAAAAGCTTGGAAAACTCACCACTGTGCTCTACTGCTTCTAAGAAACTTCTGCTGTTTCCGGTATCAGCAAGTTTGCTATTTTGGCATCACACTAAAGCCCCAGTGCCTCCATTTCTGACCCCTTCAAACAAAACCAAGCTGCTCAACAATGTCTAATGCGTGCGTAATGTAATCCTGCTTAATACTCTACAAACTCTGGGTAATATTTGGGTAGTTTTTAAATTTAGCAAAGAACATCCTGGCCTACTTCAAAGATACCCTCAGCCTTGGGTAGCATCCCCTAGAAATATCACCCACACTCATTTCAAACCAGAAAAGCAAACATACGTAAACACACACGACAAATGAACAAAAGAGAAAATAAGAGATCGTGGCCTAATGACATAATAAAAACATATAATACTACAAATCAAATTATTGAATGGGAATGCATTATGCAAGCACCAAACACATCACTCAAACAATTAAAGAGACATTCTGACTTGTTAACACCAATTTGGCCCCATTTAACAGCACAGGACACAGCCCTGCACAAGTCCATCCGACCCCCTGCTCCCCGCGAGGGCAGAGTCTGCGGCCGAGGGCTGTGGCACAGCCAGCTAAATCACACAAGCCTTCCTCCCATCGACACAGAGCCATTAAATATAAAGCTGGCTACCACTTCGCCAGAGAAACAGAAAATCCCTTCGTCGTTCGCTTTCTGCAGCATAGTTATCTTAAAAGCGGCTCACACTGCAAACGCTTCCAAAGAGGTCTAAATTAAATTTCATTATAATTCTTCAGTATACTGTTCTGCCTGTCCTTCCTAAGATCTCTCAGACTCTCGCTGAAGGACAAATATGTTCCTATTTTGTTTAGGCTGTCAGGCAGACAGTCTCCAATCATTAGCCTCTTGTCAACAGCCATGCTGGGGTAGATTACTACTGCGTAGTGCTTGTAATGGCAGGTGCATGGCCCTGGGGCTGCCATCTGCCAGGAAGGAAGTGTTCTCCTCTAGGATGCTGAAGAGATTGACAAATAATGTAAGCAAAACACTGAATCATTCCTAATCTATGGAATCAAGCTATTGCACTGCTCTTCTGCAATGTAGATGTTACCATCAGAGGTGGGGCCTTAGGTCTGGGGCTTGGGTTGGTTTTGTTCTCTTAACTATTTCTGTGATTGATTAAGACAAAAAACATACCCTAAAATAACTTTTATTTAACCAAGACAGGCAAATCTAGATCTGAAAGCAAAAAAAAAAAAAAAAACCAAACCCTAGTATCAAAGATGTTTCTTTTGAAAAGTACTTCCCCACTGTTAACTTGTAATGTACCTCTTTACAAAGTGCATTGCCCCTTACTGTGCACAAGAACTGGATTTTTTTTTAATTACTATTTTTGAGACACCTATACACAATTTTGGGCCACCGTCACTGATAAAAAATAGAGAACAATTGTTTTGAAAAAATTTTTTGAAAGTAGAAAAACCTGGATAGTAACAGAACTCCGAGTATTGTCTTTGGTCTTTTAAATCGATTTCCAAAGGGATTTCTCATCATCAGATTGAACATCTTTTCTAAACAGTGCTAGTTTAGTGGTCCATTTTTCACCTCAGCTACCAAGCAATAGCACAACTCCATGCCAGTGTGCACACACTTAACAGACTAGTCGCCGTGCTCACATCTATTCTTCAGGAAAGTTATTCATTACTATATAACTGGCAACACAGAGGAGATTACACACTATTGCTGTCTTTGAGTGAGCCTCAAATGTTACTATATGCATTAGCACTTTAACACCCTGCAAAGTGTATTTTTTTTAGTGAGCCTCTGTAAAGATGCAAGCAATCTTTACATTGATTTCTCTGTGTTTTGGATCAGGCTTATAATACCTAAGCCTTAAAAGCTTGGTTTAAATACAAACTCTTACAAGCCTGCAACTAAGGGATTCACCCTACCTAAATTCGTGTGGAAACTGCAAATACAATGTAAACCAGTAATCCTGGTTTCCTCTACAGCTGACAGAGATGCAGGGGAAAATTCATGCTACTTTATAACTTGTATTTAAAAGATGTGGGAGCAGTCACCCTTGCTCGCTCTGTTTACTGCTGCTGGTTCTCAAGAGAGCCTGGCAGACTGACTAACCCAAGATGCCCACATGCTGGATAGCTAAAGGCAGTTGAAACAAACACAAGTGTAAAAACAACACAAAAGTTTTCCTTCGGAAAGACTGCAGGAGGAAAATAGCCTTTTCAACAACTGGCAGCAAGCAGACTGCTGAGCTGAACTTGACTTTTCAAGGCTGCCACTCTTGACCCCCTATATACATAGGCACAAAAAACTTTAAAAATAGCTACATGCCAGACAACAGACACACAAACAAAACATATCTGAACTTTGGGGTCACTACACCATCTTCTAAAAACCCAAAGGATGCTATCGATTTCCAAGTATAAACAGATCACTTCTAAGCAAACACTGTACAAAACTACAACAAAAAACAGAGTTGTGAAACCTTCATAATTACATGCCCTAATTTATCAAATCAGTCTCTATACTTACTTTAAATTGCTATTACAGACACTGAGCCAACCTAACATTAAAACTTCCACAAACTCTGCTGAAGTACATCATGACTAATACACAACACACCTAGACACAAAGAGAAAACATATGGATGACCAGTACAAAAACATACTATACCTCAACAAATTGGGAAAAAAAAAGATCCCAGACATAGCCATTTCTTTATGTGTTTATTACTTTAAAAAGAAACATATTAATGTTGCCTTAGAGAAAATCTGATATAATAAACAGAAAATAACTGGATGTACTTACGTCGCCATTTAACTGCTGAATAGGGAGAAAAGTTAGATTACATACACTAACTCTAGCTTAATTTTTCTGTGGATGCTTGCTGTGTTTCAACTTTTAAACCACTTCAGCATTCCAGTGTAATTAATGCTATTTAAAACCAATAGTAAATCAGGTGTAAAGAAACCCACGTTATTCTCTCCCTATAAAAAAAAAAAATAAATATATATATATATATATATAAACCATGTCCTAATACTCTTTCTGTTCAAACATTCCTTTATCCATTTTACTTGCAAGGGAACGTTAGTCTCTGTAGCTATCTTGAAAGAAATCAAGTAATCAGAAGCAATCATCAACCTAAGCATTTCCTCTGCCTTGAGCAATGACTGTACTGGTTCATTTTAGAACAAACCCACCATTCAACTTGGTCTATAATAATTTATCTTGAATGACTCAAAGTAACCATGACATTCTTTCCATGTGCAGTATAGCTATAGCTAAACATAAAGTATAAAGCAAAATAAAAGTCTAATAAATGTTACGTGTTTTAATATTCTATCTGCTTGTAAAAAGCTGACATGCATATAATCAACATAATTTAAAATATCAAAAGCTTCATTTAATCTTAAAATAACTTCAGTTTACGTTTTGTGCTTCACGAGTGGCACTACTAGGTTCAGACCAAACCATTTCAGTTTGGTCAGCTGTAAAATGCAATCTGAGGTACA
Organism: Nyctibius grandis; assembly: GCF_013368605.1. Classification (NCBI taxonomy): domain Eukaryota; kingdom Metazoa; phylum Chordata; class Aves; order Nyctibiiformes; family Nyctibiidae; genus Nyctibius; species Nyctibius grandis. The sequence continues at coordinate 59,294,902 of NC_090659.1, read as the reverse complement.
AGAAGTAAATTTCTAGAGGTTGTAAAAGAAAACCTCAGGTTTTTAATTCTAAGCATAAGAGGTTAAAAAAATCAAACTATGTAAGGTATTAAAAGTAGCTCGTTTCTTTCTGATGTTAATGTTGATGTTCAGTAAGGGAAACTAGTACAACTAATTTATTCAAAAAAAGACTTTAAAAGATATGTAGGTTTCTAACACCTATATAGTTCTTTTAACACTTTTTAAAAGTCATTTTAAAATTAATCCAAGAGTTTTGTTAAACACACAAACATTCTCATGCTGCTCTGAGAACCAAAACTTTACAGCAGTTGGCATATTAGAGTGGGGGAAAAACACTTCATAATATAATTCATTGTGCAAAGTAATCCCAAAGAAAAAGGAAGCAAGGGTTAGGTCTTCAATAATCCAAAATGCCATTAGAAAGACACAGGAAGAGATTGCTTAAGATAGGCTTTTTATTGTTCAGGTGCAATCATAAAACCCTCACAAAAGTAAGAGCTAATTGACAAGCCAGGGGCGGTGGGGTCATTCTTACCAAAAATCACCTTATTATAATCTTAAAATGCATTACAGATGATGACTTCTTTAAATAAATCAAGACAAAAACCAAACTAACACAGGCGGAAAACAATCCTCAGGTTTTTTTGCACCATTACACTTAGTATCTGTTCAATTTTAGAAAACTACACCAACTACTAGAAACATTTACAAGTTACAAAGCACTTTGTTAATGGAAAAGAAAACAAACTTAAAGATAACCCACTCAAGTCTGCTGTTTTCAATTAAGCAAAATTCCCTATTACATACCCATTAAATTTAATGGGAATTTTACTTAAGAATTTCAGGATTACACACAAAGGGTAAAATCTTAATCCCACCAAAACAGAGACAAAACTCCCAATTGACTTCAATAGAACTAAGATCCACCATAAAAAGTCACATCACTATTGAGTGTAGTCTGTCATAAATATACTGGAATAAATAGTATATACTATATAGAAAAATGAGTGTAAATGTCTCCATAAATAATGAAAACCATACACAGTTCATACGTTTTTAAGCAAAAAAGCGGTCATAATTTAAGAACAAAAGCTAATTATCAGTAAGTAACAAGTTTTAACCAACCAGTAGCAGTATTATTTTATTTACACATCAGATGAAGGCAAGCATTTCTCCAGTTCTTAAATATTTGCACACTTTCAGAACACAGTAAAACTAAACAAACCAATAATTTCAAGCAACCTTTTCATTTTCCTGTTTTGACAGCAGTTGTGGATGCACTTGCTTGCTCTTGCCACGACAGGATAACATGGACAGAGATTTCCAAAAGCACAGCACTCCCTACAGCAAAGGCATGTTACTGATAGCAGAGAGACAAGCTACATGTGAAAACCAGCCACTTTTAAATGATACAAATAATTTCCCTTAAAACGCTTACCCACATGAAAACACTCCTACTGCAACAGACCTTCAGGAAGAATTCAAACTGGTTTTTTACATGTATTTTACACAGATCAAAATATTAATTTACTAAGAAGTTAATTACAAGGAGCTTGTTTGTATACCCTGTATCGCAGATTCTCCTGTTCTAAAGATTAAATATATGTGGATTCTCCGTTGTTTTAAAATTGCTAGAAACCTCTCTTGGTTTTTGAAGAAGTTACGAAGAAGTAAAGCTTCTTACTTTGCTAATATAGTTAAAAACAAAATTTTAAATAAGTGCAAACAACTAAGTAAACAATGCTGATTATATACAAGCTCTCTCTTGTGCAAACCACCAGTTTTTTACAAAATTAGATTCTCTCCAATCTACCTTAATTACTACTGTGTTAAAATAATCTTGCTTATGCTCAAAATACAGTTTGCTTTAAATTGCATATGTGTTTCTCTGTAAAACGCAAAATTCTTAGTAGTCTCCAAAATCACAACATTTGAAATTCAAATACACTGGCACAATACTTGGCGACCTTTTTGAACAGTGGCAGAAGTCCTTCCGTAAACAACTTCGGTGTGAAATCCCAGTGAAAACCAAAAGAGAAACTAGAAAACGTGCAAAAGTTAGTGACTTGATTCGACTTACACCGATAAAGTCCTTTGTGATATATTTCTCCTTTCCCATGCTATGACTTTTCCAGTTTTTCTGTTCACAAATGAAATTAACGCGAGAACCCATTTTTGGTACCTAACCCTGCACACTGCCGACTGAGGATGCTGGTGTGAGGTTTCTCCTTACCGCCTTGGCCCCATATTGGCCACAGCCACCCCTGAGCCCCGTAACCCTGAGTGTAAGCAGGGAATTGGGGTGGTGGAGAAGACAGCCTCGCCTCCTACAGAGAGTAAATCTCCACGAGCTTCCCCGCACCACTTCTCCATGCGGTCTGCGTTTAAAAGCTTACGGGAAAGAGGAAAAATAAATAGGCAGGCAGATTAAATATTACAATAAGGCAAGCCTATAACCACCCTTTAACAAACACATAGCAGAACTGACCCCTCTCCTCTGTACGCCGTGTACCAAATTAACGCGGCTATGTTTATTGCATTACCCTTTTGTTTACCGGCGATGGGAAGGACAGCAGTCGGTTCCCCCGGCTTATCTCACCCACCGGCTCTTTAATTCCTGCTCTTCGCCTGGATGGTGACCGCGCTCCCATCCACTCCAGGTTTTCTCGGTAACTGGTGCCCGCTCCCCTCCCCTCCCCCTGTCCCCCTCCCCCCGCCCCTCTTAGGGTCAGCAGTTTGGGGAATGCTGTGCAAATAGCTCTTCCCCAACACGGGGCTTGGGTTGCAGTCGGGGCTGTAGGTGGCTCAAGAAAAAACTCTTCATTTTTGTGAAAAAACAGTTTGCAAAGCAAGGGGTGCGAGAGCGTGTGGGTGCCCGGGAGGGCAATGCCCAGGCTGGACAAGGGGAGCGGCCGCTCTGCTCCGGGTCTGGCCACAGGGATCCTGAAAACGACCCCAGCAAAACTAACAGCAACAGACAAACAACGCTCTGCCCTCAGCCCTTCCAGTCACTCAGAGTAAGCGTTAACCCTTTCAAACTCTGACATTTCATTCAACAATCCTCTCGTCTTAATTAGGTTCAGAGCTTGCTCTGCAAACGGTGGGTCTCTCATCTTTTCCATCTTCCTGTACTTCCTATCAAAAGAGAAAATATTTTCTTCTTCAAAATCAACTAGCTACTAAGAGAACAGAAGAAAAAAAACTGCAAGTGTACAAACTGTCGCTGTTCGCTTGTTATTGATGACCTCCACCAGCACTGTGAACACAGAAGCAATACCTATTCACCTCCAAGCAACTACTTTTACGTGGTACGTCATTTCACCGAGCTAGACCCATAACCGTATATTACAGCTAGATAGGCATACGGGTTTAAAGTACCATGTCTTGCATAAATTCAAGAGCAAAGAGAATCCCTACGGGGTCTCACCATTAACTTTTAATCCTTGACAGACTGGCTGTTCTGTGCCCTCCTCAACCAGCCCCCAGTTGTGTACAAATTCTCACCCGCTAAGAGGAGGCGGGTTGCTACTGGGGGGGGTGGTGTATTTTTTTGTTTCTTTTTTTTAAAAAAAAAGAAAATGCATAACTAGCACCTCAACAGAGGAACAGATACAGAATTAAAACCTAAATCCTCTCTCACCCTAAGTTTCAGATTTCTTCGATTTGCTTTTGTCTTTGAACACCCAGCGTTTGCAATCCATATAAAAGCAAGCCAGCCAACCGGTCATTCACACTGGGACTGAGCCACGAGCTGGAACACAGTTACACACCACCATAGGGTGGGTCTTTAAGTGAAATGTGCGATACAACATGCAACAGCTCATGCATATAGTGACTTCTGGAAAGAATTATTATTTTTTTTAAAAAATTCACATTCCATGCTCACAATGATTTACTGTTAAACTTTTGCAAGAGATAAGATATTTCAAAACCAAGATATTAAATTTATCCTTCTCATTTTGGTACGATTGACCTTCGCAGCCAGAGAGCCAAGGATTTTTTTTGTAATCTGTTGTCCTCAGTCCAACAATCCTGCTTTTTAACTCAATCATTTTACATTTTTAAGTAGTATTTAGAAGCTGCATTAACATAAACTATTTTGGTCACATTTTCCAAACACTTTCCAAAATCTTACATAAGAAAACTCTGAAGTACAGCCCAAACATAGTAACTGTGTAAACATTAGCTTCTATTGGGGTACCCAGAAGTATACGCTCATAATAATAGCACAGGAGAATTCAAATGTGAAGAAATATCCCAAAATTAAAAGTTTTTCTCGTACAAAGAGCCAGCAAGTTCCTCCAAGACTGTTTATTACAGGACGTGTTGGGGGAAAAGAGATTTTTAAGAAAGCGAGGAGGGACAGTGCTCTACCCAACAAAAGACAACCCCGCGGTGAGAAACAAGCACTAAGCACAAACACGCATGGCAGGCACTGTCAGACGTAGCTACTCACCTTTCACAGCACTCGCTTCTTTCAGGTTGTGAGACAGAAAGTCTATGCTGGCATAGGCGCTCATCTCCACTCCGTTGATGCCCCCGTTCAGGACGTGCCTGGCTTTCGACCTGGCTTTGTCACAGTTTGCCAGGGTCCCATCCACCACATCAATGGCGATGTAGTTGAGGCCATTCTGGAAGCCAGCCGAGGTCTCCCGGCACATGGGGCTGCTACCCTGCTCCTCCTCCAGGCCTTCGCTTTTCCTGAGGGACACGTTCTCCACTGAGGCCGAGTTGTGCCGCTTGGGGTTGTGTGCGAAGGAGGGGGACACGGGGGTCACAGTGGTGGTGGAGGAGAAAGTTTCCGAGCTGTGCCTCCTGCGCCCCTGGGGATCTGCCCTGATGACCTTGGCCCCCCGGTTTGGGTCTGGGGGAGGGCTAGAGAGAATGAAAGCTTCCACCCCAGAGAGGGTGAGCCTCTTCACCCCAGCTGTGGGGCTGGTGACCCGGACGTTTTCTGGCTTCTGAACAATGGGTTGAGGTGGGGTAGTGGCCATGCCAAAGGTCATCTCAGTGTAATCCCCACGGTCGGACGGGCTGGACGAACAAGCCACCCCCACAGCCACCTTCAGGTAGCGCCCATCGGGCTGGCTGGTGCTAGAAGAGTCTGGCGAGAGCGCTTCCAGGGAGCCCACCAAGACCGTCCCTGACCGGGAGGGCGACTGTGACCCGAAGTCAATGTTCATGTAGTCAGAGAGAGGGGAGCGCCTCTGCCCTGTGCCCGAGCCCAGGGAGGAGGCCGGGCTGTCCGTGGGCAGCGAGGGGGGGGAATAGATGGCAGCATCCCCGAAGTCAATGTTGATGTATTCGCCGGGGCTCTTGGGCTCAGGCGGCAGAGGGTGCTCATTCATGCAGGGCAGCATCGTCCGCAAGGTCTCCAAAGAGAGGCGGCCGGGCCGGTCCACCCGCTGGCACCGCTGGCTCAGGAAGCTCTCTGTCCGGCTGTGCCGCAAGGGCGAAGGCACCATGTGGCTGGAGGGGGCAAAGGTGCCGGCGGGCGACTGGCCCACTCCACACACCGCCTCCTCCGGGATCATCCTCCCTGGGGAGTTCATGAATACGTACTGGTCACTGTCCTTCACCAGGCCCTGGCTCTTATAGGAGCGGGGTAAGGAGCTGTACGAATAGCAGCCAGGCTTGGGGGGCTCGCTGGACCCGTGCCCCGAAGGGGAGAAAAAGAAGTCTGGGGGGATGAGGGAGGGAGCCTGGGGCCCGTGCTGGCGGTCCCGAGGGGACATATTGATATAGTCGCCATTACTCAGCCCCCCGTCCGAGCTCTCCACCGACAGCTTGGAGCTACACCACATCCGCATGTACCCACTATCATCAGGGGAGCTCTCCCCAGGTGAGCTCATCTTGTAGCTGCTCCCGTTCCCGGGGGACCCACCACCCACCCCTGCCCGGGGCTGCAGGATCTGCTTGGGGGCAGACACACTGGTGGGGCTCATGGGCATGTAGTCATCGCAGCCCCGGCTTCCCTGTCCTAGGGCTGCGGCCACGCCGGGGGTCATGGGCATGTAGCCGTCATCATCTCCCCCCCCTCCTCCTCCCCCCGCTGCCGGCGGCCCCAGGTTGGTGCTGCTGCTGCCAGAGCTGCGGTGGGAGCCGATCTCAATGTCCCCGTAGTCCTCGGGGTATGGGGTGTAGGTCACTTTGGGGGAAGCCCCGGCTTGGCAGGAGGGAAAGAGGCGGCCGGCGCTGCCGGCGAAGGTGGCGCGCATCAGCGTGTACTCGTCGAGAGAGGCGGAGGAGACCTGCGGCGGGGCGGCCCGCTGCCGGCACGGCGTGGTCAGCGAGTGGGTCCGCTTCCGATGGCCCCTCTCGGCCGCGGAGTCGGGGCAGGGCCGGTAGCAGAGGCGGCCGCTCGGGGGCCGCTCCATCGCCATGTAGCCGTAGAGGTCGGTGCCGCCCCCGGGGTCCCGCACCGGGGGGGTCTCGGCCACCGACTCGGGGGTGTTGCTGCGGTTGCTGGCGGTGGAGGAGGAGGAGAAGGGCCGCAGGTCGGCGCCCGGGCTGGAGCCGTACTCGTCAAAGGACATGAAACCGGCGTCGCTGGGGGAGCCGGAGACGGAGGCGCTGCCGCTGGACGGTCGCTGCGGGTGATGCGGGTGGGCAGGCTCGGAGCCAAGACCGCTGCTGGAGGAGAGGCTGATGGGGCTGGTGGTGGAGGGGGGCGAGTGGGAGGCGGGCATGGACATGGATCGGCTGCTCTGCAGGCCGCCGCCTGCCAGCACCGGCAGCAGCTTCCCCGCCTGCCGGGCCCCGCCGCCGCCGCTGCTAAGCGTGTGCGAGCGGCTGAGGGGGGTCCGCACGGGGCCCGGGCTCATGGGGCTGCCGGCTACCGAGCCCACCCGGCAGCCGTCGCCCTCGCTGGCCGTCCGCACCCGGCACGGCGTGCACTTGGTGCTGGCGCCGGCGGCCAGGCTGTCGGTGCGGGAGCGGCGGAGGAGGCCGGTCTGGCTGGGAGGCAGATTGACCAGGTGGTGGTGCCGGCGGCCGGGCACGGTGATGGGGTGGGTGGCGGAGGTGCCGCTGCCACCGGGCCCGGCGGCCCCCCCGGAGGAGGAGGAGGAGGAGGACTGGCTCTTGCTGCGGGGCCGGAACTCGGACAGCTCCTTCAGCGCCTTCATCGCCTCCAGGATGGTCTCGTGGATGTTCTGAGCCACGACCGAGTCGTCCGCCTGCATCCAGAGCTCGCCGGGACCGGTGGCCGCCGAGCGCCCCACCTCGATGAAGAAGAAGCTGTCGGAGTGCCCGCAGCGGCGGATGTTCATCAGCTGCAGCGTGACCGAGGGCAGCTCGCAGTTGAGGCGCACAAACCCGATGGTGCGGGCCGAGAGGCAGAGCCGGTGGACGCCGGTGAGGTTTTTGCTCTGCCCCAAGCCCTTGGGCTTCAGCGTCACCTGCCAGACCTCCCGGTAGGCAGCGCTGGCCGGGGTGATCAGCCCGTAGTTGAGGTCCTCCCCGGCGGCGGCCAGGGAGGCGGCGGCCGCGCTGCAGGAGGCAGAGAAGGGGGAGGCGAGGTGGCGGCGGGGGGACCCCTGACAGGCCGCCTTGCCCTCGTTGAGCAGGTCGGTGAGAGCCCGGTACCAGCCCTCCTGCTCCTGCTCGTTCTCGGCCGCCACGGCGAAGTACTCGTCCTTGGTGTAGAGGGCGATGAGGTACTTGTGCTTGGCGTCCGCCCGCTTGTTGATGTTGAGGCAGGAGTCCAGGGCGATCACCCGCTTGGGCGCCCCGGACTTGTTCCTCCATTTCTTCTCGCTCTCGTAGTACTCCAGCCGGGCGCCCCCCGCCTCCTCCCCGCCGCCCGGGCCCCGCAGCACGAAGAAGCGCTTGTGGCCGTGCTTCTGCTTGCGCAGGTACCCGCACTTCCTCACGCCCTGGTTGTTGTTGTTGTTGTTGTTGAGGTTGGGGCCGGGCGGGGAGCTCAGGGGGGGCAGCAGCCCCAGCACGGCGGGGCTCGCCATCCCCGACCCCGCGCCGGGAGCGCCGCACGGCTCCTCTCGCTGCTGCTGCTGCTGCCGCCGCCGAGCGGGGCTGGGGTCCGAGAGCCGCGGGGAAAAAAAATAGAAGAGGGGACGCAGGTAAAATAAAGTCGTTATTCCCCTGCAGGGAGAGCGCGGCTGCCCGGAGCCGCAGCGGGGTCCTCCGCCGTCGCCTCTAGGCAGCGGGTGCTGCCGGTGGTCGCCCGGCGTCCTCCGCGGCTCGGGTACCAGCGGCGCCGCTGCCGCTCCCCGGCCGCTGCTGGTGCCGCCGCGGCTGCTGCCGGTGCCGGCGGGAGTTTCGCCGTAAGTAACACATCGCGCACCGAGTGCCCCAACTAAAGAGCAAAACAACACGTGACCGCCGCCTTACCGAGACGCTCACACACCGAGACGGGGCGGTGCGCGGCCGCCGCCGGCACCGCCCCGCATTGGCCGCCGCGCCGCGCGAGGGACGGCTCCCCCCCCCAATGGGACGGCGGGGCGGGCCCTCGGGTGCGGGACGGCGCGGCTCCGTTGGACGGCGGGAGCCCCGCCCCCCACCCCCCTCCCGCCCCTCCGCGGCGGGCGCGTTCCCGCCCACCACCTCCGGCGCCCCTCAGGCGCAGCGGGACCCGCCTGCCCCCCCCCGCCGCTGCCCTCCGCACACACAGTCCCGAGCGTGCCGGGGCGCGGGCACGGCGGGGGGAGCCAGTGCGCCCGGCGGGCCCCGGTGCTGTCCTTCGCCATCCATCGGCACACGAGGGGACACCGGCGTAGCTCGCCGCAGCCATCAGGTGCTGCCGACCCGCCTGCCGCGGGCCCCCCGCCCCCGGAGCGGAGCTTCCGGGCGTGCGTGTGCGCCAGCTTCCCCCCGCACACCCACACACACGCGTGTGTGCGTCAGCCCCCCTCGCACACGCACGCACGGCGCCCCCCCCGCCCCGCACTCCTCCACCTGGTGTGTCAGCCCGCGCCCACGCCGCACGGCGTGCGTGGCCGCCCCGCGCGTACCCCCGCGCTCCCCCCACCTCCGCCGCCCCGAAACACCGAGGGGGTGTATGTGTCACCGCCCACCGCCCCCCGCCGCTCCCCTCGGGGCCCGGCTGCTCCCGCCCCCCGCAGCAGCTATTTACGTGCGGCGAGGAAATGCCACCTAGGGAGGGCGGGGGAGGTGGGCAGCGTTACTCGGGTTTAGTTACATAAATTAATTTATCCGGGCGTTCCGCGTTAGCGGGGAACACGGGCAGCGTCCGCGTTTCCTGTGGAAACGAACGCGGCCCCGCCGGGGGATCACAGCTCGGCGAGGCATTAAGTAACGAGCGGCGGAAGGGGGAGTGCGGCCCTCGGCGCCCCCGCCTCCCCCCACCGGGCTGCTCGCTGCCCCCGCCGCCACCCGCGCTCCTTTACGCGGTGTGCAGGGTTTCCGCGGATTCCTCCCGCGGGGCGGGGGCTCGCTTGTTTACCGGGGACCCGCACGTCAGTCACCGGGCCGGCCGCGCCCGGGGATCAATGGGTGCCTCTCTCTCTCTGCCGCCGGAGGGAGGTGAATGGCGGAGGGGAGGGGGCGCGACCCACCGCCGAGGGGCGGGGGGGGCGGCGGGCGGAGCAGGGGCCCCGGCCGGGCTGGGCGCGGGGCTCGTCAGTCCCCACTTGCCCGTGTGCGGCAGGAGCGGGGGAAGGCAGGGGGAGCGCAGGGGGCCCGGGAGGGGGCTGGGGGCCGGGGATGCCCAGCTGTCGCCCCTCCGGTGAGGGCAGCAGGAGGCGTGCAGCGCGGTGGGGAGGGGGGCAATAACAAAAGTCGGGGGATGAAGGGAAAAGGCTGTGCCGGACACGTCCAGCCCAGGCTGTGTCTAATCACAGCCACATCTCCTCCCGCCCCGGGAGCGGCGGGGGAAGCCTCCCCCTGCACATGCCCGAGAGGAGAAGCGAGGCTGGGGTCACCAAAACATCCATCCGCCCCTTCCCGCTCTCTCTCTCCCCTGAACGCCGTCGGGACACGCTCTCATTTGTCGGCCTGCGACGAAGCTGGAGCAGCCGGGTTTGCGTCTAAAGACGAGCGGAAAAACAAAAAAAAAAAAAAACAAAAGAGGAAAAAAATACAAAAGTGATGCGGCGCCTCCAACTGCCGCCGTGCGGGGCCGTGGCCGGGGGCCGCGGCCGGGGGCCGTGGCCGGGGGCGGGCACTCCCCGTGTTCCCGGCGGAGGAGGAGGCGGCGGCGGGGCCTTCCGCAGCCCGCACGTACCGCTGCTGCCGCCCGGCTCCGCTCCGCTCCCGCCCGCCCGAAATTCTCCGCGGTTTGGGTCATAATAACCCGTTTAGAAATCAACAGCTGTAACTGGGAGGCAGGGTGGGGGTGACTGGAAAAGACCTCTTCGCTATAAATACCGGTACGCTGCAATAAAGCAGCTTTTGAAGAAAGAATAGCATTTACATACAAGGTAGTAGTTACCTGGTTTTATTTTTTTTTTTTTTTAAGGGTGGTGGAGGGAGAGAAGTAATTGTAGATCTGAGGCACCGACCTCTTCACCGGAGCAAGCAAAGAGTGCCTGCAACGTGCAGCTGACTCAGTGCGTAACCTTGGGCAAGGTACCTGTGACCTTTCCGTACCTGTGCGACTCCTCACAGGAAACGATGCTCACAATCTTTACCGTCCTGGTAACGTTCTTTGATTTCTGTATCTGGAAAAATACATAACTTGGTAATTGTAAATTTAGATTGTGTGTAATGATTGCATAACAGATCTCAGTGAGGCAAGTTTCATGTGAAAACTCAGGAATAGTTGGTTTTCTGACTGTAACGGGCCAGACTGTCCACTGTACTCACACTGCTGAAGGCATCAGGGGAGTTAGTTATCTGAACAATCTCTTGCTGCTCTGAGCGATTTGGGCTCATAAACACCAAGAGGAACCTCTTGTCTGGAAACCCCTTGGAAATTCGGAAAGATTTTTCCAGACGTTTATGAAATATGCTTGGTGACCTTGAGCAAGCATTCTTAGGTCTGACATGTGAGAAAGATGAATATTAATACATCTACTTGGTATTTCCATATATGTTATTCTTGACTGTGTGCGCAACACGAATTTGATATAGTGGCTATAGCACCAGAACTAAGTTTGCAAACAATTTCTATGACAAAGGCATTAGGATAGACTGGAATTCAAGGTTGAGGTTTATACTTTTTATTTCTGTATTGGCATTGATATAAGGAGCATCTTCAGCAGTTCATTTTTAGCAGTGGCCGATTCATAACCAGTATTATTTTTTCCATAATTATGTTCGGGGTTTGTTCTGTAATGCATAACTGGGATACAGAGTGCAAGAAGTGGGACTCAGTTGCGCATAAAATTCATGTTAAAAAGTACTATTGTTTCATGACTGACACTAAAGAACAAATGACCCCAGTTTACATAGGTGATCTATCTTATTCACAGTTTTCTCTGAACTCCTCTGAATTACTTTTCAAAACTATATGCCTTCTGGAAAACTTTCCCGGTCATTTCAATGTAATTACAGGGGCATTTAAGTAAAACAAATGCACTAACACCACTCTGCCATCCCACTTCTCAGCTACAGGTCACTACAGGTCACCGTTTCTACAGGCTGGCATGTCTTATGCTTCAGCTATTCCTAGGTGTCGTGTAGCATATTAGCTTTAATTTCTGAAATAAGTGGATTTTCAGTGATACAGCGGGCTGTGGATTTGGATGGCTGAAGCATAGCACATACTCTCTTGTTTCACCAAGTAATTTCAGGCAGAACGTAGGGGTGGACACATAGGGACAGTAGCATCGTCAGTAATTGCAATAGATTTGCCAGAGGATGTTTGCTTAAATCATCTCTATAGAACCATTCCATCATGGTGAGAGAAATGTTTTACCTCTCCCATTCCTTTTCTTCTGTCATATCACCCTACCCCATCTCTATTTCACCACATTTATTTTCTAGTTAAGAGTTCTCTGCTGGGAATGCTTTGCTAATACATGAAGTAGACCAACAAAACAGGGCTAATATTAGCATCTTTCCTCCCTGCTAAACCGTGCTTTTGCCAGCATACCTTGCTTCAGCCGTCTCCCTTTTCCTCTAAGAAAAAATCTGTGCTAGGTAATGGTCGGATTTATCAAAATATACTGTGTGAGGGGCATTTGCCGTCAGTTATGTCAGTCATAAAATGTTACCTCCATCCACCCTCAACTGGCAGAGACGTGCCTAGAAAATTATAGACCTTGCTCATGAAAAAGTTTAGTCTAGATATAGCAAATACAGTTTTGTTGGCACAGAGCCCTACTGATTTCACGTTTCCATGCTTCAAGTACTTGGGGTTCCTTACCTATATGTCAAAAAAAAAAAAAGGTATTTAAACTCTGTGTTTTGGTTACTGAACTATATGGATGGATGATAAACAGTGGCCAGCAGCAGTGTTTATAGGCAATGAACTTCACAAGCCATCAGTGAATTTTGCTTGGGAAGACTGTTTGCCTGAGTAGTAGTTAAATGGTCAGATAAAAGCATTACCTCTAGGGGCATGCAACTGGTTTTAGTTACATGTGAAGGCTTGATTCTACAACACACAGGATCCAGTTGGTTTATTTGGTTTATTTTTTCCCCCACATTAGGGGGATTGGAGCACCTGGCCCTATGAATTGTAGCTGTATTTAAATACTGTCCACAGTCACAGCCAGGCTACTCACAAAACACCTTCTGTGAGGCTGGATGCACGAGTAGGTTGAATTTCAAAATTTATCACATTCTTTAAGAATATATTTTTGTTTGTTCTTAGTCTGAATCTCATTTTGAAATGTCTTTCAGTTTCAGGATAAGGAGTAAGAGTTGAAAGGGATGTACTTGATGTTTGGCTTGGCTGTTGCCTTCTACCTGTTGCCAGGATCACAGAGCTGATGGTAGTGAAGCCATGGGAAAAAAGTGTAGAGAAAGATTATGTGCGTCAGCAACACTTTCTTACACTATCAAGAGTACAGTTATTTGTTCCAGCAAAACAGAGTGATTTATATTTTGATGTCCTTGAACTTCTACATAAACAGGTGAGGTCAGTTTATTCCCTTGTACATTTATTTGCGTACTTCTGATACAGTGTCATTCTGGTTATACATTTCATAAGCTTACTATAAGAGGACATGAACTCCCATCAACTTCTTTCTCTCTAACCTTTCGCAGGTCCTTTGAGTGCTAATGTACCATGACTGTGCTACTACCCAGTTATGAAGTCTGTGTTATTTGGAAGGGAGAACAGGCCATCTTTCCAGGTAGTTTTGTAAAATAGTTTGTTGATACTACTCCTTTAGTAACTCCTAACAGCACACTTTATCCCTCTATAGCAAGAGTAACGCTAAGGGATGCATTTGCCCTACCCCCTGAAATCAGGGCTGCCAATTTCCTGCCATTTTTTTTTTCCCTGATCCTGTGAAAACAATTATGGGTGGCTTTGTACATGAGGGAAGGATATTCAGAAATCATAGACTCTGCAAATACTTCTTTCTTATGTAAAGATTTCTTGCCTGAGTGAATATTGCACTGACAGATTCCCAGAGAATTCCAAGTTAAATAAATTGGGGTTACGGTTATGCAACTCTGTGCATTTTCTGTAATTCTCGAAGCTAATAATACTTTTATTAATTATTTTAAATATATACTGAAACAATATAGATGTTATTAGCTTGTACGTTCTTATGAGAGGGGAAAAAAAGCTGAGGAAAATCTGGAGCATCCAGTTTATTATTTTTTGACAAAGGCTTGGATATTTTTCTGCGTTTAGATCATTTCTTCCTCAAAATTTGTATTTCAAGTGGCAAGTTCAGAACCCTGCGGTCCATAAGCAGGCCGATACGGTGGGAGTATGTTGGAGAAAACACCAGGCAAAGTTCCTTGGTCTGAACAGAGAGACAGTTCTGCGTGTGACAGGTGTACCCCAAAAAGGCAGTTTTGGGAACACGTCGATGAATCACGGCGTGTCCCCAGGTGGGCCGGTGCTCCGGGCTGCAGGCTCGGGCCAGGCGGGGGGTCCCCGGGCGAGGCGGGGGTCCCCGGGCCAGCCCCCGCCCCCCCCCCGCTCCCGGAGGGGCGCAGGCGGAGGGGGAGCGCGCTCCCGCGGCCCCGCCGCCCCGGGGGCTCCGCGCCTTTGCCTCTGCCGTGGGACCTCCCCAGGGGCAATGCGGCGCGGGGGGGCGAGGGGGGCACCAGCTCCTACCCCGCTCCCGCCCCTCCGCTGCCGGCGCGAAAATTACGCACTGAGCGCTGAGATGCGTCAGCGCGTCGCAATCACCAGGATGTTCTCCCCGGAACATCTTTTTTTTGTCTTGTTGGTTGCGGGTTTTATTTTGGTTTGGTGTGTCCCCCCCCCTCCCCGCCCTCCCCGCCTCCCAAGCGCGGCGGCGGCGGCGGCGATGGAGGAGGTGCCGCGCGGGCGGCAGCCGCGGGGGGAGCCCCGGGGCGACACCCCTAGCCCAGCCCCGCCAGCGAACAGCCGTGCTGGGAGCGGGGACAGCCGTAGCCCCCGCCGCCCGAGCGGCAGGTGTCAGCGGATCAACACGTAGTTTTATACTGATGGGGGTTTTTTTGAGGGAGTGACCACGTTCTGGAGTGACCACGAATCTAAAAAAATGTTGTTTATGTAAAGAAAAAAGCCTGATAGAATATCAACGATCCTGTGTTTCCAATCCTGTGTTAGAAAACAAAAGGATTCATGAGGCAATAGTGAAACATTTGCAAGCAATAGTTGGAGTCTATACCCCTCCTGCATATGAGAAGAACATGTAAATACCTAAGAATCATTGAAAACAATGCCCCCTTTTTTTCTTTTTTTTTTTTAAAAAAAGAGATTTTGTAGTATACCTTTCTGACCTGCATGGATAGCCAAGACCTACAGTCCGTCAGGGTATTTCTGCTCAAGAAGAGACCGATGATAGAACGCAGTATTTCTTTGATGCAATATCTACACAAAATTTGCAAAGGCCTATTTGCCCAGACACAATAGGACTCCAACAGAAGAGGGGGTTTTGTGGTCTGCTTTCTCCAACTCTCTTTCTTTCCAGGTAGCAATCTGTTTGAAAATCTCTTCATTTACCTTTTCCCCTAGACAGGTTACTCCAGCCTCTTTTTCTGTTTGTTTCTTACTGCTCTCGGAGGCTGTTCCCCAGCAAAACAATCCCAAGCAATCAGCTTTCCTCTCTGCCCTACAATTCATTTGGCTATTTGTCTTCATTTCAGGTGTCCTTTGCATCTGCTTTAGGTACTAACCCTTTTTCCTCTAACTTTGGGGTTTGTTTTTGGTTTGTCTTTTTTTGATCCTAACTTCCTTGTCATTTATCTTCACATCAGGAATTTTCCTAACAGCAGGGGTAATGCAGTCCTGGAGTAGATTGTCAAGGGATTTTCATAGAGTCCCCACCACTGGAGCATTTTAAGCTGCACAAATATTTATCGGGAATGACAGAAGTACAGTCGCCCTGACTCGGGGCAGTGTGATAGTCCAGATGATCTCATGTTTACTTCCAGTCCTGTTTTATTGGATTTCTATGATATATACACCTTATAAATAACCCTAGGATTATTACTGCTGAAAGGGAAAAAACAGTCTTCTCCCTCTTTTTTTTTTTGTCTTTTCTTTTTCTGTCTACTTATTTGATTGTGCAAAATAAAGAGTGTAAAACTATGATTATGAATCGTTGCTTACTCTTACTGTTTGGGAAAAACTATTGGTGCAATTCTCACTCACAAACATTTGCTGGTCTAATTTGTGCATGCACAAGACCCCCAGGGAGATAAAGAGACATTTGGGAAAATAGAGTCACTACAGAGGAAAATCTTGCCTGCTTTTTTCAATGTACCCCTTCAGTGGAAGTTTTATGTGAATAAAATGAGGAAGGGCTGACTGTTTTCAAGGAGAATTGTCATCTGTCTGCATTATTTAGACAGCATCTGGGAAACTCGCTGGAGTCTCAGGCTCTCATCGTGCTAGACATTGTGTAGATGAGTAATTAATGGTGGGCCTCCTTCTGTTTTGTTTAATGTATGTATTGTACATATACAATGAATTGAGAAAGATTGCCCATGTGGGGAGTCAAGTGGGAGAAAGGCGATTCTACAGTCCCATGAACAGTGTGGCTGGCAAGCAGCGGCTTCAGCTTGCCAGTTGCCTAACTGATGGACACTGCAGGCATTCTCAGGGTTTAAAGAAGAACTGAAAAGTGTCAACCTTCCGTATTTTGGTGGGCTCATATGCACAGGGAAAGCACAAAAGGCAACATGTGTGCTGAAGGAAGAAGTGAAGTATCTTTTTCAATATACTTTTGGAAGCATATTTTTTCAGATATACAGCTTAGATGCAACTACTGATTTTGGAAAGATTAGCATCACAACAAAGTGAGTGCAAAACTATTGGCACTAGAAATTTATGCAGTTTCATGTACCTACAAGAGAGGTTGAATAAAACCTTCTCCCAGTCGGTGGGCATCATGGCTCAACCACACCCACAAGTACAGACTCTGTCACAGATGGCTGGATTGTGGGGCAGAAGAAGGAGGAGTGGGTGTCTCCAAGATCCTTGTTGTACCAAGCACTACCATGACGGGAGGCAATTTATATATCTAAATAATGATAATAACTTGCTGAAAACATTACTGTCAAGTGATTTCCACAAAAGGAAAAAAAAAAAAAGAAGATTCATGTATGTTCTGCTGAGTACTCATGGGCACAAAACAAAATGGTCACTTAATGTTAATAAAATATTCACGTGAACATTACATTTTCATTACTGAAGTGGGAGACCACAAAATCAAATACAAGTGAAGAGTGTGCTTTCAGTTAAACTGCTGATTAAGCAAAGGAACAGCATTTGTAACAGGGCAGAATGAGGTAATCATGGCAAATGAACATGTTTTTAATTTCATCTGTTGCATTTAATCATACAATAAAGGAATGTTTCTGAGTGTCTCACTTCGTTCCTACACACTTCTCTTTTTTTCTGATTTCGTCTTTCAGTTCTATTCCTCACTTCATTGTTATTTTCTTCTCACAATCTTTATTGATATGCGACAAAGGATGTTCAGAATATTTTCCCCAAAACCCACAGGGAATGGGAAATGTCCCTTGCATCACTCCTTAGTCTATTCAGATCATCTAATAGGGAGAAGTAGGCTGCATATTGGAAATTCAGGATACATCTGAGTTTAGAAATTCACTTCTTTCTGTGACATGATGGGAAATCTAATTGGTTTTGGCTAGGGAATTGCTGACTCGTAAAATCTTATGAGGCTATGGAAGTAGATTTTTTAAAGGTGAATAACTCCAGACGCAGATATTGCAAGAGTTGCTGTCATCTCTCAAAAGCAGCTGTTGTAGAAGTGGATCCATGAGCTAAGGTTCAGTCCACTACCTTATGGTGACCAAACCATAGCAAACTGTTTCTTCAGCTGGACTTGTATAAGGACCTGGAAGAAGCCTCAGAAATGAAGCTTCTTAGGGGTATCTTTTTCTTACACCCTCCAGTAAGCTGAAAGGGCCTTTCATTTCTGGTACAAAGCATTCTGAGTTTGTTTGCTAACAAAAACTTCTTCTGTCCTGACTAACTTGGACCTGGTGAGAGATCCTTGGACAGCACCGTAGTTTGGCCTTTGGTTTACCTTTCCCAGCCAATGTACCTACCCAACAGTTTCCTCTGTAACGAGTTGGGGATGGCCCCTCCCTGGCAGTGTTCAAGGCCACGTTGGATGGGGCTTTGAGCAACCTGGTCTAGTGGAAAGTGTCCCTGCCCATTTGAGGGGGGGGCGGTTGGAACTAGATGATCTTTAAGGTCCCTTCCAACCCCAACCATTCTATGATTCTATGATTCTATGATTCTATGATTTCCTGAGAAAGTGTCCCTCTTTGTTGAGGGACAAATGACCTTCTGTGCTTTGTTTAGAAACACATAAGGATAACAAATGTGCTAAACATGTAACTGTATCACAGCAGTATAAATTACACAGATGCAATTTATTGATTGTGGAAAGATCAGATAATTTTAAAGTCAATGGTTGGCTGTCAAGTTGTTAATTGAACATTTGCTGAAAAATGCCTATGGGTAAGTCATCTAGATATTCTTGCAGGATAATCAAGTTTACAGTTGTCTGCCACCCTCCTGTGTTGCCTATATTTAAAGAAATACCAACAAGTTAAAAACCACACTCCCCAAAACATTCACACTCAGACATCCTTACATTATCAATCCTTTAGACTGATAATACTGAAATAATTTTACAACCCAATTTAAAGACTTGATGATTTTAGTTGTTTTTTTTACTTTTATTTGGGGAAAAGAAAGTAGATTGTTCAGTTTTGCATTTTCGAAGGCTGTCTATAATTAATTTTGATTTGCTTTTTCAATGTGCAGGTTCAAATTTATAACCACACTGCACACACACATCAAATTAACATATTACTTTAAAGAAATATCTTGCCTCCAGTTGGATTTCAATAATTTAAAAAATCTTAAAAGCTTACAAACCATTCCCTCTGATTTGTTTTAGTAAGATTCAGGAACACACAACAGTTCAGGAGGCTCCCTTCTTTTTAAAAACAGCTCCACAGAACTGACAATATTTTGTCTCAAGTTCGTTAGTTTCAGTAAATTAATTTCTGTCCCTCATTATAAATAAGCTCAGGAGAATACACTTTTTTAGTGCTGTGTAGACCAGGGGTATTTTACATAAATGCAGCAGCTGTACTCTGCATTTCCACAAGTGATGTTGTATCTGTGGAAAACCATCACAGTCTACAAGACCTATTTTCTCTCAACAAGTACATTCTATTTTATCGGTTTTCTTGGTTAAATTTTATACTTTTTCTCAGGCTTAACGAGTCACTTAAGAATAGATATTCACAATTCAAGTTGTATTTGCTATAGCAGCATGGATTTTAAAACAAACTGTAGAGTTCAGTGATCTGATGTCCTCTATAGCACAAATAACTTGTGATCAAACTAGATTGTAATATTTAAGTTTTCCTTTACAGGCCTCAAGTGGCCATTAAGTTATATCCATAAGTGATGGGGTAAGTGAAGAGCTGCTGTAAACTCAGCTGGATTGGATCTCTGTGTATATTTGGTAAGGTGGTATTCATATAAGCTAACCGTAGTTATAGCTATCTAAAAGTTGGATGACTAATGCATTTTAGCCTCTAGATTTCCTCCAAAGTGATGGAGAGTTATTCATCCTTTCTTCAGGTAGATCTGAAGTCTAACAGTGAGTTAGACAATACAGTGGGTCTGGATTTATGTTCCTGTTAATGTCGGAGGAGATAATATGTAGCCCTATGGTGTAGGTGTTGATTTGTACAATTGCAACTACTAATTCAGATTTTTTACAAATAATTAAGACATTAACTTTGTAACAGGATGTTTATACCCGGTTAGATACCATCCATTCTCAGCACTCACCTTCATGCCAGTTAGAGCAACTTTAGAGCTTCTGTAGGCAGCATAAAACCCTAATGCCAGCATGGACTCGACATTGTGTGCTCTGCTCATTTAACAAGAACTTTCAACTTATTTTAAATGGAGTGCTCAAGATGTGTTTAATATCTTTTATGTTCATTTGTGTGCTGCTCTGGTATTAGTGATCACAAAGCAATGGCCTAAAAAAGGTATGACATATTTCCATTAGAAAATAACCGTCCCTCTCCATTTGCTGCACAGGGACTCTGGAGAGCTAGCTTACACTTGCCCCCTCTCTTTTAGATGGCCGAGATGAATATATGCATTGGATTGCTTGCCTGTCTGGATACAATGTGACCACTTTGGAATTTATCAGAAAACTTCAGGAAACATTTTAGGCATGATGGGGCAAAACCTTGATGATTTTACTGAAAATCAGAAAACTGGAAGACATTTATACTTTAAAGTTTCTCACTGCTCTCTGAGTGCTCTGTGACAGCTGTGGGACAGACGCTTAGCCAACAAGGGAAACCAGGGGGGAGCAAAATGGTGACATTTGATTTTTCCCCTCTCCCTCCTCACAGACAATCTGTTGATGATGGTAGAGAAAGAAGGAAGACACCAGCTGTTGGGTCATTGTTTTTGAAAGGGCAGAATTACAGGCTATTTAGAAGAGGGATTAAAAACAGAAGCCCACAGTATCCTTCGTGTGGTGGTGAAGATGCTGAGAGGCAGGGATGTTATTCATCAGTGCTTTATTTATAACCTAGCCGTTTTATCCCTTTTCATCTATACTGATCTTCACATTCCATATGAATGTCAGTGATTATTAGATTAGGTGATTTTTTGACTCCTGCAGTCTCCCAGCCCCGATATCCGTCCTGCCCCACATTTGCCTCTCAGTTCCCAGTCTGACAAATCTCATGAATTAACCATGAGATTTGTATACTTGCTCCTGCCTAACACTTCTCTCCATTTGGCCCACATTTCACCCATTTTTGCTGCAGGTTCTTCTGCTCCATGAACTGATGTACTAGATGCAGCTGATGATTGACAAACCCCTGGTTTTGCTGATTAGATATAGGATCTTGTGTCAGATCAGAGAGGAAAGGCTGCAGGACTGTAAGGTAGTGAGTCACCAAAGCTACTTTGCACCCTTAGGTGTGTGGGGTATATGCCTGTGTTGCAGGGCAGCATGAGGGCTGCTGCCTCACAACATGACCTGATGCATCAGTCTGATTCTCCATCACATTATCAGGCATTGCTACTGTCTTATCCACAGGCACTGAGCAATAACAACAGATATGCATCTCCCCACTTATTTCTCTTCAGCTTCAGCTCTGCTTCCATACAGCAGTCTACCTAACCCTACCAGGTTAGCAAACCCCAAGCAGTTTCTTCAAACTTCAGGTTTGGCTCCATACAGAAACGAAACCTAAACATTGAGTGGCCACTTTTCCTGCTCCCTGGTTTCCATCTGAAACTGCAGCCCTGGAGACTGGAGAAGACTAACAGATCAGGGTCCTGGGACTGGCTGCATGCAATCTGGTCTAGCTTCTCAGGTCAGCATCAAACTGCTTTTGTGTATGCTTTCTCCTTTCCAAACTACAAGAGTGGGGTGAGACCTACAGAGGTTCTTTATCATCTTTCCCTTTTAAAGCATTTCAAGAAGGGAAAAAGGAGTAGAAAATTAGTGTCCTTCTCTGATGTTCCTGGAGAAGGGAGACCAGAGGAAGAGGGAGGAATGACAGGGTGTGGACAGATGGCTCTGTCATCCCATGCCAATGTTGATTGCCCTGGAGGGGACCAGAGGAGCATTCCACCTCTTGCACAGCAAATCCCTGGGGACCAGAAGGCAGGAAAATAAGCAGGACACTGCCAGGATGGGTTCCCCATTAAACATCTCAAAAATTTCAGTACTATCTCAAGCTTCTTGATTCCCTCTGAGACTTGCTTTGCGCTTACTAAAATCAGTAACTCAAAACAAAAGCAAAAACACCACAAGGGCTAGCAAAGTTGTGCAATCTCATTTACAAATAATGTAGCCAAAGTCTTGTTTCCCCAAACACAGCAAGGAAAAACTCCCTACTGTTCTTCTGTGCCTTATTTATGCAGATGTACATAACCCCTGCTAGCCATTTCTCCATCCACTGTGTTTGCAATATATCCCAGATGAATTGCTCTGTTCATATAGTTCAAAACAGAGTAGTATGTGTTTGTAGGATGGTAGCTTTCATTGTTTCTGCCTTTCTCTATAGAGACCTTAATTTGCTCTGACCACTGTACCCATTAGAAGACCATCTCTGACCCCTCCGAGAGTAAAACTGCGGCTCACATTAGCCGACTCCATGCTATTTTATACTAAAAAACTGACCATCAACCATTCCCTTCCCATTTTTTTAGAGCCATTACACTTCTCAGTCCTGCAAGTGTAATCTCTATGTCCTCCTCCCAAAATAGATAGCCTTTAATCGTCAATATTAATACCCATATTGTTTCTGCTTAGCTAGAAAGTTGTCTAAATCACTTCTTGCTTGTAATCTGTCCTCATAATTTCTATCCTTCTTTTGTCATTTGCATAATTTAGAGGTATTACTAGAATTTAGTGTATGTTTTTTTTCTTATGCCATAGGTAAAAGCATTGAATAAGCATCTCGGACATGAAAGGATCTCTGTAGCACCACACTGGCGATACTTGATAAGTTTTAGTTAACAGTTACACATTTAATTTCTGAGTTATACAGTCTGGTCTCATTTAATGTATGTTTTCTTGGGTTTGTTCTGGTGCTAATATTTTAATCAGGGTGTCATGTGGTATCAATGCTTAACAGAAGTCTGAAAGACATTGTTTTGTCAACATAGTTACCTGTATTAAACAAATCAAATAATCAAAATTCTTATCTCATAAAAGTACTATGCAATTTGTTTAGTTTAACCTGTTTTGCATAAAGTCATGTTGACTGGCAGTAATTATGTTACCATTTTTTATTTCCTTATGGGCAAGGTCCCATATCAGCTGTTCCATTCTTTCACACGGAACCAAGGTCAAGTTCACTCATCTACAGTTACCCTGGTCATCCTATTTACACTGTTGAAATATCAACACGGCATTAGACTGTTCCAGGCCTCTTGGACTTCCCCAGTATGCCAAAGCTTTTTGCCAATGAGCAGCAGTATAAGATTCCTTTTAAAAGCTTTAGATCAAGTTATCTGGTCCTGCCAATTAAAAAAAAAATAATAGATGCTCTTTACCATCCACTTAGGAGAATGTCAGAATAGATAATACTTTGGCAGTGCAGACTCTATTTTCCTTTCTAAATGCAAAACAGAAATATTCAGTGAATGCTTTTTCTTTTCCACAGCTAGCAATGGAACTATGTCATCACTAGGATTTCTATTGTCCTGAATAGTCCTACAGAAATTCAGAATAAAACATAGACATGTTCTTATTGTCTTTATCCCTACATTTTCATAGATATATTTAGTTTGCGTACCAGTATACTGCATTTATTAATGCATTAAATTTATTAATTTATACGACTGTCTTTTGGCTTTCAGTTTTTCTTAACTATAATTATTATCTATGATTGTCCTTTAAGCATTCTATTAGTATGTGTATATACACATGTATATGTATAGACACTAATATGCTGATGTACTGCTGTGTGCACTAATTATAATACACATACTAATAAGCACTGAATTCTGTGTGCACATCTTTAATTAGGTCACTGCTATGTGCTGCTTGGCGAGTGTTAGTTTTAAGTTTAGTGAGCAATCACTTTCATGAGTCAGAATGAAAGAAAATGCAGAATTATAACATGTTTTCCTTTGTGATAGAAATGCCAATCTTTAAGTTTTATGGGATCTAGGGCATTGTAGGGAATGTGGAACAAGAGCCTTAGCACATCTCATTGTATTAGAAGCCTTTTTATAGAGGCAATGTTTCTTTCTTTATAGATATTTGTTCTTGGTCACAAAGGTTACATGGGGTGGAAATCATCTCACCTTACTTGATCATATAGATATCTACATCTAAGCTAGTGATTCCCTAGGGTGACCATGCCTCTGTCCATAGAGAAAAAATGCCATTTCAGAGCTCAATGAATCTGGCCTATTTTAGATACCTACATTAGGATGTTATGAATCATGCCTTAAAGTACTTTTTCTCTATTTTTTTCCTTTTTTTTACCACAGACAATAAAAGGAGCCTAGAGGTGATTAATCCTGATTCAGTTCTTTGCACTGCAGACTTCTACATTTGGCTATCCATGCTGCATTTTTCTTTGCTAACTGAAAAAAAACCCAGATGGTTATACAATCATGAGGAAAAGAAGCAGCTGAGCCTCTGAATCTTCAAGATACAAAAATTATTTAAACCCATTCATTTTCTTTACCAAAATTCCAAGCTAGACTATGGTTCTATGAGGGTTTTTAAATTTTTTTTTAGTTAAATTTGATGAAAGAACTTAAAGATCTTAACTAAACATCTTTACATTGAAGTAATGTTTATAAGTACATATTTAAGGTTACTGTATGTCAAATGAAGCAGACTAAATAAATTAAGATAGCATTCTCTAATTTGGGTAACTATTAATTACATTCATTTAATCTCTTTTTATTTGCTTTACTTAAATATTATTTTTTACTTTTACTACACTTGAAAATGCTATTCTTTAAGTTTGTGTTCAAAACTTAAAGTTTAAAATGAATTTGTTTCCTTCTACAATAAAACCATAATGTCATAGACGATCCATAAGAGAGCTATCTACCTGAACGGATATGTTGAAGCTGATTTCAAATAACTCATCTTCACCTACTAATCAATTTGGCAAAAGATTTCAACAGCTGAATTGGTGCAAATAGCTAGCTGGCTACAGAGATTGCTTCAAAAAGGCTTCAACTAGTGGGTGGAGAATTTCTGTTGCATTTGAGAATTCTGCTCTAGTGATGAAGAGACAGGAATCCTCAAAAGAAACTGTTTTTTGCAACACAGGTTTTTAAATTCACTCTTGGGCTCACCGAAATACTTTTGATAATCATCAATGCAGCTATTAAGCCTGTAATTTGAACAGAGAGTACTCTTCCTGGATCATCAAGTAGGAGACCTCTAGAAATAACAATACATTACAAACAATGTTTAAGTGAACTTCTAGTGTTAGAAGATACCTTTGATGATATTTGCTTGTCTGCTCTAGGGATTGAAAAATATTTCAAATAAAATAATTTATTTAAGGCATTTGCAATATGGACCAGTTTCCCGCTTTTTATGCAGGCTATGCCAACAAAACCTGTGGACAAACCAAAACTTTCTCATTATCTGTCACCATAGATAGGAAATCATGGCATGCAGGCCTTTAAATGAATGCCCCAAAGGCTTAACCATGCACAGCATCAGAGGTTCTTCTTGTGAATGTATCTCTAACAACCAAGGACTTGAAGCAAGCAACAAGTTTTAAGACATGTATCATTGGTTATAAATTATGCAGCTATGCCGAATGCTTGAATACCTCTGATATCTTTTGAAGTATAAAGCATTATGCCAAGGGCTACCCACCTATCCGAGTGGTGTAGATCTCAAAAGTAATTGAATTTGTTGATGCACTTAGAAAGTACAGAATTCTTTTGTTTACAGCTAGCTACTGCCTCCTGATTCTCTCAATATTGGCTGTACTTACACTAGAGTCTTCATGTGCTAATCTGGTTATGATCATGCTACCTCTTCCAATGAGTATGGTAAGAACTAATACATTTAAGAATTAATGCATGGCCATGTCTTATAAAGACACATTCCTTTATATCTAATATACAGCATTTCTACCATAATAGATGCTTTGTCAAAGGTTATGAAATACATATGCATCACCATTTTACACATGGTCTTCAAGAAGACTTTTGAACATCTGTGTGGCCTCCAGGATTAGTTGGAGTGCTCGTACCTTTTATATTTAGGAGCATTCAAGGGGTATTATGTGTGTCATGGTATCTGATCACTTTTGGTTCCTTGACCCAAATGATATATTCTTAACTGAGATGAATGTAGGTAGACTTCACCACAAATTCACAGCAGTTCTTGAATTTATGTCTCCTGATGGACAGCTAGATGCCCATCCATCTCTGACTCTAGAACACATATGGCCTCCATGCTAATGTCATCGTCCTTGAATAGCTAGTGTCTAACTTCTCTATTGGTTGATGAAAGTGGACACTGAATTTTTTCTGAAGAACCGACAGTAGAAGCAAAGCACTTAACTTTGGAGTTGAACACTAAAGTGCCTCAGTGCACGAGACCTCAGTCCCACGTCTTGTGAATGTAAAACAACTCTCAGATGAAGTCTGCTGAACAGCCCTTCATCATTGTTACCATCCTCTCCCATTCTACCATTTACCTCAGTCATACATATCCAAAGGGGCAACCCTGTGTGACCTAATGAGTGGAAGGCAAGTTTATTGCAACAGCAGGTACAGGATAGAAAAATAATGATAGAATAAATTTTCTGGCTTATTTTCATTATGCCTTCAGCTTTGGACTGAGCTGTTACAAAATAAATCACCCAACTCTGACTACACAAATATTTTAATAACTACAGAGATTTTCAGCATTTTTTATCTTTGATGACTGCAGAATCCTCTTTATTTAACAGATTACTTTATACTGACCTACAGGTATTAGAAAAGAAATCTTCAGGCAAAGATAGTACTCTATTTTGGAATGGATATTGCGCAATTAAGGAAAGAGCAATATTTTATTATCCTTGGCATAGAGGCTGTTTCTTGGGCAATGACTACCTGTTCCCTTTTGCCTTTCCCACCCATGTCACGTTGCAGCAACCATGGCCACAGGTGCCTACACTGGATGAACACCTGTCCAATACATGCAAGAAGGAAAGGAAATCAAGGGATGGCATGTTTACTGATTTTGTGTACACAACACAACAGAGTGATAAAAAGATGGAGAAATGGAAAGAAAGTTAAATTTAGCATGATTAAGAGGAGGGAGAGTAGAGGAAAATGGTCATGACACTTCAGAAAGAGCTTTTACAGGAGACAGAGAGCAGATAAGTCTAAATGTGCTTTTTTCAAAGACAAAACCCCTCTCTGTCTGTCTGCCTTTCTCTAACCACGTATCTACTGAGGTAGCACCTTTTAGCAGCGGCTTGCAGCTACAAATTTGTCCTTCCACATTTCACATTGCAAAGCAACAAATAAAGTGTGCTTAGTGTGAGACCCCATAAACTCATTCATCTGCCCAAAGGGATAGTGTATTTCTACAGTTCCACAGAATATTTTCCCCTGCTCTCTTGCCTTAACTTATGTCTTCTGAAATTATTTTTGTAACTTTGCTTGATTATATAAAAAGCTTTGCAGAAATCCTTGTGTATGATATATTAAAACCCTTCATGTATGCAAATTTCCCAACTCCTACCCTAAAAGGGCATCCATTCTGTTCAAAAATCTGCATTCATTTCACATTTGAATTGTCGGACATTCCTGATTGTTGTCTTCCTGATCAGATGGAGGAGTCCTCCGTCACTACTTTTTTACTACTCAAAATGTCTCAGTGTTTCTCTGTTTACTTTGCTGTGAAAGAATCTGCATAACACAGAGGAAATAATTCTCACGAGGCAGATATTGCCAATCAAGCATCCAGTTTTTTAGTATGGTTAGCGCACAATCTAAAATCACCCCACGTGGCTGGGTATAAATGAGCTTTTCTTTAGTTAAGCATCCAGTGAAAAGGCTTCAGAAACAGGGGAAACAGGGGTGTATGGGTATTCTAAGTCTTTTGGACAGACAAGAGTAATCATAGTGCTATTGCTTTCTATATTTGCCCTTAAAGAAACTGTTTCTAAAAATGTAAGTTTCTTGGACCTACCCATCACGTCATTCTAATATTAGTAACTGTCCCATGGTGATCATCTGTCTTTGCCACATCATAGAAAAATGCTGCCTTCTGTTAGGTACGATCTGAAGTAAGAATAGCCTTATCAGTCACATTAATTACCTAAACACAATTAGCTACCTTCAAATACTTAAACTCATCAATAAATGCCTGTGTGTTGCCAAGTCATATAAGCCAGACAGTTTTTTAGTTGTTGCACATAACTCCTTCACTATAATCCTGGCCATTTTTCCTGTGGATTTCTCTCTGAAGAAATGGTTACCAAATGAGAACAGTGAGCCTTCAGATGAAAATGGATGAGTATATTTCACTGTGCCAAGAGAAAAATTCTTATGACATGTTCCATTCTTACAGTTGCGAGGCAATTTCTCCATTTAAGGCTCTTGAAAGTTAATATTCCCAAACTCTGTTGAAATTGCTGGCTGTCCCTGTTCTGCATCACTACTGAGCCTCACCATTTCATGCATTATTTTAGTCATTTGTCTCTGCTCAGCTTCAGCTGTGCACGTCCCTGTCCTTAAAGATAAACAAATAGCACCAGGAACTTCCCAGTGGTCTTCAGTCCTTCTTGCCTGATGCCCAACAGTCCTTTGAAAATGCAGCTCACTTCGAACGTTGTGATGAAATGAGAGAAATCGTGGGAAATACTCCACTGCCTTCTGGTGGGATCTTTCACAATGAGCAGCATGGAAAAAACGAGAGGGGCAAAGCAATAACCCATGGAATCTTGCAAGAATGCAAAGCAGTAGTATTGTAACAGCTATGTAGACATAGCGATTCCAGAGCACTGTGTAGACATGATTATTCCAAATGAAAATTTCATCACAGAGGATAATGAAACACTCTGGACATAATGCTCCCTATTTCAGAGCACTTGTAGATAGATGTCCATAGCAAATTTCACTCATATGTAGAATTTAGGTCTCTTTGATAAGCTTTGTGCTGTGTGGAGGGTGGACTACAGAATTGCGTCTTAGGTAACACAAAAGCAGATTATAAAGACTAGGTCTTTGCTGCTAAAAAAAAGATATGATATTTTTTCATAAAAATCACTAATACATGTCAGATATGCCAAACTGGAAACACAGCCAAGTGCTGGATACTTTAATTTTACCACAAGGTTAGTTCAACAAGGTTATTTCAGCAAGGTTAGCCCTGTCCTCTTGCCTGGACTGACCTTGGAAAATTCACCTCAGTACAAAATTAAAGCACCTTATCTTGACTATGTTTTTAGCACAGGAGAGCTGACACATGTTGATTTCTCTGAGGTTAAAAAAAAAGAAATTATTTAATCTTTTTAGCACTAGAGAAAAGTCCGAATCAATAGTAATCTCCATTAGGGTATCTCTGCAAAACCATGTTACCTGTGTTCTTCTGTGTGCTCGCTATTGCATTAGAACATGATTAGTAACCATGGTATAGCCACAACACTGGATTAGTGTGGCTCCGTGGTGGCTTTATGCAGGACTAGTCTTGAGAATGGCATAGTATAAAATAAGGTAGATGTGAATTTAAACAGACATAGAGGTTGACATAACAAGTACCCTTGCAGCTGTACAAATGGCCAGTGAGTTGCTTTGTCTTGCATCCTTTTTATGCTGGTAAAAGCCAGAGGGGAAACCCACTTATCATGGCACAAAAGTAGTACAGCTTATTTTGCACTTTTGCACTGATATACGTTATATGGATAAACCACTTTTCTGGCTCATACAGGCTCTCCCTGTCTTAAGAGGGCTTGCTGGGAAGGCTATTCTGACTAATCTTTCCTGGCATGGATTTGGCCCTAACTTTGTACCAGAGCAAACTTTCATATGTACACATCTATGGCAGAGTAAGAATGATTTTTCCTATTTATCTTGAATATATTACTGACAGGTTGAAAATGAAAAAAATTCTGCTATACCAAGAAGGTACATAACATGGACAGGCACTACAGTAACTATACTGGCTTCAAAGCTAATTAAATTTAGCTCAGTGCAGCTTTCTCCTGTAGACAAACCCAGAAGTGCCAACCCCATCAATCATTGCCTCACTCACCTCCTTGACCTATCTTTAAAACTAGAAAAAAAGCTGATCAGCTCCTCTCCATTTCAATTTTGTGCTCCCCAGCCTGAAGATCTTTTTAAGTCCTAGCTTCTGGCATGCTGCCTTCCAGTCACTGGTCAGATTCAGCACTGCCAGCTGCTAGCAGAAAATCCTCCTATTCAAGAAATGACCTTATGTGCTCCAAACACTGCTTTCTCATTCTGCCTAAATCGTTTCTCCATGTTCAATGCCTGCACTAACACCATGATGCATAGGTAGGTTGCAAGTGTTCTGGAGCAAAAGGTATTATTTAAAAGGTAAGAGATTTTATATTTGAAATTCAAAATGATGGCGAGATGGTCTTTTTAGTAAAAGAAATTAACAGCATTTCACACATATCACCCAAATTTTATTTTGAAGTCAATGCTGCAGTATCCGTCCTGATTCCCTTATGAAAGATCCACTGTAAAATCCTGTAAGCTTTGTGAATAATTTTAGTGATTCGCTCCCATGCAAATCTCTTATTTTCCAATGAAAATATTGCATAAGGGTAGCATAGTACTCTTAAACACGAACAAGACATAAACCAATTTCATTCAGATTATGTTTGTGTCATAAATAAGGCTCTGTATCCACTCAGTGCAAATCGGCCTCCTTAAGCAGGCTTGCACTCGTTAAATCCTGTCTATGACCTCAGGCAGCCTGTTATAAATGCATGAGTCTTGCACGTGAAGAGAGGAGCTTGGAAAATAACACTGAACTGAGTTAAGGCTAAATCTGTTTGGATTCATGACATCTATGACCGGCCTGTCTTTGTAAATAACAATTATTGACACATATTTTAAGGTCTGTCAGTTTAGCATATGGAAAACAGAATCACAAGAATATGAAAAACTCATTCAAGTTTAGGTGACCCACAGTCACTAAAAAAAATGGCTGGTTATCCCTTCATATTTTACAGAAAATACATAGTCAGTGAATGCCTACTAAAATCACTACATTTCTTCCACCCCTGTTCTTTCACACCATTCTTTTTCGGTTTTCTGCTCATCATACTAGCTTGAGTAGATCTTACGTATGCAATTCTTTGTGTGCGCATGTGTCTGAAATGACTACTATCACTGAGTGACAAGCCAGTATCCAGGCACATTTTGATGCTTTTTCTTTTAAAGAACTTGAGGAATTTTCCACCAGCACAAAGTATGGGAAAGTAAAAAAGGTTACATACAGGAAGGTGACTTTTTAAACAAATGTCTTCAGATAGTTTTCCTCACTAAAGCATACCTGTAAGGTAACATTTTTTCTAGAGGTTAACCTGGTTTTACACCTGTTTGAAAAAGTTCAGCTCTGTCAGCTGTTTAATTTTTTAAAATACAGGGTTTTTTCCTACTTTAGGCTTTGCTTAGGAACCCCAATAAGGTGCTATAGCTAGAAATCTTCCATGGTTGTGCTGCCTCAATTAAGGGCTTTGACTCATGCTTACACAGGACCCTGACTCAGGAGCAAGAATGGCTTCTGCTGGTGTGGCTGGAGTGTTTCCTGCCCACAGTCATCTATTTTGGTTTAGCTTTCTCCCCTCTTTTGAGTTTACTCAGTCCACTGCAAGCTGGGCTAGGCTTTTTGGGAAGCAGCCATAACCCCAAAGTTTTTAGACCTGTCAAAATAAACGAGCACTGATACTCAGGTTTTTGATTCACAGCCATTAGCAACTTCATTCATAACTTAGTCACCCCGCAGTAAAGGTGGGAACGGAGAACTGTGTCTGGGAAATGCTCTGTCTTGCCAGTGTTGGTCACTCGTGCTCCTCAGTTTCAGACCTTAGCTTGTGCACAGGCATCCTCTTCCAGGTCTGTCTGTGGTGTCTGAAGTTGCTGTCATCCATAACCGTGTATTGGCAGGCTGTGTTAGCCAAGCCAGTTCTACCTAAGGAAGATTAAAGGAGTTAACGGGGGAAAACAGAGAGGTGCCTCTCCTGAGAGGATACTGAGGATCTAGGAGATTAAAACATTATCGGAGTGTGCTGCTGTTTGCAAAACAAAGTCCATTATAAGCAGTGTCATGACCTGTGCAACAACTGTTCAGCCAGAAAACCACCTCCCAGCCAGGAGTTAGGGGATCAAATGTGAGTCCACATGTTACCAGTTTAAGTTCACCTGTATCAAAAATTTATGCTGGGCTCACTGACTCTGCTGTAATCTGTTCTATACTGCCATAGTCCTGAGGGGGTTGTAACCTTGGTCAGGGAAAAAAGGAGGGGTGGAGGACCAGACAGCTACAGGTGACAGGCTCTTTAAATGCTACAGTTCACTTGTCATCCCTCTAAATTTTCAATGCAAGAATCGGTTCAAATGGACACCATGTGACTGTGTAGAGGTCCTAAATCACATTGCACAGTTAGTGTGCAAGCCCCACCCTCTGCTTTTGCTAGAGAGTGGAGCTTGTGTGTAGGACATACTTACACTGGTGCAGATAATCCAGTTTGAGTTATCTTGGCCTGAGGGCTGACCCTCACTGAAACAATAAAAGATTTTTTTGCCAAATTTAAGAGGGATACAGTTCAGTTCTAAGCATAACCTTAGACAAGTCAGAATGGATTTGTACAGTCTAGAATTGAAAGTAAATTGGCAACTCAGGTAACGCTTCTTACTGGGAGAGGTAATATATGAACAGGATGGATTAAATTGCCAGGGAAGATGAACTAGATGAGAGCCTATAGAAAATGTCAATTTTCATTTTGTTCTGTGCCTTGTTTTTCAGCAATTTACTAAGAATTAGACCTTTTACACTACTGGTCTTCTTATGAGGACATACCAGCCTTCTCAGGAAGAGGATTTATTAGAGCTATTGTGCTAGTAAGGCCCTGAAAGAGAGAGTTAGAGGAGGTAAGAAAATACATGTGATCACTGTGTGAAGGCAATTTGTTTGTCCAGGTCACCACACATACCATTTGTTTGCCACATGAAATGCTAGAGACCAAGCCTCAGGCTCTTTAATACTAACTTAATCCTCAGAAGAGGGTTTTAAGCAAAAGGCTATTTTCCTGATGAACAGCCAGCAAACTGCATAAAGGTGCCTTACAGTAGGTTGCCACCAGGAAACCTGTGGTGATTCATGCTGGAACAATTTAGGCAGGTAGTGCCCCCAGCACTGCTGCAATGCTGGGTGGAGGTTACCAGCCTACAGCAAAACCAGTGTGTTTGCTTCCCAGCTCACAGTCCAGTGCATTAGATTTACCTGGGATTGATGGCCATTTAAGGTAGTATGCCAAGCTTGAGGCAGTGGCAACTGAAGAGCAGACACAGTGCCTGTTCTCTCAGGTGTACAAAGGGGCAACAATTTCTTCCAGAAGAGCAGAGCAGCCAGCAGGAGCAATATACTATTCTAAGTTGCCCCAGCTGTGCTCTTTTTCAAGCGTACTTTTATTTGCTGCTCTTTTGCATTTTCAGCTGATATCACACACTTTTTCCAAGTGACACTGTGTAAACACAGCTACTGCTATTGCAGCTGGTGCAGCCATACCCGAGCCAGAATGTGGGTCTGGTACTCTCCTCTCAGTGTAACCATAGCAATGTGAAGCTGTGTGTCTGAGACATAGCAGAAGATATGTTAATATCTTCTTCCCGAGGAGTCAGTTGATACAACGTGAAATACAACAAGCCTTGTGTCCATATACAATATATTTTGGCTAGGAAACACTAGGGAAATGACCACTGCGATGAAAAAGGGTTTCTGTAGACCATCTGTGGTTACTCTGTTGGCTACATAGTGGCCATCTCTGAGCTGACATATTTCACATTGTTCAGGTGGTTTCTCCCTTCTTCATTATGAAGATTGAGTGCTCCCCCCTCAATTCCCTGGATAGGAACATCACATATTTCTTCTTCACATGTAGGAGAGGGGGAAATTTTAGCTAGAGGTCCTTACCAGGTGTTGCTTCAGAGAAATCAGTGGCAGCATTCCTTAAAACACAAGCAGACAGAAAAACCCACAAACCTTCTTAAAACTATCAGGTAGATTTCAATCAATTAATTTATTTCAATTCAATCCAATGGACTGGCAGTCTTTGAAGATGAATAATAGGCTCTTCTGGCAGAGGTCCTATTACCTTCAGGAGCAGGGCTCACTGATGCATCGAAACTCAAGTTTGAAACTCCTCACAGGATTAGAGAAACCTGCTGTTACCACATCAAAGGCACAGTATCATGACCAGTTTAAGCCAGTTTGAAAAGTCATGGCCACTGATGGAGCAAGTTCTTCCCCCTCACCCTTGGCCACATGTGCCTGCTGCCCCTGCAGTGCTGGCACACAAGGTGACATGGATCAGTTTGCTGATCTCACTAAATACTGATCTTACCGAAAATAAAAGGATGTGTTTCAGCTGGATCAGAGGAGGAAACATGAATGCATTGTCAGGACAAAATCACCACTTTTGTGACCAGTGCAGTCTTAGATCACCACTCCAACGAATGACTGATTAGTGACTTTGTATTCAAAGAAGTCTGGTCTGCCTGTGGTTAAAAGTTCTTTTGAACACTTTTTTAAAAAAGACTCTGTGTATTCAAGTTGCTTTTTATAAGCCCTACACTTTCTAATATAACAGTTAGAGAACTTGTAAAATTTTCCCAGAATTACTAGAACTCTAAATATTCTAAGTCTTGCAATATTTATGATGTTGTTCCACAATAATAAATACTTACCTTCTCTTTATTATATCACTCAGTGAAGGAGATGTGATTTAAATCAGTTATGGGCCCATGGTCATAGCTGTTGAACTACTCAGAAAAAACAAAACGGAATTCAGACTGACTTTTATGCATGTGTGCTGGCTTTATGCTAATTGTCAGCAATTAGCTTATACAATTAACAATTGTTAAACTACTCTCAGATCAATATTGAGTTCCTAATTATACTGGTAATTCTTCTGTCTAGCATATCTGGTGCCAAGAGAGTACTTCTTTAGCATTGATAGATCAGAATTTCATGACAAGAGTAGCCAAGTTAGGAGCTAGGCTTGTCCTTTTGTCCCTGAATAAGGCTGATCAAAAATATATTGCTCAAAGGTACAATTACTTCACAAGGAAAATGTTTAAATAGGTTTTAATTACTATTTTACTGTCTGAACACTGTTCAGATTCTCATCTATTAGTCACTGTTGCGCTTAATACTGTTTGTTCTGTGGCTTAGAAACTTTTATAACATATAGTCTACTTGAGTACATGCGTTTGAGTTAGTTTTCTTCACTGTAAAAACTGGAAGTATAGACACGGGAATGAAGACCCTGCCTGTGTCTTCCTGTCAGGATCCTCTGCCATCACAAAAACCTCATCACGATTCTCGGGTAACACTATCACCCATTTTACATCGGCATTCTTCTTCAAAACAGTTTAGGTTATTAATCCAGCTTATCCCTATTAGAATATTATTCCAGAGCCTTATTTTTCCAATGGTCCTGATAATTGTTTGATTTCATGAAATGGTGAATTGCAGCACATTGTCCCATTTCACCAGGAAGACATTGCAGTATTTATGTTTTCTATGATGAACACTATGAATTCTAGTTACAAGAGAATTTTAGGTCAAGTTCAGTTACAGAAGAACTGTAGCAATAGCAAGACTTAAATTTCTTAACTCAGATTGAAAGATAATGCATTCATCAACAGCTTTTTTTATTGTTATACCTCTGTAATAAAGTTAAACAACTTGTGAATTGTTCAAAACAATACACTCCATCCAGCTTGCATCAAGTTATCTCTGTTGAAAACCAGTGCAAATGAGGTGTAGCAACTAATGACACAGGTCTTCTCTTTCCTAATATGAGGCTGAATTTTTCATTGGTAAATCATAGTATGCCTGGATCACTGATGGCATAATGGGAAATTACGTTTCAAATTGACTTCAAAATTAGTTCTTTCCTTTACACTTTCAATCATTTAATAACTAAGCACTTAAATCTTCAAGTGATCATTTGTATTTCATTGTCCTTCCTTTTCAGGACTAGGTAAGAAATAATTAGAAAGCTATCTTCTTTGCGGCTCCTTTCATTTTAAAATAATACCTATTATTATGTGTGTAATCAGAAGTAGAGTGGGATCATTTTAAATATATAAAATTAAAATGGAATTACATCTCATAGCTCCAATAAATTAATAAAAGGAACACCATGACTATTTTTGCAAAACATTCCTTAAAATTTCTCTAGAATAAGAAACGTACGTTCATTTTGTCTTGTATTTTATTCTGTAACTTGTATTAGGAATATATATATATTTTTAGGTTATTTTTGTCTTATTAACAAGGATGCTACTATAAACTACAGAAAACAAGTGATCAATTTAATTTGTATCTCAAATATATTCAAAAATATAACATTAAAAAATCTTTTTGAGTGACAAAGCTAGGAGTAGTTGCAATTTCACATTTATGGAATGGAAATATTTTGTTGAAAACATATTCTAGTTTCCAAATGAATGCAAAATTATTTTTTTATATAATTAGCATACATACTTGCAAAGGTTCAGATAAAATTAGAATTTAGTCAAGATGAAAAACTATTTAACATGCACAAAAAGGGACCCACAATTAAGAGACTGGAAGAGGGTTAGGCACAATAGTGGGAATACATAATTCAAAATATCACTCAGCAATCAACTTTGGAATAAGATTAGTTGTACGCTGATTCTCATGTTTGGCAACTCAAAATATATTTGGACTCAAAACAGGAAAATAAAAGGTACTTCACATAGTTCTGTTTGGGAGGATGGCAAAAACTGGAACATTTTCTGACTTTTTCAGGAGAGTTTCTTATCAAATTAAATAAAGCTGCTGTCTTTCACCCGATTTTCACTCAAAAAACCATAATTTACCTATGCACAAAATTCAGTGCAGATTTCTTAAAGTCCTCAACATATTTGTCCCAACATTTTAGCTCATTAAGTAAAAATGCAGCTAAATGTGGACTAGTTTGAAACAGAGGAAAACAAAAAGCAGGGGGCAAAAAAAGCAGAGGAAGCAAGTTAAATGAACACATTATAGAAACTCTAAGTCTTTTCAGGAGACAAAAAAAAAAGTGCAGTTAACTTATTATTAGCTTAGAGTTCTATTCTGATGTTTCCTCAAGGCT
The DNA here is from genome assembly GCF_013368605.1 of Nyctibius grandis. Classification (NCBI taxonomy): domain Eukaryota; kingdom Metazoa; phylum Chordata; class Aves; order Nyctibiiformes; family Nyctibiidae; genus Nyctibius; species Nyctibius grandis. Next base: position 59,258,467 of record NC_090659.1, on the reverse strand, counting down.
TTCAGAGAAGGAGAGTTGAGGAGGAAAAAGAAACACACTGTGGAAAAGCTGGAAAATACAGCAGAAAGGACAGTATATGTGGCACGAACAGTTACGGAAAACTGGCAGATAGTGACAGAAGAGTCAATTGACAAGAGCAAAAGTCAGCATAAAAGAAATCAGTATTAAGGCCCTGAAGCATGGAGAAAAATGTCTACACGCTAAACAAAATTCTTTACTTAGTTTTGATTTATAGCTGCTGCATCGTGAATTTCAGTTACAGTTAGCTGCATAAGACAACATTTCTCTTCAATCCAGACCTTACCAGTAAATGAAAATATCTGATTTTCAAAACAACCTTTCAGAAAGAGAGTGTTAGGTAACATAGGACTGATGAGCAATTGTAGTGTTATTAAAATTAATCTAATCTAATGCACTCCCTAAATCTAATAGTTAGTCATTTAGTTCATTGTTACACCCTCAAAAGCTGAAATAAAAAATGAGCTGACTAAAAATATTTAAGAAAGGCAAGTTTAAAAAACCCAAATCATTATATAGCTCCAAGCTTTGCCTCATGTTTGCAAGTAGCAATCAAGTTACGTGCTTATTGATGGCAAGTGAGGTGACTGACCATTAACCCTCCTGGATGCTATCAGACATCGACAACGCCCTGAATCCTAACTGGTATCATGGGGTATCAACATTTATGAGACCTCTTTAGTTTATTGCAACCATTCCACATTAAACTGCTCTGCAGCCACAGGTAGTTGTTCAAGCTGTTGTTCTGGCCAGAGATGGTCCTTCCTCAGCTCATTATTTGTGCCTTTTACTCATAGCTTATCATAGAAGTAGCTCTCGGGGTTTGCACTATCCAGACTGACTTTGACAGATGTTAAAGAACACTCACACAAGTCCTTCTGCAGACAGTGTTGCAACAGTGGTAATTCAGGGCACTGCTAGCTCTAGCACAGTAAAACCCAGAAAAAGTTGTCTGTTTATAGGCTGAAGCTTGCATTGTTCATATGGAATCAACTTAATAATTTAATAAATTAGCAAAATAATGAAAATACAGGTAGATAGTGTTGAGGGAAGGATTGTACAGAAGCCTTTGTCTTCATTTTTGAAGACTTGTGAATAGATGAGAATATGTGGAATGCCATGTTTTGGACATTGAACAGGTGGGACATCACATCACAGACCTTCAGAAAGATACAGAATGAATTCCAGCATTTAGAAAGTGTTTCTTCAGCACGCTGTCTGATGTGGTTGGGCCCACTGAGACATGGAGAGTTGTTCACTGCAGAACACATGCACACAAGATTTTTTTCACTTTCTAACTGCTTAACATCACCTCTCTATGTGATACCACTTCCATGGCAGAACAAATCATGTAAGTATTCTTCGTTCACTGCAGCGCAAAACCATTTAAACTAATTTAAGCTAGTTTTTCACTGAAGCAAATGAGGTGTATTCATGAAGTAATTTCTAACATCTCTGAACACTAACCTACAGTAAAGCTTTTTGACAACCAAAAATGGCAACGTATTAAAACCAGTCTACAGAAATTCAGTACTGGTTATCCAGTGTACAAAGAATCACTTCCTGCAGGTCACTGCAGAAGTGTAAAAACCAGCAATGTCCTAGCAAGAGCTAGAAGTAGGGAATTGACATCTTTGGCAGTTCCACCTCTACTCTTAGAGATACCAAAGGTGACAGTTGGAAGCCACCTTGCCTTGTGTTAAGGTGGCTTCTAAAGCCAGAGTGAACATCGAGCACCAAGTTGTTATTTTTGATAGCGTCTCCTTTGGTCAGCTCTTTTATTTATTGATTTGTTTTCAGCACTGATTATAGGATACAGTAGACCTGCTTAGTGTAAGCAGGTGGCAAAGTATTTGCTTGATCAGGGATACAAGAAACCTAAGTGTTTAGTGAATGAAGAAAACAAATGAAAGGACCAGCATAAAACTGCTATTTTCAGTTGCTGTTAGAAAATAAAATGCAGAACTTCACCTTCCATGAAAATTTTATAGAACGAATATTAATGTTAAGAAGAGAAGTAGGGTGGATTTGCATTATGTATTGGACTTGTCCCTGGAGAGCAGAGACTGACACATACTTGTGACTGCATTAACTATAGCTAAATTTTAATTGAAGATGATTGATTGTTGAGCATTCTGTTAATTAACCTCTTTATTCTGTATTTTCCTACAGAATCTGAAATGTCCTTTCAAAGTAAGTTTTCCAATTTAACCACCAAAAAATATGGACATGATCTTCATTCACAAAAGACGCCTTGTAACAGCAATCCGGGAAGAAGAAAAGAATGAATGGCAAATATAACGCAACTGGATTTTAGCTCAGAAATAGTTCCATGAAAACAAAAAAATATTTAAATCCAGGCTAGTTACTTGTCATTTCAAAGCTAGAAGCCCAGTCCTCAGAAGCTCATAAGGGACTAGTCCTCATAATAGAGAGGTAAGCTCTCACAGCTCCATTTTAATAACCAAAAGACAATAAATTAATTAAAAAAAATATACCCAGAAGAATCTTTTTTCCCCCTATCTAAATGCAATCATCAGCTTTGTTTCCTTTGAGGTTTTATTTCTCCCCTTCATCTTGGATTTAAAATTAAATACATGTTCAATCACAAAATAAAATTTCTTCACCGGTTCTGCATTATTTGCTAACAGGCTTGTGCAATATAGCTGATTTCTTATCCAGGCATAATACAAAGGTCAGGTTTGTGATATGAATTATTAAAATCATTTGCCCAGGATAAGAAAGTATGCTTGTTTCCTAAGTCACATGTACTGTGAAGGAACCTTCTACATACAGTGACAGAGAGAAAGGGAGGGATCATTCTCCACTTGATACCAGTCACCACAAGCAGCTATTGTACATCTAATCAAGCGTCACTCCATCACTCTCCAACTGCCCCACAAATGGTGTCTTTGAAGGATCTTGTCAGTGACAGTTTAATGCGAATTTCAGCACCTTTACTTTACAGTGCAAAACAGATCATGATTCACAGAAAACTAGAAGGAAAACAAGGCAGTTAAAATGATTTACTTGTTTTGGGATGGCACACTGTACCGTTCAGATTGAGATTTAGGGCGGGATTAATCTAAACACTGAAGTAATCTCAACGCTGGAGGACTAAGCCAAATTGTTTCTCTGTGCTCCCTCCGTGTGTGTCCAGGAAAAGAGACAGACACCACCAGACGGTGATCACCCCATTCGAACAGGGGTGTCAGAGGTACTGTGATGAATTGCTTCCTAAGGTACCTATCTCTTTTCACTGACTACAGGGGAAGCACAGACTAGACATCTTATTTTATAGGCTAAAATTAGGTGAGATTAAGGCTACCCAGCTGCTCCAAAGTCAGACAGCATTTATTTTCCTTTTGCATACTTCATGGGAGGTGCAGATAGCAGGATCAGGAAAGGATGAACAAAGCTCAGTGAGTGGGTAGTTGTTCAATATTCCTTTTTAGACGTCTCTCATCATGTGCCCCATCCATTATTTACTGCACACCATGAATGCTGCACTGAACGGAGAATCACTCATTTTGTCGTGGGCTTTTCCATGGTGCTCTCATTGTAGTACTCTGTTTCTCTGCAAATATTAATGAATTTTTCTTCCTGACACCCCGGTGGTATTATCTTCCTTTTACATGTTGTGAGTGGAGACACTGAAAAAAAAATAAACACAGTCCTCTAATATTGTTTCCCCCTTGTAACATGCTTTCCAGCTGGATTTTTCAGAGTACTTAGCAATTTTAGGCCTTCGTGAGGTCAAAATACAGTTCCTGTTTACTTCTGCTGCAATTATTTGTGCTTAGCATTTAGCTGAGTAGTCTCTAGGTGTTTTAAGATGGATACCCAGAAAAATGAAGAAAAACAGGGACCCAAATGCCTCCGTTTGAAGTTCTCTGCCATATTCATGACACACTTCCCAACATTTGCAACCAAGTAGATTCAGGCCTTTTTCACTGTTGAGCTTTGACTCATTTCCTGTCTGAATGCACCTCCTGTGTTCCCCCTCCTGGCTGGGAGATCCATGGCTTTTTGGGCTGCTCGCTGCTAGATGCCCCATATATCCTCAGACATAAACAGCTACAGTCCAAGCCATGTCCCAGGCTCCCTGCCGATGCAAACAAGCTCTGTAAGACCATGCCTAGACGGAGTGGCAGGTGTATACTGTACTGGGGACGGAAAGTCCCCATTGACAAGTTAAATAAAGAGGCCCGTAAACCAAGCTTGAGCATTGGACCCCTGATCATCACAGAATCATAGAATCATAGAATCATTTTGGTTAGAAAGCACCTTTAAGATCAAGTCCAACCATTAGCCTGGCACTGACAAGTCCACCACTATACCATGTCCCTAAGTATCACATCTACATGTCTTTTAAATACCTCCAGGGATGGTGATTTCACCGCTTCCCTAGGCAGCCTGTTCCAATGTTTGATAACTCTTTCAGTGAAGAAATTTTTCCTGATATCCAATCTAAACCATCCCTGGCAGAACTTGAGGCCATTTCCTCTCATCCTATCATTTGCTACTTGGGAGAAGAGACCAGCACCTACCCCGCTACAACCTCCTTTCAGGTAGCTGTAGAGAGCAATAACGTCTCCCCTGAGCCTCCTTTTCTCCAGACTAAACAACCCCAGTTCCCTCAGCCGCTCTTCATAAGACTTGTGCTCCGGACCCTTCACCAGCTTCGTTGCCCTTTGGCCTTGCTCCAGCACCTCAATGTCTTTCTTGTAGTGAGGGGCCAAAACTGAACACAGTATTCGAGGTGCTGGCTCTTTTTTCCCTAAAAGAAATTCCTTCATGAACAGAGGTAATTATGTCCTGGACCTCTGGGGCATCACAGAGATCACAGGACAATGTCCTTTGCAACACAGACACCCATCCTGCTTGAGGAGCTGTGCCTGAGCAGTGTGGGCATAATCCTCTCGCTGCCACTTGGTTTCAGCAGCAGGAGTTGGTCCTTGATCCTCTTATTTAGCAGAAATCCTCCTCCAGGGCTGTGCAGTGAGAGCAGGCCCCACTGTAAGACAGAATGACCTGCCAATATTTGGCTGAAGGGTGTGACTCTCCTCTTTCCACAGCTCTGCCTGCATAGTGTCATGCTTGAAATAAATGCTTTGAACAGTACATGCTCTTCTACTACTTTGTTACGAAAACAGTGGTAGCAGTGTTGTAGCTGGGATGGGCTAAAGACACAAGAGCAGCAGGTTTTGGAAGAATAAATTCTATTTTTTATTAATTATGAAATAATAATAATTTTTAAATCACCTCGCCCTTTAAATCATGCTTGTATTTCAAAACCAGGCTTTTCCTGTGTTAAACATCCCCAGCCCCTAAAATATAACAAAAAAAAGCCTTTTTTTTTCTGAAAGGATTGCTGCCAGAAGAATGTTTTTGCCAATGCTGTGATCTGTCCAGGCTGTGTGGCAGGGGTACACCAACTAGATATGTTAGCTGAATAAGCTTTATTATTTCAGTGAATTTCAGTTACTCTATTAAAATAAAAGACTGTTGCGCTTAAGAATAAAAGAAAAAAGTTATAGGAAAAATTTATAATAAAGGTCGTCAGTACCATGGTCTGATTTTAATTTAATCAAAGTTAAATCAAGATAAGCACAAACGGTAAACTAAGATAAGCACAAACTGTTTATAAAATCAGCATAAGTCTTGGCTTGTAAATTGATGTAAAAATTAAAAGTGAATAGGATATTCAGTATTGCCAAGCCAGTGGATTTCCAGTGTTAAATATGGGATTAATCAGAGTCCTTTAATCTTAATTTTCCATCTGACCAAATATAAAGAAATTTTATTTTATCAGTCTCATTGATCATTTTTGCCATTTACATTTTTTAGCTGGCACAAACCACTTGTTTATTGCTACATTCCTGCTTTTAATGGGAATATTTTCTGTAGGAAATTGTGCAAAAAAGAGATTTGACATTGCACTGCTTCTATCTTCACAAGTCCTTCTTTATCTCCGCATCCATTAGCTGACTGTTTGCAATATGGATTTATTTCAGTCTGCTTCTTGCACCATCAAGGTCTTTAAATGAAGTTCCACCCCTGTACATGAAAAGACTTCTTAATTCATAGTTTCACATTATTCAGAGATTAACAGCAGAAGGTTATTAACAGTGCAAGGTTATTAAGAGCATGTTTAATATTATTTGAACGATAGCAGAATCCCATGGAATCCCATTTTGGTATGACTTTATTAGCGACAGAAGTATTCAGCTAATTCCATGCATTTTCCTAGAATGTCCAATAATAAATTGCTGCAAATCAGTATGCATTTTAAGCTTCTTTTCAGCTAGCAGTCGACAATTTTGTGGTCTGTTAGAGGCTGTGGCTGCTCAGTGTAAGCTCTGAGAAATGAATGCACTTTACCAATGGCAAAGCAAATAATAGTATTATTATCATTTCACAGAAATTTATTTCTGGCTTACATATAATCATTGCAGATACATTTGGAAGTTTTTGAGTTCAAGCCTAGCATTCAGTAGGCTAATTTCCTAAACTCTATTGAGAGCCAGATCCTGTCACGTTTCACTTCAGTTTAATTCAAGGAGGAGAAGAATGGGGGAAGCACAGAGGCTCTATCAGCTAATTTGGTTTGTAAGGTGCTAGAGGTGATCATTTCTGGATCTAACTGGGGCTTACAATTAACCTCTCTGAGCTTTGTTACTAATCCTCAGCAGAAGGTCTTTGCCTCCAGACCTCAGCTGACATCAGGGATAGCCCAGGAGTGTGTTTCCCCCTGCCTTGCTACATGGACACTAACCCAACCAGACCTGTGACTAGGAAACCCTCACAAGATCCCTCACAACACCTGTGCTGGAGGATGGTTCCACCATCAAACCACATGTCAGGTGTAAACATCTTAAACTGCCATTACTGTTTATAAAGTAATCGCAAGTCTAAGCTCTTAATCAGCACCTACGCTGAAAACACCATAGACTTAGAGGAGTCAGCTAATACGTTAAGAGCATACACCTACACATACCAAACAAAACTCTTCTCCTTCTAGCCCAGGTAATACTTTCCCCATAAAGTTCCGAAATCTCACAATCAGTCTCAATTCTTATTCCTTTGTGATTTTCTCATAAATTTATTGCAAAACCAACCTAGATGCTCAAATATGCACTTCTATAAAAACACTTGTTCTAGTTTTCCACTAGAAAAATAAAAGGATGATTTGCTGTTGAAGGATAGACTTATTTTAATTTTGTAACCAAACTGTGCTTAACCCTAGGAGCCTTGTTTTAACAGCACTTTGTTTGTTTATTTAAATTCCCTGCTGTTGCACAGCATCTGCAGCATATCCTGTGGGATGCTCATATAGATGAGCCCCTGGCAGCTATCATTGCTTTTTAATCTTCATATCGTCCAGCCCTACCGAGACAAGGGCTGTAGTGTAGTTCCAGACTTCATTTTCTCTAGTCGCAAAACCAATTTAATAGATTTCCACCTTTTCTCACCCCAGTTACTCATTCCCTCCCCTGTACAACAATTTATCACCTCCTTAGCCGTGCTCGTGTTGCAGGACAATGCGTGTTCAGTGCCATACTCTAAATTAGATGAGTGAAATAATCTGGGTTGAAAAGACTTTTTTTTTTCCTGGAGGATTTTTCTTAGCTTAGAACATTTTGCTGATCCTATTGAGTAAAATCTTATCAATGACTCTGCTGGCAGAACTGAGGAGATAAGTATCAGCAATGGAATGGAAGCAAGCAGCTAGAGAAGAAAACGTCAGAGGGAAAATTGTTCACGGACCTTCATCCTTAGATGCTGTGTGTTTTAGCTGCTCCTCTGGAGAACCAGAACTCCTGTTTTCTATGATACGGAAACGCTGCAGTGCAAAGAAATCTTGAGAACAGATTTGCTAGTAACTATGAAATCCACAGATATCACAGAGCTATAAAAATCCAGAGAATACTTTGGAATTTTTATTCAGACAAGAAAATTGTTATTTGGTTCCTAGTTTTATTGTCTGTTCAGCTTTCTGCCTGGCTTCTCAATTTGCAACTCTGTAAGAGCTGACTTTGCTTTTTCTATGTGAAACACTATTTTTCTGATTCAGAAGAGGGTTTTGCTCCACCACCACGCACAACTTTTTGTTGCCTGGCTTATTTTTAGCCTAAGTGTGAGATAATTGACACAGAACAGGCAAAAGCTTGAATACATAACCTGTGACACTTGTGAAGCACACAGTATTTCTGGTCTGTGGCTGAGATCCCAACAAGCGTTAAAAATCCTGGAGACACCTCGGCTCTAGGCATGGGGAATAGCTATGTAGGGCGTACCTACCCAGTTGGAGTGGTAATATTTTTAGGCTAATGTTGAAGTATGGATAGCTTTGGTAGTGGTTACTTTGCAAAGAAATATCTGGGTGGCTCAAGATAAGCCAGTGCACTTTTTATGTGCTCACAGTCGCTGAGGAAGAGCAGAAGTTCAGCAAAATTATTGAAGGAAATGGTGAAAAATAGATATTATTTTAGCCAACGCATCCCATGAGCAGAAATAAAGAAGAAAGCAAGGTCAAGGAGATGCCAGGCTGGGACGTCCGCTGGTGGATGGGGTCAGGCTCAGGCCTGGTGAGGGGAACCAGGGCCAGACACAGTCCGGGGTGGCCAAGCAGGGCCATGGGGATGGGGCTGAGCTGAGGCCAGGCAGGAATGTGGGCCAGCGGGTGGGCCCAGCTCAGTGAGGCCCATGGCTGGGCAGGGCAGGGCTGTGGGCAGCTGGAGAGCAGCCCTGCTGCTGCGGCATCGCTGAGGCAGGGGCTGTCGGCATCAGGTCAAGGAGGGATGGAGAATAATGTCATAAGATAAATCTGCCGGAGCTCATTTGGCATGGGTTAGGTAAGAAATTACGATCTAAAAAAAAAAAAAGACCTACCAGATTTAACAGTTTGCTGAATGCAATTTGGTATGATATTGATATAGAAATAAAACATACTCTATGCCTTTAAGCCACTGAAAAGCAATCATAAAATTACTGCAACCAATAAACATACCACAATGGAAACAGAAATGTGAAGTAAAATTTTAAGGCCTCATCTTGCCCTGTATATGAGAGGAGGGGAGCCTGCTCTATTGTTAAAAACATCACAGAAAAGATTTTAGAAACAAAAGTTCTTGCAAATATGTTTTTATTCAAGCCTGCCTGGTCCTGCCTCCTTCCTGCTCCCACTACATTCCTGATTAAAAAAAGAACAGGGTTTGATATGTGGGTCTCTTGGTGCTTGCCTTTCCTTCTTATCTCATGGGTCTCTGTGGGCTATTAGCACCCAAAGGGAAGACAAATCTTTTTCCCCGCTTCTGCCTTATTTTATGAATAGGTAAAGCTGTTTAAAAAAAAAAAAAAAAAAGAGTAAGCAGAGAGCAAATCAGAGTGGGTTTTTCCTACCTTGAAAGAACAGGATTTCATTTTTACTGGGAGATTTTCTGAAGGACTGAAAAGCTATTTTCATCTTTTACAGCAGAGGGATGGGCGGTGGATTTCACAAGGGCAGAGGCTGGGCATTCAGGTGGGCGTGCCTGCTCCATTCCCCCACTGCCCATTAACTGCTCATCCCTCCCGTATCTCAGTCCTGGGTGGCAAAGGAGACTGAGGAACCGGAGACACTTACTCTCACTGTTATATCAGCTTGTCCCTAACAAATGTGTCCGTCTACAAACCTCCAAATGGGAGGGCTTGGTGCATAGAAGCACTGAGATGTGGGAAGTATCTGCCGTACCTGTTGTACAGCTGCCGGCTTTATTGTGCTTTCTGCTGAGCTCCCTTAATTCAAATTCTTTAAGAAAAGAAAGCGTAATCTTGTTTTTCTCCATTTTAAACCCAGCTGTACTTTGTTTGGAGATGGTTATGAGAAGCAGCACTTGTTCTAAGCTACAGGGTTTAATGTTTTATTTTGCATTTGAGGTAAGAATGAGTCCTCTGCAATTCTCTTACTGCTACTTTTGGAGTCTATATTTTATACGAGGCTGGATCATGTCAAATATCTAAAACATGCTTTTTCCCCAGTGATAGTTTCTAATTACTGCTTAGCTATAAAACTGAATGAGGAATTAGATGGGCAGTAGAATGACAGAGAGTTCGACATAAACATTCAAAATGAAAAATAAACTCACCCGGGAGTGGAGGGGAGGAAAACAACAACATATGCAACCCATTTTATAATTCAGGGCAGTCTTGAACATTTCAGCTATTGCTTCAGCTTGGCAGAACTAAAGCCAGAAAAGGGCAGATTACCAGAACTCCCCAGGCTTAGGGTTTGGATGAAGACAAGGTGATTTATTTTGTTGACTTTCTCTACTGAGCTTTATGTTCTGATTTGTTGATGTGTAATTATGATAATGGTTCCATAGGTCCACTGTAAAAAGTCTTTCGTTCCCAGGTATCACTTTCAAGCTGTCATTTCACAATATGCTGTCCCTAAGCACTCATTCCTGCCTCCCCATATTGTACCACCTCCACAGTTGTGTCAACACAACTGTTTGTGGAACTGCAATCTAAACTGGATCACTGAAGTGATTTGCATTAAAAACAACATTTACTTTGGAGGGGACAGGGCATGGGAATGAGCAACTGGGGACAGAAAAGGGCCAACTGAGATGGGGGAAGGAGAAAGGATTGGAACTCCTTTAACTAGTCTTACCACTGAAGTTGAGCTGTTGTGAAACTGTGAATTCATACTCACCTTTTAACTAGCACAGTCATGCTTTTCACCTAATATTAATCAAATTAGACACATTGAACTCTCATTCCTATTACATTTAAATGCAAACAAGGGGACAAATTCCATAAAGAGCTTATGAACAGTCAGTCAAGACTACATCCATTCCATGTCCTGTTCATACTACACCAGATGAGTCAGTAGCAAACAATGCTACTGCAAATGTCTAACCCAGACCTCATGGAGGTCAGTGAAGGTACGCTTTACTAAATAAGCAAGAGCCAGGGAGTGAGCTCTAGCCCTGGTCTTAGTCATCGCCACAGATGATTTGTGAGTTCACTCCCCAGCTCTGCGCTGGCCTGTCACATCTTGCTCATTCAAGGCAATTCTTATATAAAAAGGACTAACCTGAAGCAGTCTGGGTACAGGTCAGCGGAGACACATGGGTTTCAAGCCGGTTACTCATTCCTACCCCACTTTTGTTATGCAGTATTGAGAGACCTGACTACCCTTCCTTTGCTTTCAGCAAGCTTTAGGTCAGGATACAGAAATTGGAATGCCAAAACAAGTTATTCATACTTGAATTTTACACAAAGAGATGTAAGCAACACAAATACACTTGTAGACCCTCTGTATATTTTGCTGAAAATAGATCTGGGACTAAAGGAATTCAGGGACTGAATTAGAAACTGACTCAATGAAAAGATGATTCCTTCTTGTAAAAAGGTACCATGATTACCCAGTGATCTGAAATAATAGTTTAATGACATCAGTATGTCAAGTAAACAATTCCACAACCAAACACTGGAGTGACCCACGTGTAACTCCCTTATTTATAGCACAAGTATCAACAGCACATAAAATTGTAATTAAATATACTAGCTCATTTGCCATAGATTAATCAAATAGCTGCTAAAATCATTGCTAATATGTCATCAGATTGCATAATGCTTTTGTCATATCTTAAAATATTATGTCATGTATTTATGTCAGCTTTCTCCTAATGAACAGTCATTTCCCAGATGTCCTATCAATCCACATAAATAAAAAGCCTAAGTGATTTGCTAACTTGGAGCAGTGAGGATATAGTTAGACTTGTGTTATCAGAACACCCTTGGGATTATGGCTAGAAGCAAAGTGACTCTCTTTAATAGAAAAAGATATGATCTTATGTCCTCTTGTGAAGAAAATCAGCACCAACAAATTAGTGTTTCTTAATTTTCTGGTAATTATTCTTTTGCTAGCTGTAGACTCACAAGTAGTTGTGATTTGCAATCATCTAGCCTGTTCTGTGCTAGGATACAACCAAATACAATATATAAGTTAACATATTAAAGTTGTGTTTGATGGAGAAAAAGAAGTAACATGTATGATTTTGCTGAATGTCATGCCTGTGAACACTATTGATAGAGTAGTGGATAGTGGTTGTGGGCAGAGACATTCAAATGCTCTTACTTAATTCTGCTTAAGCAAAGGTTATTTTTTGACAAGGTTATGATTGTCACTGTTGTAGATCAATTAGTGCCCCATGTCTTATCTTTTGCCGAAAGTGGTATGTAATTCTTCATGTACTGTGGCTCCCATAGGGAACATTTCACAGTGAATGACCCTCCAGAAATAATTAATCAAGTTTGAATTTACCAGGGGAGATACAGGGGCAATTGGTTTCCTTCTAGCACAGGATGCAATGGTGTGCAAGTTTTGCCTCCTGTACCAGAGGCAGAGCATTGTGACTGTGCAACTCCTCCTTCTGATCATGGATGTCTTCATCCTGTTAAGAAAAATCATCACTTTTCTCTTATTATTCCAATTTCACCCACAGGCACCAGACAGGTAAATAACAAAACCAGAATTTACAATACAAAACTCACACTGTAACTTTTTTTCACAGAAGTAATTGCCAAATTCTAGTCAGATACAACCTGTATCATTTTGGAGGAACGAATCTACATGCTCCACCTCAAAGAAGAGTTGCAGAAGGAAACGACAGTTTTTGCCTACCTGCAAATGCCTCCACTTTTTTATAACATCCAAACAATGCAATCATAATGGAAAAGAAGATCCAGTGAACAATAGGTCTGTAAGTGTATTGTATGAGGAAACACAGAGTTCAAAGAGTATGGTTTAACTCACTCTTAGAAATGGAAGAAACACAGCAGGTTGATTTTCCAAATTCTGGAACAGGAAGACCTGTAGTGACAAGGGATTTCTGAGCCATGGTTTCACATTACGAAGAGTTTAGCATCTGCAAGATTTTCAGTTCCATATTCAACCTCACAGCATCGTGCCACAAACAATTTTCCAGCAGAGCTGAGAGTCTACTCTTAGCCACATGGCACAATGCAGGGAGGAGAAAGGGAAAAGAGTACCTAAAGCCAGTGTTCTCACTGACCGCTTTATGCCATGAAACCACATCTTGAATGTATTCATTTTCAGATACTCACATTAGGCAAATCAAAAGACTAGAAAACACAAGCTCTTCTAAAAAATGAGGACCTTTGAATAACAGTTCAGACTAAACCACCAAAGACTGCCACACCAAAATTCATTAGTCAAAAAAAAAAAAAAAAAGAGTATATTTAGCTCTAGGAGTTGTTTATCTAATTCCTAAAGGTAAGGTATGCCAACCAAGGAGTACAAAGATTGTTCTTTATGGATTTTGGTCTGTCTCAGGCAAGAAATTTTGTTTTAATTAACTTTTCTGATGTACAGATATCAGTTTCTTCTTATAGACATTGAAAAACTCTAGGAAAGTGGCCGGTTCCATAAATAAAACACAGGAACTACAACCTGCAAAACATTACTGGCAAGCCTGACCAGATATTTTTTAAAACTATAGCTAAAGTCATTGCAGACAGCAGCTGAAGTTACTGTGAAATAAATTAATTGTTTTGTGGAGATAGCTGGCAGAAATTATATTCCCTTATACATGGAAAACCAGAACTATTTCTAAAATACCTAGAAGCTGTGGATTTAAGCCAGTTTTCCAGCAACTTCATAACTAAAAAGATTTATAGAAAGCATAGGATGTCCTGTGTTTCTAAATTTATAACTAGAAAAAATCAGCAAGTCTGTCCAAATACATACATTTTGCTTGAAAATTTAGCCGCAAAGTAATACTACTTGTTTAGATTCAGATTAAAAGTTACGTTTAAAAACTCCAGCATACCGAATGGGGACCACCATAACCCCTGTTCAGGTATCAGCAAAAAGCAACACGGTTTTATTAATACTTAATAATAACGTTCTCAGTTTCCCCAGCATGAGTCATGAAGCAGAGCAGGCAATTGTGTAAGACAGCTTTTGGTAAGTATGCAATGACATAAAATGGCTCCTTTTAGTCACAAAAACTTATGACCATTTATGAAATGCTATGTTGTCTGCTCCCAGCAGCTTCGGTATTAATAGTTGTCTGTATCTCAAAAATTAGGGCTTGTTTCGCTGAAAGTGATGTTGATAAATTTTATAGGTAGATTACTGCATATTACTAAAATTTATTAAAAGTAAATTACCACATACTAGTGAGGATCCAGGAGAACAAAGAAAATGAGATACTCAATGACAAGATTCCTGGCTGGTGTAAATCAGAATAGTTCCTAGATTTCAAAGAATGTATATTAATCTGTATCTGCTAGACTTCATTCTGTAAGTACACAGATGCAGACAACACTTTACTGAATTTATTTTTCCCCTGAGGGTTTACAAACAGATTCCTGCTCATCTCATCCGTTCTCACTCACAACCACCTGCACATTCAGAACCTACCCAATGTGATCAAAAGTGGGAAAAACAAAGTCATAAATTATCCAGAATCAGAGACCTGGAACTTTGGGAAAGGAATTTTTGTTCCCATGTTTTGTTGTACTTGAGGACTTGACTTACCTATTGAGAATATTTTTCGAGTCTTCAAGTAGGAGCTTGGCAGTTTCTTTCTGAAAAGCAGCACTTTGGCTAGGATCCCCTGACAGCAGGAATATCATTACTGCAAAAAGAATAGAAACCCTCAGAAACCAAACTACCATGCTCACTTCCCCATGGACAGTAAATTGTCTTCTGAAAGGTACCAGACCAACAAAACTGTAAGTCCAGATAAACAGTGGGCTTATAGAAAAACAAGTAGTTTTTCAATGCTTTTACAAATACATCTGCCCATGTATGTTGCCAAAGACTAATTCCTCACCAATAAATCCTGTAGATGTATGGTGGCTGGTGGAAACAAGACCAGCTTCATGTCTGAAATAATAGCTTGTGATACAGAGTAATGAGGAGGACAGGCTGAACTGTTAAGAAGTTAACATGTTTCAAAGTACATATGGTCACTTCACGAAGGCCTCAGGAGTAGGTTAACAGAATCAATAACTTCAGTGGAGGAGGAGAGAGAAAGCTAAATTGACCTGAACTATGAAAGTAAGTGCTTACACTTTGTGCTCTCAAACTAGCAGCTGGGGAAATAAAAAATTAACAAGAAGAGTCTTAGAACAGCGGTCCCAAACTTTTAGGATCAGCTATGTTTGTTCTTAACACTTTAATTTTACTTGCAGACTTCCTCATGCCCTTTTATTATTAAGGTTCATGGCAAGCAGTTTAAGTGGTTCCAAGGACCAGATGTGGACAACTTACCTCAGCCTTTCATTACACAGTCTGGGAATGGCTTAATTTTCATCTACTGCTGATTACCATCTAAAAAATGTTTTATTTTACAGAGAGCTTATTGGACTACTTTCAACTGTCATGAAATAAAATTGCAGAGATAGCTTAAGGTCAAAGTCTTGAATAATGGTTTACATGATAAGGACTGTCTCTACAAGGAAGCCTAGAAATGTCTTTCTAACCCCCCTCCTCCTGACCATCACCAAGTTCGTAGCTGACATACTGAGAATTTTATTTGCTGTCTTTGGAGTTGAGCAGCTATTTTAACACTATTGCTTATATTTTAAATAATTTTAAATAGCAGCTCATTGAATTATTCTTTAAAAAGTGTCTTAGCTATCCGCCAGATGAGTCCATCAGAGAAAGCTTTATCCCTCTTCTTGCTTCTTTGCTAAAAACTGACAAAAATTATTAAGGGATAAAGTGAATTCTGATGAGCATTTCTATGTTGTGATATCAATATTTCACTTAACATTTGGTAGAAAAACTAATTATATATCCTTAATTTAGTCATTCTGAGGTGGATTTTAGAAGGGAATAATGCATGGATTTGAGAAATGACAAAACAAAATATATCACTGAAATTCAGCTAAAGGGTACCAACCTCACAGCATGCAGAGGAGCTGGTAGGGGACACTTTACATTCTGCATCTAGTCGCCTGGCATGTGTCAGCATCTTCAAGGTTACCCCTTGTCACATGAGAGGCATCAGTTTCCACTGAGCATGGGGGCTACTATTACAGCAAGCTTAAATCTGGAATAGTTGTCCTTCCACATTCGTAACAGTGTTTAAAGCATTTGTGCCTATCTCATAAGCTCTTTCCGACCTAAGGACTTTTTCTGTTTTACAGTCCAGGGTACAGTGTGTGCTGTGCTCTGGAATATCTACTATCTGTACTCCACATACAGTGGAAACATGAATCATTCCATAGTAAGTCAATTACTTATTACATTACAGATTGTCTCTTGCCTATAGTTTTCTTTCTACCTATATTAGAACAGCTAAATCTTTTTGTATACTACTTTTATTAAACCTAAGCCCTGCAGATATATTGTCTTAGTTGTCTTATATATTCTGTATTAAACTGTGGCATCTTAATAATAAAAAAGAAATTATTTATCTTTCCTGCAAATTGACACCCCTCTCCCCCTTGAAATATCCAGATATTTAAGAGACTTCTGAACATATAATGATCTTGAAAGACTTTTGGCATACAATAAGAGAGTTTGAATTCTGAAACAAAATCACCTTACAAAGTAATAAATTACTGAGTATTGCCATACAAATCACACAGCCTGTTTCTTAGGCTCCAACAAACAGGTCCATTTGTCTTTTGAACTCAAAGATCTTTCAACTACTTAGTTATCATAATATATTCTACATGATTTTGGGACGATCACTGAAATGCAATAAATTCCACAATTTGCAAAAAAAAACCTATCCTGTTTTCATGTCATGAATAGAAAGAAGTCAATGCACTGCTTTTCAATGGTACTTACCACCTAGCAGTACCTAGTCCCAATGGACATAGTGGAATGATCTTGCATTGAAGTGAAAATGGGACTTTAGAAGCAGGACTTCTCAGTACTAATTTTAGAAGATCTGGAAAAAGTGCTTCCCCTTTACATTGCACCAGCTGCCGATAGAGATGTGCCACAAGTATTAAAAACAACTCTATGAATATTAAAAAAATATTCTAAAACATGTGTGCTTCATTTGTATAAGACAATTGTGACACACTTATTAGGGCACTCTCACACACTGCAACCTTGTCATCTGTAAATAGTGCGGTCACTCCAAGTATATTCCAAGAAAACTTTTATTCCACAACCTCATATATACATGTGTGTAGAAAATAGGCAGAGATTGAACATATTACTTGAACAAATCCTGTCAATACCTGATCGTTAAGTAAAGGTAGTCTCACAGTGATTTCCGTGGAAGCTGAATTGTATGTATATACCCCTGTAAGTAACCAGTGACAACCAAATAGTAACCCACTATACATAGAATGTATATGAATTTACATAGCATTTATCACCAATCATCTGGATTATATTTTCTTATATTTCTTGCTATTGTAGCCAAGAATTTTACATTTTAGGTAAAGATCTAGAGTTCACTCTTAAATATGAAGGTGCTTTGAAAGCCAGCTGGTGAAAAAACTAAACAGTTTTTAATTTTATTTATTTATTTATTTATTTCCTTTAGAGAACACAAGAAAATGCAAGGAAAAGTTTCTACAACACATTGTGCACCAAGGTGTACCATTTCTGCCATGCATTGGCTCACATGTTCCACTGTTTACATTTTTGTTGGTAAACTAATAAAAGGTCAATGAGCTGTGATGGTTTCCAGTTCAAACAAACCAAATGCATTTACATACGAGATGTATCCATGGCATTCATGCACTGTTTTATCAGTAGGAGTTAACAAGGAGAGACGTGGTTTCTCTGTGCAGGGCCAACATTCCACTCATACCAACAGAAAGTAATGCTACTGAGGTTACGGACACCCCTTCTGATGTTTCAAAGCTTCAAATCGAGATACGGTTGGCAGGCAGCAAAAGCCCAAGCAGTACAAAAGGCACAGAACACTGATATAGAAGCTTAAATTAATAAAGGGTTTCATTCCATTATATTAACCCTCCCTTTCCACAGTGAATTTATGGAGCTCCTTGTTCCTGCAGTGAACAGCCTTCAGCAGCAAAACTGAGCAAACACGAAGTTTGTGTACTATCTGCATCTTCAGGTTTAAAATGCGTGACTTCATAGCGTAAAAATATGCTATGATATAGTATAATATAACTCAACCACAAGGTGATAAAGATTAAATACATTTGTCAAAAGCCATTGACTCAAACCAAATATGGTATTGCTTGGAGAAAATATACGCTTGGACTGCTGACAACAGAACCCATCTTCAAGGAAGCCTGCATTTAGGGAGCACACCTGTGTACAGCTTTATTCCACAACACTAAGTTACTTGGCAATTTTTAGTCCCTTTTCCTCTCCATGTCTGCACAGACTTGGAATCAAATATTTTCCCTGCAGTGAGTTTTGTGTACATGTTTTGTGTATTGTTTTAATTTTAAGTACTTGGCTGGTATTAAGTTCACAGCGGCAGTAGCGTTACAAACAAATTGAGAAGGCCAACTTCCATCTCAGCAAAAAAATAAAAAAAAAATCAAGCAATAAATATGAGCTGAAAGAAAATCTGCAGACCCTGAAGATACTATTTGTATGAAATTACAAGTTACTTGGGGACTCAACAACCCATTCCCCTTAACTTCAAAGAGCAGGTATCTTTAATATCTCAAAATAGTAAGTATACTTTCTAAAGCTGCAGTCCTCATTCTGGTATGTTGACAGCAAAATTAGGGAAGAAAACAAAAACTAAAAGGCTTCTGTAATTGTGATGATATGAGAATGCCAAGAAGAACAGGAACAACTTGAAGTCAATGAATTTCTGAAATATGTAGAAGCTCTGTCAAAACATCATAACTTAGGTTTTAGAGAGAAAGGGAAAGGTACTTTGACTACAGAGTGTAACAGATTCTTTTAACCAGGGAAACAAGGCAGTAGTCATGTTGCCTATGATGAGAAATGTCTTTCTTAATTAATGGTTTCTTCCCTGTTTTCTGTAGGAAGTGGAAACAGAGAGCCAAATTCCTGCCCCCTCTATTGTCTGATTTTACAAGCAGCAAAACATTAAACAAAACTTTAGCTTTCATGTAACGCTTAATGCCCTTAGGCCTCAAAAGAGATGCAAAAGAAGGACAGTATTGCTGGACAAACATTGGCCTATTCCTGCAGTCCTTGACTCAGGCAAGACTCCTGGTAGTGCCAAAATGTCATAGAATCATAGAATCATAGAATGATGTGGGTTAGAAGGGACCTTAAAGATCATCTAGTTCCAACCTCCCTGCCATAGGCAGGGACACCTTCCACTAGACCAGGTTGCTCAAAGCCCCATCCAACCTGGCCTTGAACACTTTCAGGAAGGGGGCATCCACAACTTCTCTGGGCAACCATGCTCATTCTGATGCTGACGCAAAGCTAGGTCTGAGCACCTCTGCTCTTCAGGGGATCACAGAATCACAGAATCACAGAATGTTAGGGATTAGAAGGGACCTCGAAAGATCATCTAGTCCAATCCCCCTGTCGGAGCAGGATTGCCTAGATCATATCACACAGGAACGCGTCCAGGCGGGTTTTGAATGTCTCCAGAGAAGGAGACTCCACAACCTCTCTGGGCAGCCTGTTCCAGTGTTCGGTCACCCTCACCGTCATGAAGTTTTTCCTCATATTTATGTGGAACCTCCTGTGTTCCAGCTTGCACCCATTGCCCCTTGTCCTGTCAAGGGATGTCACTGAGAAGAGCCTGGCTCCATCCTCATGACACTTGCCCTTTACATATTTATAAACATTAATGAGGTCACCCCTCAGTCTCCTCTTCTCTAAGCTAAAGAGACCCAGCTCCCTCAGCCTCTCCTCATAAGGGAGATGTTCCCTTAATCATCTTCGTGGCTCTGCGCTGGAGTCTCTCTAGCAGTTCCCTGTCCTTCTTGAACTGAGGGGCCCAGAACTGGACACAATATTCCAGATGCGGCCTCACGAGGGCAGAGAGAGGGGGAGGAGAACCTCTCTTGACCTGCTAACCACACCCCTTCTAATACACCCCAGGATGCCATTGGTCTTCTTGGCCACAAGGGCACATTGCTGGTTCATGGTCATCCTGCTGTCCACTAGGACCCCCAGGTCCCTTTCCCCTACGCTGGTCTCCAACAGGTTTGTCCCCAACTTGTACTGGTACATGGGGTTGTTCTTGCCCAGATGCAGGACTCTACACTTGCCCTTGTTATATCTCATTAAATTTCTCCCCGCCCAACTCTCCAGCCTGTCTAGGTCTCTCTGAATGGCTGCACAGCCTTCTGGTGTGTCAGCCACTCCTCCCAGTTTTGTGTCATCAGCGAACTTGCTGACAGTGCACTCTATTCCCTCATCCAAGTCATTAATGAATATATTGAATAGAACTGGTCCCAGTACCGATCCTTGAGGGACTCCACTAGATACAGGCCTCCAACTGGACTCTGTCCCATTGACCACCACTTTCTGGCTTCTTTCCTTCAGCCAGTTCACAATCCACCTCACTACTTGATCATCCAGACCACACTTCCTCAGTTTAGCTGCGAGGACCCTGTGGGAGACTGTGTCAAATGCTTTACTGAAATCAAAATAGACCACATCCACAGCTTTACCATCATCTATCCACCAGGTTATGTCCTCATAAAAGGCTATCAAGTTGGTTAAGCATGACTTCCCCTTGGTGAAGTCATGCTGAGTGCCCCTAATGATCCCCCTATCCTTGATGTGCCTAGAGACAGCACCAAGAACAAGTTGTTCCATCACCTTTCCGGGGATGGAGGTGAGGCTGACCGGTCTATAGTTACCCGGGTCCTCCTTCTTGCCCTTTTTGAAGACTGGAGTGACATTCGCTTTCCTCCAGTCCTCAGGCACCTCTCCCGTTGCCCACAACTTAGCAAAGATGATGGAGAGTGGCCTAGCAATGACTTCCGCCAGCTCCCTCAGCACCCGCGGGTGCATCCCATCAGGGCCCATGGATTTATGGATGTCCAGATTGCTTAATTGGTCCCTGACCCAGCCCTCATCTACCAAGACAGATTCCTCCTCTATCCTGACTTCTTCTGGGGCCTCAGGGGTCCGGGGCTCCTCAGGACAGCCTCCAGCAGTATAGACAGAGGCAAAGAAGGCATTCAGTAACTCCGCCTTCTTCTTATCCTCTGTCTCCAGGGCCCCCACCTCATTCATCAGTGGGCCTACATTGCCTCTAGTGTTGGCTTTACCTGCAATGTATTTGAAGAAGCCCTTTCTGTTGTCCTTGACCTCTCTTGCAAGGTTTAATTCCAAGGAGGCCTTAGCTTTCCTAGTTGCCTCCCTACATCCTCTGACAACAGACTTATATTCCTCCCAAGTGGCCAGCCCCTCCTTCCACGATCTGTACACCCTCTTCTTCCAATTGAGTTTGCCCAGCAGTTCCCTGTTTAACCATGCAGGTCTCCTGGTACCCTTCCTTGACTTCCTACCTGCTGGGATGCTCTGATCTTGAGCTCGGAAGAAGCAGTCCTTGAATGCTAACCAACTATCTTGGGCCCCCTTACCTTCTAGTACCCTGTCCCATGGGATTTCCCCTAGCAATTGCTTGAAAAGGCCAAAGTTGGCCCTCCTGAAGTTCAGGGTTGTGATTCTGCTAGCTATTCTGTTCCTGCCACATGAGATCCTGAACTCTACCATCTCATGGTCACTACAACCAAGGCTGCCCTCAACCTTCACCGCTTCAACCAGACCCTCCTTGTTAGTGAGGATAAGATCCAGCAGCGCTCCTCTCCTAGTTGGCTCATCCACCATTTGCATCAGAAAGTTGTCATCAACGCACTGGAGGAACCTCCTGGACTGAGGATGGCTGGCTGAGTAGGCCTCCCAGCAAATATCAGGGTAGTTGAAATCCCCCACGACAACCAGGCCCTGTAATTGCGAGACTGCTCTCAGCTGCCTGTAGAAGGCCTCATCACCGTCCTCATCCTGATCCGGTGGCCTGTAATAGACACCCACAACAGTATCACCCCTGCCAGCCTGCCCCTTAATTCGCACCCACAAACTCTCAACTCGCTCCTGATCCGCCTCTGGACAGAACTCAATACATTCTAGCTGCTCACTCACATAAAGAGCAACTCCACCACCTCTCCTTAGTGGCCTGTCTTTCCTGAACAGGACATAGCCATCCATCTGGCCCTCTTTTGCTAACAGGACAACATATGTGTGAGAGGTAAAACATTTGCCTGGGAAAACAAAAATTTTCTTCCTGTCACATAGATGAAGTACCAGCGGCCAGATATCACCTTAAATAAAAATAATAAAATGCGAAACGCTCAGAGCCAAAACAAGATTAATGCAATATTTTTTTGGAAAAAAAAAAAGAGCTACAAAAGGACCGCAGAAAGCTTTTAAGCCTTAACTTCTAGCAAATAATTGGCAGCAAATGTCTAACAATTTATATGAGGGAATAAAAATATTCATTGTGTGTGTATGTGTGTTGGCTTTGAACACCATGGTCACCCTCCAGCTAAGGAGTCGTTTACATCTGCCAGCCAGCAGCCAGACACCAGTGGGGAGCTGGCAGAGCCCTTATGGTCTCATTGTGTGCTAGTCCAGCCAGGGAGCAGAGCCAAGACTCCCACTCGGGCTCTCCCCAGCAGCCAGAAGCAGCAACTCCCCTTGGCGAGCTAAAAATGACCTCTCTACCTGCTGGCCAAGCCCAGAAAGGTGCAGAGCTCGGGTTAGTTCAGACGGACACTGCTCCCCACACAGCCCACCAAGTGGTTCCTATGGCTGTCAGCATATGGTCTGCTGGTGGCTCTTTAACAATGTCTAATAGATTTCACTTGAAGCTTTTCACTGCCTCAAAGTTTCAGCCTATGATTTACAAGCTTCCAGTGTATTACTGCAGTCCTGATACATAAAGCAAAATGAAGTTATCAGAAGAGCATCTCCTCCTGCTGTTGTTCCAGCAGAAAAAAAACAACCAACAACCAAAAACCTGAAAATCTGGTGGACCTTTTTTTCTATTATTTATAGACAAGAACAGCTCTTTTCCTCACGCAAATTCAAAAACCTTGTCTTACAAAGCTGTAGCAGAGGTAGAGAGGTGGTTGTACCTGAAGGAAAAGACACTCAGCTCATCCCACCTGGTACAGTGACTCCACGGGGCAGCTTGCTTTGGTTTATTTTCTTCTGGTGAGGGAGAGGGAGCTGTTGGATATGAGCTTTGCTGTACTCACCCACATGTGGGCATCAGGTTGTGGAGAGGGAGCACATAGTGAGGCACCACAGTTGCCACAGGGTCAGCAGGGAACAGAGGAAAACAGATGGAGAAGAGGCCTTCTATTGAGCACAGGAGTTGAAGCTGGAAAAGATGAGCTTATTCTCTGCCCTTAGGCTATCCAAGGCAGCTATACAATGTGTATCAGGTAGTACCAGCACGGAAGGTTCCACAACAAGCAAGAGCCTGGTGACGAGAGCCCAATCCCAGTGACACAGACCAGTCACTGCACTAACAGGAAAGTGTGAATGAATCTTCCTCTTCCTTTCCCAGGGCATTTTAGAAAAACCTTGATTTTATCTAACTGTAAGTCATCTTAGTTGTTACCCACAGGCACAGAATGTGGCTCATTAGCATATTTATGAACTGAAGCAATCGTAAACATAGATATACATTATACCTGGAAATGTAAAGCACCCAGGGTCCAGCTCTGTAAACATGAATGCATTTTGTCAACAGATATACAGGGTATTGTAACATTCACAGTGACAGACGTATCTGCTTCAGTCACTCAATATATTGACTCTAAGCAAACACGGTTATTCAGAAGGCTATGGCACATGCCGTTTTGTAATTCAGATGTGTGATCTTTTAAACAACTCAATGGGAATTATATTTGCGTTTTGTAGGTGGAAGATGAAATGGTGGCAGCAAGTCCATAATTAGCACTCTCTCTTTTTTTTTCATTCAAATTTGATTTTTGCTCTCATTTTCTTCAGTCTCCAGGAAAATTTCTCCCAAGCTCAAATATGCTGCCATACTA
Source organism: Nyctibius grandis (assembly GCF_013368605.1). Classification (NCBI taxonomy): domain Eukaryota; kingdom Metazoa; phylum Chordata; class Aves; order Nyctibiiformes; family Nyctibiidae; genus Nyctibius; species Nyctibius grandis. Next base: position 59,234,461 of record NC_090659.1, on the reverse strand, counting down.
TATTTTTACTGTCCTGTTCATTTTATTCAGGTAAATCCTTTGGAAGCGGGAAATGAAAAATCATTTTTAAACTATCTAGGAAATGGAGACGGGTGGGCTACAGCTGGGATTTTCACAACCTTGAAAGGATTTTTGTATTTAGAAAATTTTTTTAGAAAAAAAGAAAATAAAGTTCGATTTCAAGGCTGTTGGTAGAAAAATGTTTTAATGAGGTTTTATTTAGTGTTGCCAATCACAGCAATCAGGAATCATGAGTCAAGCAAAAATTTATGAGATTGGCTTAAACATCAAATTTTACATGTGATAAATTTGGAGTTCTTTGTCTGGTTTTAAGCCTTGGTCATTCTTTATAACAAAGATGGCAAGAAAACTTCTATTAAAAATGAAGAATCTTCTATATCTAAGGGAAATGGTGTTAAAGAAAAGCATAATGTTACAAAGCTCTGTAAACTGAAGTATTATCTAAAGTTTTGGAATTGTGGAGTAAGTTCAGCACTAGGCAATGCTTTGTACCAAGAGATAACTTGGACCTTTCATCACCAAAAATGATGATGTTGGGTTTTATAGTCCAAAAAGTTTCATTTTGAAGGTTTTGGCTTTGTCTGTAAAATAATTTTGAGGTGGTTACATGGCAGAAAATGTTTCAGGACAAACATTATGATTAAGAAAAAGTGTTGTGATTTATTTTTGTGACTAACCTTAGTCAGTAAGTTAGTCTGGAGTATTTCAGGGCCCAGCACATGCTTTGTAAGTGCTGTGAGTGAAAAGTCTAATGGGAGCAGAGAAGTTCATCCTGCTCCAATGGAGTTTTTGATGTTCAATGGCAACTGGGAGGGAAATGGAGAGGGTCAAAAGCTCCATACCCTGGGGCGTTTCTGAGGAGCGAGGATTGTGCCAGCAGCAAGCTCCTCCCAAGCTCCACAGGTTTCTGCAGCTCCATCTCTGAGAGGAAACCCTCTGGAGTGTATGAAAAGTGCAAGTCTTATGAGGAGCAGCTGAGGGAACTGGGGTCATTTAGTTTGGAGAAAGGAGGCTCAGGGGAGATCTTATCACTGTCTACAACTACCTGAAAGGAGGCTGTAGCGAGGCAGGTGCTGGTCTCTTCTCCCAGGTAACAAATGATAGGATGAGAGGAAACAGCCTGAAGTTGTACCAGGAGAGGTTTAGACTGGATATCAGGAAAAATTTCTTCACTGAAAGAGTTATCAGGCATTGGAACAGGCTGCCCAGGGAGGTGGTAAAGTCACCATCCCTGGAGGTATTTAAAAGATGAGTAGATGTGGTGCTTAGGGACATGATTTAGTGGTGGACTTGTCAGTGCTAGGCTAATGGTTGGACTTGATGATCTTAAAGGTCCTTTCCAACCAAAATGATTCTATGATTCTATGAAAAACAAGTTTAAAACAGAAAATAAAACTCCTTGAGCTATCTGAATCCCTCATTCAGTAAGTGGGTGGGGAGATAATTTTGAAGTAGGTAGTGAACGAATTTAGCAAATGGATAGATGGGAGTGGATGAGTGATGAGACCATGAATAAGCAAGGAAGGAATGAGTGGTAGGTGTGATTTGAAAGGGCATAGCCGAGAGGTGCTACCTTACAGCCTTAACAGGACTCCTCAGGAAAAGATAAAAAGAACCAGGAGAAACACTTGAGTCGCCTGCAAGATCAGCTGTGTCAAAGCTTTCACTGCCTTTTTTCTTTCCTTTTTTTTTTTTATGCAAGGATTGTAACAATTAGGCCTCTGAAATATAGTGTCAGCCCTAATTGCAGTCTAATTAGGACTTATTTACTTGCTTATCTGGGAACTCATTATCTCTTTGAATGGAGCTTCTACATAGACACATGAACACCTCCAGCTCCAGTAGAATAAACTTTCAACACAGTTCCTAAAAAGGCTCAGGCTTATGTTCACTAATTCAACTGGGACAGCTGAGACAGCTTTCACCCACAGCTATCCCATCCCTCTCCCAGCAGTGACTGAGCAGGACAGATGTCTGAATCACTTCTGTTTACAGTTTGTCCTATAGTCATAAACAGAAACTGGTAGTGGTTTTATGTTAATGCTGATCATACGTTAATATATCATGCTGGAAATTACAGCAGTGGAGGACTGAATGTCAATTCCATTTAAACCTCCTTTTTATTGTGGTTGAAACTTTGGGCAGGATGGGCAGCTGGGACAAAGGCCACTTCCCAGCTAAATCTTCTTCTAAACATGAGTCAAAGCCCAGCTTTAAACAGTCTTGAGCTGTGGTCAATAATACTCAGATCTTAATAAATTGCAGGCTGTTCGGTGACTGAGAGACACTGTTGCATATTACTAGCAATGGCAACAACCACTTATGAATGATTTGAAGCTAGTTTTTAAAACATCCTCTGAAACACTCCAAAGTACCTAAATGATCCAGAAATCCCACTGTCAGAGGTAACACCTGCCCCTTTTGCATCTAGGCCTAATTTAATGAGGCTCAAGATTTCAAGCCTTCAAGACACTTTAGCGAATGAGATTTCTGTATGAATGTAGGCAATTATGCCTAATGAGTTTAAAAACAAAAGGAGACAAACTTTTAGTTAAAAGTACTTTTAGATAAGACTACCTGTTTCTTAAGGCACATGACAAGTTCCGTAGTTTGGTTTACCTCCTTCTGTTGCTGCTTGTAAGATTTCCATAGGTAAAGGAAAACCTGGTGAATGACTACAAGGCGACAGAGAAAATCACTGCCCACAGAACGTTACTTCAAGCACTTAAGCAAGGGAGAAATCACAAAGTTTTTCCTTCGCTCACGTCTTTTGGTAACAGAACAGGGAGCTACACTGTAGCAAGTATACAGAGAAGGGGAGAGAGAAAGAACTTTTGCCAGAACAAAGGGAGAAGAAAGGAGAATACCTATTCAGCTACTCTTGGAAAAAAAGGGTTAACTGTGTGTTGAACTAAACACCAGATTAAGCAGCCAGTTATGACATGCATGAGTATTGTATCCTGCAACATAAAAGAGGAAAAGTGATTTTAAAATGGTGACAATAAGTGAATGAATGAATGAATGGAAGAGATTTGCTATTCAGAAAGAAAGATAAAATAGCTAACATGAGAAGCTGCCTAACGCTGAAAATGAAGATTAAAATAGAATCTGACAAAAAAAACCCCACAACAACACAGTAAAGAAAACTGCAAGTGTTACATGTTTTGGACTACCACAAAGCTTTATGAGGGACAGGGCAATATTATTGCACAGAGGCAAAGTGAGGATGAAAGCACAGCTGCTCCAGCTCCATCGCTTGGTCAGTGGTCTTCGGTAACAGCAACTGCAGACCTCTCCGCAGAAAAGCAGGGAGAAAAACAGAGGGTGTTCTTTTCCTCACATTGGTCAACAGTAACATTAAAACCCTTAAATCTTCTTCTTTTGCTGATTTTTATGACCTCATTACCTCACCAGTGCTTACAGTAGAGAATACTGTGTAAAGTGTAGTTCCTCTCTAGAAACAACACTATTACTCAGGTAAGGTGTTTTTGTAAGAAAGCCAGTCTTGCAGTCATATCACGTTACAATGCATCCCGCTCAAAGCAAATGGAAACCCACAGCTCACAAAAAAAAAAGAAAAACCCCTTTCTGCTACTTGCTCTTCCTCCATAAGAAAACAGAGTACGAAATAATTCTTCTAGTGACGCACAGTTCAATATGGTTGAAGTGTTATAATGTGTTACTTGAGTCATAACTGACAGAGTGCCAGCCTTACATTTGTAAGAGCAAACAGAGATCAGCTTTAAATTTCCATGCTGTTATGCAACCATGCTATTACTTAAAGGACTACTTGTATTCAAACAAGAAAGGCCATCTACCTGCCTGTAACAGCGCTGATATAATTGTCTCTACTACAGACACATTTTCATACACACACACGTATATATTTAAATATACACATACACTTCAGCATTTTAACCGCTCTAAGGAAGGACTCACTACTTGGCCTTCAAGGATCCTCCCTTGTTTTTACAGAAGTTTGGGACTTGGGGTTGCTGCAGCTAGTGAGGAAAGAGATGACCACGTAATCCAACTGACCATGCAACTCAATTCTCTACCGATCTGAGTAGTCAGCAGGACTTTTACACACTGAAATGTAAGGAAGCAACAATTGTATTTGCTGCCGCTAGTTTCTCAAAAGCTGATGCCATTATAACTTGGCTCTCACTTTCATTAATCAGTCATTAGCACAGTCATTGTATTTACCCTGTCTCTATTGGCTTTGTGGGAGGTATCTGCTAATAGCACAGTGTACAGAAAAAATACTTTCAGTAATGTTGTTTTGGAAGACTGTTAGCAAACAAAGCTACCACATTACTACTGAGAGTAAGTTGGGCTCCAGGTTTCCCTGGGCAATGGGTTACCTTGCAATCTAGAAATGACAGATCCTAGGGTCTACTTCCAGGATAGCCCAGGAAATGGTTGTGCCTGGGTGTCACCAGCACAGTCAAAAGACAGGCCAAACCGACAGAGCCTCCTGAAATCCAGCAAGGGCTGGCCGTGGGACAGCTGCTTGCCTTTAGGTGCTGCAGCAGTCACCTTCCTTTCAGAGCCTGAATCAAGATAGTGCTATTCTAGCTTAGCTTATCAGAGCGAATCATATGACTAATGATTAAACATTCAACTATGCATCAGTTCAGTATAATTTCTACATACTATTACTGGGGTTGCACCTTCACTGGTGTGACTCAGGCATGACTGGAGCTGACACTTGGGGAGCATCTTTCAGCAAAGAGCTTAAAGAGCTTGAGAGCCTGAATACTGACAACAGGTGAGGCTGCTGTTGGCTTGGAAGCAAACACAGGAACAAGCCACGACAGCTGTGAGAGAAAGCAGAAGCAACACAATTTGATATCATCTCCAGGCTGCCCCTTCAGGTCATCTCTGCAGACCCAGGGCTCTTCATCCCCCATGATCCGAGAAGGGAAGCAGGTTGGTGGCAGGGAATGTGGACAAAGGGCCTGAACTCGACTGCCCTGAGGCACGTGCCACTCTGGCAGTGAAGTGGTACTACTTGTACAGCCCCCAGAAATGTACTGCCTGGATGGCTGTGCTCCATCTTTCCACCTCACCATATGTTCCCCCATGCAAGCAGTGCAAACACTCCTGATGCCTTCTTTACTCAAGGAATCCAAGCAAGGTTGTGCCTCACCTTCTCCAGCAGGATAACAGCGAAAGCATAAAGCAAACTGAAAGTTAGTCCAATGATGGTATGTCTTTGCATCACAGCATCTCAAGCTCATTTCTGTTCTGTAGTTTTTTCAATCCAAATGCTCGTGGGGAGAATTTCTTCTGAGATTATTGTGTCATGGGACTTTTCCCCTTCTTCAGCTTTTAGTGGAGTGTAACTTTCACCTGATTTCTCTTCTGGCAAACCTGCTTGGGGACAACTAACGATGGGAAAATTCTACTATCCTGCTGGTGTTTCTGGATTTCTCTTCAGCCTCTCCATCAGCACAGGTTCTCTCTCCCATTTCATTTTTCTGTGTTTGTCTAGGCAAGTCAACTGCAATCATTTCTTGAGTCCAACTGCTTCCCTAGCCTTTTCCACTAGTTGCTTGTGGTTCAGGCTAGAAGGCTTTTCTCCTACCAAATGTGTGTGAGATTTGGGGGGAAAATATGCTCTACCCTTTCTCAGCTCCCTAAGCCAAGCTGTGAAGCTATCAGATTAATTCAGAGATTGTTGCTTTTGGTCTCCATGAAGGCCATCATCTAGCTTTCCCTCACCTTGCAGTGAATGGAGAAGAAGGGGCTACCACAGAAATGGCAGGGCTAGAGGCCAAGCATGTAATACAGACAAAATAATTACTCTTCAACTTATTGTTGAAGGCACAACAGAGTATATTGGGACTCCAGTTCCTTCCCCCAGCTTTGGTTTTGTGTTTTAAATAAAATAGCCATTGGATGACTAACAGAAATTGTCCTGGAAACAGGAACAAAGGACTCCATGCTCTCAGCTGAGTGCTATGCCCAGTGAGATGCAGTATCATAAGTATCTCTCTTCATCTCATTCTCCAGTGAGGCTGAAATCTCTTCTGTACAGTAGCATAGCTTAAATTGATAGAGGAGAGAAGCTGGTAGAGAATGACATGGTCAGATAGGAGATGTTGATCTGAGGGCACCGAAGTGGGTTTTCCATTCCCCGAGTAGATGCTCTGACCACTAAATTGTGAAAGAACACTACTTCATCCAGTTTTTTAAGAAGTGCAAACACTAACATTGTTTGAGGATCCAAATCCTGTGGGTGTATTGTAAGTGTGCTCTGATAATGGTTAATAGATTAGGATCCCCTGCGTAATTATGCATAGTGAAGCTGAGCAGCTAGATTTCAATGACACTTGTGAGAACTGAAGTATTCATAGAGGGTGAGTGGGAAACGCATGGAGTTCCCATCAAGGAGCTTGCAAGTCAAGGGAGTACCTAAATGGGAATCTAAAATTGCAGGTTTGGTCCTATACCTTTGACTTTTTTTGGATTCTGATCCCTAAGTCCTGTCTTACATCTTAGCCTGACTTGTAATTGTGCCTTCTTGTGACTCCTATCATAAGAACAGGAAGTTTCGACCATGCTTACCATTGGCCAGAGTGTTATGAAAGTGTGACAATGAATGACACAACACATATGAAATGGCAGTAAGACCCACTTCTTACTGTAAGAAACAGGTCAGATGGCCATCAAATAAACAAGACCAATAAATACCGCTGTCATCCAGCCTTAACATCTGTCCAGGAAATCCTTGGTTCCCAAATACAATCTCAGCCTTTTTCTATGCTATCACTTAATGACATCTCATCCTCATAGCAGGAAGCCACCTTCAAGTTCTAACTCTTATTCTCTTCAGAATCACAGAATCACAGAATCACAGAATGGTTAAGGATTGGAAGGGACCTCTGGAGATCATCTAGTCCAACCCCCTGCCAAAGCAGGTTCACCTAGATCATGTTGCACAGGGTTGCGTCCAGGCAAGTTTTGAATATCTCCAGAGAAGGAGATTCCACAGCCTCCGTGGGCAGCTTGTTACAGTGCTCTGTCACCCTCAAAGTAAAGAAGTTCCTCCTCATATTCAGATGGAACTTCCCATATTTCTGCTTGTGCCCGTTGCCGCTTGTCCTGTCACTGGGCACCACTGAGAAGAGTCTGTCTCCCTCCTCTTGACACCCACCCCTAAGGTATTTGTAAGTGTTGATAAGATCCCCTCTCAGTCTTCTCTTCTCCGAGCTGAACAGACCCAGCTCCCTCAGCCTCTCCTCATAAGAGACATGCTCCAGTCCTCTGATCATCTTTGTAGCCCTCCGCTGGACTCTCTCCAGTAATTCCTTATCTTTCTTGAACTGGGGGGCCCAGAACTGGACACAGTACTCCAGATGTGGCCTCACCAGGGCCGTGTAGAGGGGCAGGATAACCTCCCTTGACCTGTTGGCCACACCCTTCCTAATGAACCCCAGGATACCATTGGCCTTCCTGGCCACAAGGGCACATTGCTGGCTCATGGTGATCTTGTTGTCCACCAGAACCCCCAGGTCCTTCTCTGCAGAGCTGCTCCAAGTCCTCTCTATTAGATAATCCAATGCTCTCCTCACTTTGGGTCACATTCAGGCAGCTGTTACAAAGTCCATGCTCTCAAATTTCCATGTGGCCAGAAGGTTGTCTTTTCCCCTTCAAAAACACCCTACATAAGGACAGAGCAGGAACAGAGTTTTCTGGTATGATTTAAAGGTCAGAAACTATCAGCCCTGTGTTTGTACATAGATGTTCTCTTGCCTGGACAAGCCAACATAATGCACATACAAAGCAGTGCCATGGTTTCCTACTTCAGGTTACAGCTGTTGGTTGGCATCCGTCAGCTGGAAAGGAGGCAGTTATTTAGTTACCCAGTTATCATCGTGTCTTCACAGGGGATCTCACAGACCTGCAGTACAGCCTTTCCTTCTTTCTCACCCTCCCAGAATGTGATCTGTGGTGCTCTGAGATGCCCCCGTCACATAGCCACACACACGCACATCAGATACATGACTCCTGAGCCCTGGACCCCTGCTGCCCATCATTTGACCCAGTTCATGGTATCTCATACTCACCCAGTCATGGAAGTAACTGCACAGTCTGTACTTGCATTCTTGTGAAGACTGCTTAAGCTTGTGGACAGAATACATTTCACAAGATATGGCATATACGATTTCTGCTGTTCAGGGTATGTGTATGTATTAAAATAAAGCTGTCTGTAAGTGTTTGTGTGTGCTTGTCTGGGGATAACTGTGCGCAAAACCAGGATTTGGTCTTAGGGCAAAAGTAAGACAAGCACTGCCCCGCGGGCATTTTAAAAAATATGACTCTTAATAAAGTGATGATAGTCCTATTTTTAATTTGGCTTCTGTGTCTGCGCAGTAACGATTTTTCATAACGATTTATTGACCCCGGCTTTTACCGTGCTCCTCCTGCTAACACTTTAGGAATGGTAAAAAGCCTTGGTCCTAAAATTTAGTGCTTTATAGATGTCTTCTTGAGAGAAATATCAAAAAGTGGCTTGGGTTAGCCAGATTTTTTTGGCTGTCTCATTTCTGCTTGGCTCGAGGCTTACTTATTAGACATTTTCACATTCGTATCCCTGGCAATGGAAAAGCTATACATTCAAAAATCTGGCACATGCACAAAGGTGTGCACCAACATTCACAAAACATTTCCTAAGGTTGTAGTTGCTTGAATTTCAGCTCCTTAATTAGCAGGATGCCTTCAAGAAGACATTTTCAGGGTTCTTTTCACAGTTGACTGTTCTATCTGAAAGGCTTCTCCCAAGATTAGATTTACTGTCGGGCCTGACCTGATATGTCTGTGGTTTTCTAGACCAGTTGTCCTTTACCACTCAGAATTTTTGTCCCGGTTGAAGACGACCCTATTAACCAGCGGTCATTTTTCATGCGAAAGTCAGGTATGAAGTAAAGCCAGCACAGCCAGGACACTTTAGCCTTACTCCATGTAGTATGCAGTCAGTAGCTTATGAGTAGTCAGTCTGACACTATCAAAGCCTAATAGTCTTGGTGCATGTGTACAGATAATCAGCAGGTCTGACATGTCCCAGAGGCATTGTCCTTGGGGTGCTTGTTCTGCATGGTATGTGTGAAGAATTACTTGGAGAGAAGTACAGAAGCCTTCTCCCATCCTGCTACCCTTAAAAGGTTTTGTCTAGACAAGAGAACATTTTTGGCATAATTATTCTCTTGCATTTTAATTTTCCATGCAAATAATTAGAACTGTGGTGCTACAATATAATTCAAGCAGGCCATGGTACTTGTAGAGACCTGAACCAAACTCTTAGAGGCCATTGGGAAAAGAAAGCAAGCTAAAATACTGACAAGTCAGCATAGTATCTTATAAGAAAAAATAAAAGCTAACATAGTTTTAAATACAATGCTAATTAATATAGATAATGAAAACTGATGAAGGAATATGATCCTCTTTCACAACACTGTACCTTTGGACTGATTGACAGCAACTGGATAAACACACACACATTCATTTTTGCTTTGAAAATTATTTGTTACCACTTTTAACAGCAGAAAGTTTTCTACATCTAGATAAAGCAATGGAAGGTTCCAAGGAAACAAACGGAAAAGGGGTTATTATCGCCAGCCTGCCATTCCTTTCCCTTTGTAAGCCACGTGCAGTACAACTGTGCGTGGTGCCAAATAAGGGCCCCAAAATAGACTGAGGAATTAATACAGATTAAAAAGATATACTTTTTCTGGGTGTTTTTCTGGGTTATAAGTTTCTCAGACTGGTTCACTGTGCAGCTGTACAATGGGAGAGCATACAGATGGGGAGATATGACATGTGAACTTGCTCTACCACAAAAATAAATGCTCATTTAAATAGGGACTTAGTCGATTTATCATTCAAGCAACTAAACTAGTTCATTACATTGGATGTGCTGTACTCAAACTATTAAAAAATCCTTATCTCCATAGTAAATATGCAGACCTGGGAACTCAAACTAGATTTATTTTTTTACTTGGTACAAATGCATCTGACATAATCATCGAGCTTTGTAGATGTGTTTGAAACAACCACACATGCTCTAAATGGCTTTAGGAATGTAGAAATATACACATTTTTAGTAAAATTACTGACATCAGGATTATATGAGTAATCAAAGTCAACACAGTCTACGTATTTTCTTGCTATTCCAATATTCTAGAATGACTGCTCTATACAGAGAGTCTAATTTGGAACAGAAATTATTTCATTTTAGGATATTTACCCTGCTTTGTAAGTAGAGTAATTGTTCTGGAACATGCTTATTTACATTTTGGATTAGTGCCTGCAGAATTGCTCAGAGGAATTATTATTTTGGAAGAGCTATTCTGATCGATTTCTGCATCTGAGGCCCTGCAGACCATATGTGTCACCAAAGGCAGTCCAGAACTCCACAGACTACTAATTGAGGCCTTTCACTTAAAAGGCTTTGACACTATTTGATCTAATATTTAGAATTAACTACTCAGAGTGAAAAAATACAGTTATCACACTTTTAAGGCACTATTTATAAGCCAGCTAAACACAATATGCAGTCATTAAATGCGTATCATAGGAATTTCAGCACAACACAGAGGAAATGTATTTGCCTACAACATGCCATTAGGGCCTTGATGGTCTCTGTGAAAAATGTTTTATGCCGTGACACACTGGGTTTTCGCTGCTAAACAATAAAACTTGGAAGAAAGGTTCAGCTGGCCCTGGTGTGTAGGTACAAGGTTTTTACTGAGGTGGTGAATGAGCTGAGAAGTCCAGATCAAGTTCTTTTCTTCAGCACAGCACCCACAGGGTACCAGGCCAAAACCCTGTGGTGGAAAAGTCCACCAGCACAGCACCAGAGATGAGGGACTTTCTGGGCCCGGTAATACTCCCTGACAGCACATCGTTCACTAGTAAAGTCACAGCCTTCTACCTCTGTCAAGGAAAAAGAACAGTAGGATGATTTCTAGTTTATCTGTGCTCTGGAAAATGATAAGACTTTGTATACAGCATCTCTCCGCATTGCTATAATGGCTTACATCATTTCTTGCCACGATAAAAACCCAAGGTAACACATGCCAGGACAAAAATCTCCCAAGAGATCTTCTTGTGGAGAACTCCTCATTTCATGGGGATGGAAGAAATGCTTGTCCTACAGGACAAGCAGGGTCTGTCCCAAACTATGTACTTACCAGAAACTCAAGACTTACACCAGTAGGAAGGAGAAATCAGAACCTATTCATTAGTTGTTCCATAATAGATTTAAAAATACAAACTTGCAAGGTCACTTACATAAAGCCTGCAATACCATATGCTCAACACATTCCAGAACACCAAACACATGAATCACGGCAGTTATATTCATAAAAATACTCTTCTACTCCCCCAGCACATCACACAACGATGTAGTTACAGGAACTTTTTTTCAGGTGGCAGCTGATTTAAGAGGTTCCTGCATTTGCTTCTTATTCCTGCCCTATAGCTATAATTGATCACTTCCTCAGTTGTGCTAGTTGAATTCTGTGGAGCTGTGCCAGCCACCATACTGGGTTTAAAAAAAAAACAATACAACAAACAAACAAAAAAAACACCAATACTTTTTGCAAGTTCTTTTAAAAAAAACCCTTGGTTTTTTTCAGTGATATAACTGTTGCTTCAGCACTGCTGAGGGGCAGTGACCTGCTGCTCAGTGATAGGAATGAGCAGCCAAAGGTGGGGAAGGTAAGAGCTCTTAAACCAGCTTTACAGTCAGAGACAACTGATTGTTGTCTCTGAATCAAGCTGGATTCTGAGAGACCAGAGAAAACAGGGACATAACTGAGCATGCCGCCAGAAAATGTCCATCTTTGGCTGTTTTTTTTAAAAAGAAGCCTTTGCCTGGTTTTTTTTTTTTAAATCAGTAGCTGTACAATAACATGTCTGTGTTACGGTGACAAACCTATGAAAGTCCCAAGTCGTAAGTGGGAGGGATACATGAGTTGGACTGGGACCAGCGCACAGGGGCTCTATAGCTTCTTTAATTATTAGACCTTCTGAAAAGTCTTTTTAAAAAATGTATAACAATAAAAACAGTAAAGCTGAATGTTATCAAATACCATATTATTAAGTTACATTTTTTTAACTTGTACTCTACTAAACCTCGCCCTTTCTAAATCCTTTCTTTGTATATTTTGTGTGTGTATATTGATATATATACACTAATAAATTGTATGAATCCTCCTCTGTGTTTGCATTGTTTGCACAAGCATTCAGATTCAATAGACTTGTGGGGGTTTTTTTCTCACTTTCACAGGGGTAAGAAAAGAAAGCC